>NC_051441.1:16709427-17023944 GCF_001649575.2 Kryptolebias marmoratus | reverse complement strand
GGGGGGGGTTTGCTATTGACTGCTGCACCGCCTGATGGAAAGCAAAGCCAGCCAGTGAGAGAGAGCGAAAGAGAGACGCTGAGAGCGAGGGAAAGAGGATGGAGGGATGATAAAAGAGAGCGCTGGAGTGGGAGGTGCGGAGAGAGGGAACAGCTGGCCTTCGCTTGAATGTAGGGAATTTGAAAGACGGTGGGAAGGAGATATAAACTCGCCACAGCCACAGGCGTTCACGCTCCGACTCACAGCAGAAAAGGATATAAACACACACACATCCACACGCTCATATCTGATGAAGCCTCTAAGCCGAAAGCCGCCATTACCACATGCTCTGAAATTACGTATTGATAAGTCCTCCTCTCTCTTCCCCCCCGTTTTCTCCTTTCTGTCGCTTGTGCTTTCTCACTTCACTGACAGGCAAACACACACGCAAAATTATTATCTCTACCTCAATTAAACCTCCCCTCACTCTCCCCTTTTTCCTTCTGCCTCACTCTTCTCATCATCACATCTCTTATCAAGGAAGCCTACTTATCTCTAATCAAACACATACAAGCTTAATTAGCTTCAACATTTGTCAAAGCATCGTCTAATTAACAGTGACCTTTTTAAGTACTTTTTGAGTCCTAATTAAAAAAGGGACATGTCTTCATTAAAATATTTGACTAAAATTCGCCCCAAAGTCGTTTTGATAGCAAAGTGACTCCCCCACTATATCCACAGCACGCCTCCAGGTATTTAAAGGACGGGAAGACTGAAAAGGAAGCAAAGAAGGAAGGAGCAAATTAAACTGAACAAGAGACGCAATGTAGTGAAATTGGTTTTGTTTCACACCTTGAGCTAATAAGACAGTGTTCGACTCAGGCAGAGACACATAACCGCACCGACTGTTCCTCTTTGGCCCATTTCTGCTCTAAGTTTAGCAGAGGACCCACCGAGGGGCCTCTGCAGTCTGATGCTTTCCCTGCTGCTGCTGCTGCTGCTGCTTATGTTTGTCCCCTGGTCCTTGTAGAATGGTAATACTATGTGTGTATATGTGTGTTTCTTCTACAGCCAGGCTAAGGAGGCTAAACAGGGTGGCTGCAGGGAAGACAGAGTGTAAAAACAACGTAGAGCTTCTGTATTCAGCGTTTCCTGGGTGAGATTCTGGGGAGCAGCTGAATGAATATTAAGGCAGGAGTAATGATGAATTAATGTGTAACATCTGTTTTTGTGTTAGATATTTTAGATTAAAAGTTTTGTTGGTGTTGTCATTTCGTAAGGAACCAAAACAAGATTGCATTTTCCAAGTTAGGATTAGATTTAAATGCTTTCTCTTGGTATAAAAGTAAAAAACTTTTTTTTCTTTTGTTTGTCAAAAAGCATTTTTTCCAGCAGTCTTTTGGCTGTGCAAAAAATTTTTTGCAGCGGTGACAGATGAGGTTCTCAGACTGCGCTCTGCTGCAGGTAAGATACTGATTACTCATAAAAACTCCAAACGAAAATCAGAGCTATCCCTTCAAGACTGTTTTGCAAAACACCCGGCCATCTTTATTTACTGTAAATGAAGTGTGCAGTTGTGTAGACGGTTAAGCAACAGCATTTTAGCTTTAAAAGAAATTAGCAGATAGAAATAATAAATTGCCCAGAGATAATATTTCATGGATGTTTAGTGTAGTAAATTAGCTATCTAGCAGCTACAGAAGAACTTGTGTAATTTGCTGTGCTTTTAGGTACGAAAATCAATAAATGTTAAATTGAAAGCAGTGACCTAGTGCTTGAGAAACTAAAGCAAATGTCGTCCAGGCCAAAACCTGCCATAATTAGTAAAAGCTTGTAAGACTAACAAGGTTTGACAGTTTCTTGTCAGACTAATTATTTATCCTGTCTGAACTTCTCCAGCCAAATACCAGACAGGTTACCCAGGTTTGTTCAGTTCTGGATGGCCTAAGATGCAACTAAAGTCTGGAAATATACTCAGATACCTAGTTAATCAAGTATAAATCCAGACAATAAAGAGGCTTTCTGTCTCTCCAAAATGGCAAAACTTGTCTACAAATAAGTTTTAGACGATAACAGCGAAGCACAGGTGTTGAATGGGCTCCATGATGGATAGCGCTGCCAAACATCCAGTGCTAAAATGAATTATGACTCATGCTTATTCATCCAAAACAAATCACACCTCAGTATGTGAAAGTAAAGGTCATTTCTTTCGTTTAAAAGCCCAACTAAACTGCTTGTTCGCTGCGTTTTTCATCATCTCAAACATAAATTAAGACCCATAACTCAGACGCAGGATCCAGATACATGCGGTCTCCATAAAATGAGACGTAATGAAAGAAGACGAGGAAAACGTGTCGGGGGAGGAGAGGCCGGGTTAAGATGTCAACGTGGTTCTCACTAAAGGAGGGGTGTAAACCTCAGAGGTGCGAATGGGAACAGGGACAACGGGGACAACGGAGGTTCACCACAGTGTCTCCAGGCTGCTGTAAAGTGGTTTAGCGAGTCATGAGGCAGAGCCTGCGCAGAAGGAAAGGCAACGCTGGTCTGAGCGGGAGGAATAAGAGTCAGAGACGAGCTGTGTGAAGGGAAGGGTGTGTGTGTGTGTGTGTGATGGTGGTGGTGGTGGGGGGATGATCCGAACGAGGGATGTTATTTATCCATTTATTCCACTCCAATCTCTCTGTCTGTCCACTCCTATCTCATCCACCCCTGACATATCTTCTGATTTCAATCTCCTGCCCTCGCTTGCACATATATCTGAAATCCCAGATTCTCACCTCTCCTCGAGTTATACCTCTTTCCTCTTTATCCCAGCCTCCTGTTATCGTCCACTGCTGAAAAGCAATGGCGGACAATAATGATTTTGAATGTGTGTGTGTGTGTCTGTCTGTCTGTTACCAAAATATCTCATGAACCACTGGATGGATTTTAATGAAACTTTCAGGAAGTAATTACTGGATGTACATATAAAACTGATTGACTTGTGGAGTCAATCCAGCTCAAGATGGCTGCCACAAGTAAAGGACATTTGCCAACACAAAAGTGGCTATATCTGAGCCCGTCTTACAGATATTGAGCTGAAACTTGTTGTGGTAGTACCTGAGAGTTTTTCACATTATGCATTTTGCATAAATTGTTATTTTTGAGGTTTGACTGCTCTAAATCTGTTATTTCTCATCATAGGATAATCTTAGCCCAACACTCTGGCATGAATGCTTGGCCTTTATTTATTTTTTTGCATTCTCTTCAACTTGTTCCCTCATTTCTTGCTTTCCATGTTGTTCTCCTGTTGCTCGCTCCCTTATTTGTCCCCTTCCTCCTTCCAAATCTCCATCTATCGCACATCCCAGGTAGCACCTGAGCTGCGCTGCCAGCTGCAGGCACAAAGCCATCACCACGCTGGGGTCTGTTTCTCACCACTCCACGCTACAAAAACACACTTCAGTCTCACGCGCGCAGACACACACGCGGATCTATTCGTATCTTCCCACCATCAGGCTTTCTCAACCTCACCTCACCCCGGATTCTACATGTTTATCCTGAAAAACATACTGTATGTGCAACACCAGCGTTGCGGGGTTAACGTTCACCTTAAAGATCGTCTTTAACCTGTAGATGTGGTTGGAACACGCAGTGCTCAGATGGAGGAGAGGAAAGGGAGGAGGAAGCGAGTGAGAGGTGAAGGCAGAGCGGCGCTGATTTGTGCTTCCGTGTTCTTTTCCTGGCAGCATGATGAAGAGTCACTCTCAGCCACTGTCAGTGCTGAGACCACCCTCTCTAACCCCCTTCACATTTGATTTTCACCTCCAGTTTTATGCCTCCCAAAGCAAAGACCACCTTCTCTCTGCAGCCCTGTTATCTGTTATCTCAGGCTTTCTCTACCGATGTCCTGCATTTAGATAAAGTATTTTTGAAAACATTTGCTTGAAGGCACAGCTAAAGGAGAAGTCCTGGAAGCAGCAGCAGCAGCAGCAGCTCCCTGACAGGTGTAATAAATGTTCTGTATCCCTAAAATGATGAGAGAAAAATGACTCAAAGGCACGTGCTAAAGAGAAAGCCGAGGAAGGTTTATGTGTTCATTTCTCATCTGTGACTCACACGGACCACCCTCCCTGCGTACACAACCTCCTCTCGCAGTCGCACGGCTCCCCCAGTGAGGAGCGCGCTGCATTCACTGCTGCTGAAATTAAAATTCAAATCTGTTTTATTGGCGTGACAGTGGCAGGGGGATGTCTGCGCAACACAACATGCGGGAAGGACGGCTAAGACAATAAGCCGATCTGCATGTGCCGCTTTCTTGCTGCACTCCTTCCAGTCTTTCCTCGCTGACTGACTAACCTTGTTTTGGCTTCGTAAAAATCTACCCCAAGCATTTAAAACCCTCCTGTACTCTGCATGCTGCCTCCCTCTCCTTTACACAGTCTCCAAAGATGCTAACATGGAGCACATGTTCACGTGTCTGTCTGTTAGCAAAATAGCTTGTGAAACACTGGTCTAATTTTAATGAAACTTGCAGAAAGTAATCACAGGATTAAAATCTACGACTGATTAACTTTTAGAGTCTACTTGATTCAAGATGGCTGCAAAGCAAAAAAACTGGTACAGTTCAGTCATTTTTACAGAAATTGAGCTAAAATTTGACGTGGTAGTACCCGAGTATCTTTCACAACACAAACAGTGACACATGAGCTTTTGCATAACTTTATTTTCAAGGTTTGACCAAAACGGCTACAAACGCTGTCTGATCTGAGTCTAAAACTCTGGCCTGAAAGGCAGCGGGCGATATGCATTCTTTCAAGGACAGCAAGGCCTTTAATAAAGAATGTCAACACCAGGTTCCTTGTTTGGGTGTACATCTAGTTACCTCTACGAGTGTGTAAAAACACCCATGTGTGTGTTGAATCCATTAGCACCAAATGAATTTAGGTTGCGTGTAGATGTAGGAGAAACAAGGGAGAGTGTGTAGCTTCAGGCTAAATGGAAGGAATCTGACTGGTGAATAACTTTAGACTTAATCAGCCCTTTGTGAGTCCTTAGAAACACTAATTCCTACATATTTTTCTCCTATAATTACAGTTACAAACGCAGTTTACTTGTGCCAGTTCGCTTCACTGACACAACTTAATATCCCAACATTTTTTTATGGTCATGATATTTTGACACAATTTTTTGCTGGGTGATTTTTTTTTTAGCGCAGCCATTTAAATGTAATCACTGCTAATAGATGCACAGGAGGGCAATTGTTACCAAACCAACAACACGTTCACGGGAAACAACTCATGCATGTAATTGAGCCTTGCTATCTGCCATCAGCCTTGCAATTCAGTCTGCCAAAGTAAATCAGAGCCTTATCAAGTTGCTGCTAATTCACAGTCACTCTTTTCTGCTGCATGTGTTTTACATTAATATCACAGTGCGATTTATTGGGAGGGGGGGAGAAGGGCTCGGTTGAGAGTCGGAGTCCTGTGATTAGGAATTGATTAGGATCTGATTAACATGCTTACTTTCATTCATGCATTTGCATCTTTATGATGGCTACTACAAACATCTTGTGTTTGTTTGTAGTATAAACGCCCCTAAAAGTGCAATGGAAGGTGCAATACAGAGATGACCTATAGAGGCTGCGTGTGTGTGTATATGTGTGTGTATGTGTAAGGCAGGTGATTCTGAACATCAACCAAACAAAACGGGAAAGAAATTTCTGAGGTGCTTTTGGAAAGGAATGGCGCATCTGAGTCCAAACTAACAGATATTTTGCAAAACAAACTTTTTCTTCTGCATTTGCACGTCTCGTCAGCACGTAAAATGGTGTTTCTGGTGAGAAAAATGGACAAACTCAGTGTTTGATGTATCCGTGTGTAACCTTTTTACATACATTCTCACTTTTACTTTGTGTATGTGCTTGTACCCACAACAGCAATGGTGCAATTTTTAATGGTTTTTAAATGTCTGGCTCACTTTCTCCTGATCTTTTGTGCTTACTATCACACCTCAGCTGTGTACTGAAAAGGTTAAACATTGGGATGAAGTGGTAGATAATGTAAGAAGAAGAAAAAAGCTATAGTTGTTTTGGGAAAACCTCGGCCATGCTGAGAATGTATTATTCCAACGGGCTGTGACTGTTGCGAGTAGCTGGCAAACGGCATTCACGAGGGACTCCCTAAAAGGTCCAAAAACATTCCCAGGGGTTCCTGATTTCCTTGTGTGAGTCACAGAGACTCATAGCCTTGTCACTTAAATTTAAAACATTTTTGTAATTTGTGTCTCAAATTTCTTTTAAAAATGATTGCCAAAGGCATCTTAAACCTGTCTGATTTTAGTTTCCTACATGTTAGAGCACTTGAGTTGTTTACTGAAAACATCCAAGGCTACAGATCTAAAAACCTTACAGACAATAAATAATTATTATTAAAAAAACTGGTCCAAACCAACCTATCGTCATTTAAAAAATGTACTAGATTAAATCAAAAACATGGGGGGAGGCTGCCAAGGTGGTAACAAAGTGGACAATAATATAATATGCATGGGTTAGAATACAGTTTTCTAAACCCTGTGCACAAAAAAAGTCATGATTTTCAAAAATTGCACAGCTCGCTGGTTGCTTCATGGTTCAGTGAGATACCTATATGATTCTGATTTTACCTAAATGGCAATGACAGAAGATGATTGTCTTCATTTTTGGCCTTGGCTATTCTGTAATTGTGTGTCTTCATGTCAGTCTGAGGTTGTGCTTTCTTAAAAAAAAACAATACACACAAAAAAAAGCCAGCTCAAATGACTTGTCACCATTTTCCCATTTCAGCTGCGTATTATTCACAGTGTATTATCTTTCTTCTGTTAAATGGCTTTTTGGAAAATGTCGCCAAGCCAAATAATTGTTTTTTTTTTCCTCTTCTTTTCCGTAAAGCTGGTGTAATAACTTTACATTTGTAATTCCAGCATTATGTGCCAGGATGTAAAGGCAATTTTCTAATACGATATTAATACAGTTTAAACATACGGTGTACAGGACATGATGTTAAATCAGTATGCTGTTTGTGTCAACAGCAATGACCCCCCTTTTGGTAATTTCCATCTCCTCTGGGTTTGTCTCTCTTCTAAAATGACTGTAAAAGAGAGAACTTGATTTCCTCACATTTACATTCATTGTTATCAGCTATACACACATTAAGACAGACACTTGGCCAGTGCTCCCAGTCCCTCTGCGCTCGGCAGTGACAGGCCTCGTCTGTGGCTGCCAAAGCTTTTTAACCTCAACAATATCTAAAAGGCCCACAAAGGCCCATTGGAGTCATCAAGCCATTAAACCAGCAACCGGCTACCTTCAACTTGGCCATTACAAATATTTGATTCACCCTCCCTCCCCTGCGCACGCACATACTCTCGACTGTCTATTATTCTCCTCCTTCCTCTCATGCGTGTGCTCCCTCCCTCTTTCATCTTCCTCTGTCCTCCTGTTTCATCTGTCCTTTGCACGTGAGACACCAATCCACTCTTTTTCTCTGCTCCACCCCTCCACCACTGGCTTGTTTGTCTCTCTTTCCGCCGCTGCTGCCGTCGTCCTGCGACAGCGGCCCTGCAATCAGCGCCAGGATCAATTAGCAGATTTCCCCCCCCGCTGGACACGGCATTTACATAAAGCCACAGAAAAATCAAAAGAAGGAGCAGGCGGCGGTGATGAGGAGAATAAAGAAAAATGGTTTGGTGGTCTGCTGGTCTACAGTCGGTACAGAGCATGTCAGGATTGTGGACGAGTTTCTTTATAACCTTTAGGTTTCTAGGAACAGGGGAAAGGTTTGTAAATAAAATAGACCACAATTTAAATGTAAAATATACAAAAAAAGTAATGATAGGGAGGTGACCTGTCTGCTTTTTGCCTAATGATTAAAAGAAATAAACACCAGGATCAAGCCGGGAAAGACAATAGATGGATGAAATTACATATTCTTTATTTGCATTTCTTTCTTGAAAATTGAGATTAAGGAAGAATATGAGGGAGACATATTACCATTTCTTGCTATATATTAATATTAAACATTAATATTTAACTTGGAATGCTAGAACTTTAATTTGAAAATTGTAATTGATTTGGGTACCAGGGAAAAATGTGAATATATAGAAGAATAAGTTACGATATTCAGCCTGAACTACCTTTCCTTCTGCCTTTGCTTTAAAAAATTGGATTCTTGTAAAACATTTTTATTATTATTCAACTCAAATCTGCCAACGACAGAAGTATGTACAAAATATTTCAGGTAAAAAGTCTTGCGGACTGTGATCCTTCGGTACTTAAAGGATGAAAACTTTCTCCGAAGCTTCTGTTACAGCATTAAAGTCTTTTTCTAAGCAGTGTTTGATCTTCCAGAATGATGTTGGGTAAAATATTCAGCTCAGCGCCTCGGTGAAGCTGCTGAATGACAGCTGGGGCTTAGAAGAAGACGGAGAAAAAGCAGTCGACAAACCTTTAACTGACCTATTAACCCTTCGGCTGTGATTTCATAAACACCTCTGATGTATGGTTTCACCTTTCACAATGAGCTCCCGTCCACCACCACCCCCACCCTCGTCTCCTCCCTCTCTCCTCACCACCTGACGGTTGGCTGCGACTGCAGCCTTCAGGCACAACAGGGTGGAGGTGTGAGCTGCTCTCCCTCTCCCTCGCTGAGCCTCGGTGCACATGCACACGTGGAATAATGCACATGCATGGTGCTTTTGGCTGCAAAGTGTACCTTTGGGACTCGTGGGGGCGGAACATAGAAGAGGCAGTTGAGTTCATTCAGTCATGCGGACACCAGTTGTTGCACTAAAGCCTGCTTTTGGCAGTCATTTTCCCCTCTGCGTGATGTGTCACAGAACGAAGGCTGGATTCTGCATCTGGAGCCTGCGCTGGTGACATCACACACACGATACAGGCTGCATGACGCACACAAGAAAAGGGGAGAGCTAAGGTGTATAGCTGAACTGAATTACAGGTGAGAAATGGGACGTGTGAACCACAGCAGCATGAATTAAACTGAAAGGTAAAACACCAAACAAATCCCACATCAGGAAACAGAGGCACTGTAAGGGGGTGTGCTTTGCATTAAAGCGAGTTTGGATGATGAGTTACCTTGCCTCAGAGAGTACTTTAAGGGTATAAACTCTAAAAGCAGACATAATGTATTGCACAATTACTGGCTGGAGGTGAGTGGTGTAGCTGTAGTTACGGAGCAGGCAGGCTGGGCTCCTGTCCAGTAAATAAGGCGACAGAGCAGCAGAAATACACTCGTGTACGCGCACGTATACAGCAAGCGTTCCATACAAAAACACACAAGCTGCCTGCTGTCCCTGCAGACTCCACATTTTATTAAACAGAATGCGTCATGGTGCACTAATAGGGTCATTAGATGAGTTAATTATTGCCTTAATTGGAAAATTATTCTAAGTCACACGTACTGTTCCGTAATGAATGTTTGCTAACAATAAAATTCATATCGGGCCTTCATGGTGCACACAAAGAGATTTGATGGATTTCAGTATAATAAGAGCACAAAACAAAGACGCGATAGCCGCCACCATGGCGAGCAAGGTTTTGTTTGTTTGTCTGTCTGTCTGCAAAATATCTCATGAATCACTGGACGCATTTAATGAAACTCCCAAAATGTTAATCGGCTGTAGATGTGCATCCAATAATTAGGCTCTGAGAGTTTTAGTAAAATTTGCTTAGTGGTTTATGAGATATTTTGCTAACAGACAGACAAACAAATACACACATAGATGCACAGGCAGTTACACGATCACCCATCTTTCAGGACAGTGGGCGATAAAAAATGGATTCAAAATGACCAAATGGGAAACTAAACTGCTTGTGTTGACTCTAAACTGGGTTCAACAATCATGTAGTCTGCTATTTGAAGCTTTCTGGACTGATGCGCTGAAAACTCAAAGAAGCCAAAACATCCGTGTCCAAACTGCAGGTGAACTGGCCAAAAAACTGCACATCTATTTTTAGATTTTAGGATGCTGAAACTCACCAGATGGGACATAATGATCCCACTCAGTACACCAGGGACGACAAGTTCTGATGTAAGTGGCGCACATTAAAAGTCTCCAAATTTCCACTTTTTGCGAAGTTGTGCTCAAACTTATACTTTTAATTCACTACTATTCAGTAGGCTCAACACTCTTTACTAGACTTCATTTAGACATTGATTGGACTACTTTTTAGACTAATAATATACATTACACTACAAAAAACCCCAAATAATTACATAATTTATGCTGATCCTTATTATATTTCATTCTGGTTTTGTTTTATTTGTAATTTAAACTAAATTACAAGTTAAACTTATAAATGCGCATTATATGATTTATACCCATTTGTCAGAAATGGGTAGGTTAATTGCTAACTAATAACTTTACTTGTCATTATTACTTTCAGTGTGTTTTGTCAGAAATACATCTGCATTTTTTCCCTGGGTAACATTTTCGGGTAAAGTGGGATCATATAACTCTCACAGACAGGAATGTGGAGGAAGCGATAATCCGAAATAACCTGAAAAATCCTGTCCTGAGGCTCAGCATCCGGGCTCTGCCTCTGCCTCTGCCTCTTCCTTCTCAGAGATATTAAATAACCACCTGACCAGGATTCTCATTAGACTAAAGAGGCAGGTGCTCTGTCACTCGTATTTCATCTCCATCAGGCCGCCATCCGGCCCTCCTCACAGTGACATGTGCTGGGGAAAGCGTGACTGAATGTGCTTGCTTCTTATTTTTTTTCCTATGGTCCGTGCGGCGGAAAGGTGCCGGGTCACTCCTCCTCAATCAGAAAGCTGGTTTTAAAGCCGCAGAGGGAGGGGTGAACAATGAGTAAAAAAACAGATGAATGGTGACTCAGGGAAGCGAAGACGGATCAGAGAGCTCGGTTAGGAGAGAGAAGACACAAGCGCACCAAATCTTTTTTTCTCTCTCTCTGTCATCCTCTTTGCATTTTCCCACGCCCTCCGTTCCGTCTCTCATGTCCCCAAGTGTCCCCTCCCTAACATCCGATTTCGTTCTCTTCTTCCCTATCTGAGCCCATCTGTCTGTCTCTTTCAAGTTACGCCCTTCTGATTGGATTACTATAAGTCCCCAAATGGATTTTTGTTCCGACAATACAGCATTTTGAATGAATATTTAAAGAGGAATTTCCAAAGTCATCATCCTCCAAATGAATTATTATGCAGCGCCCGGCTGGAATTTAGAAGGTAGCCTAAGTGTGTTTTTAATTTGGCTTATCATATCAGTCTTCTCGACCCTGTCTGCTTTTTCCTTCTCTCATGCTTTATTTCTTTCATGTCCCTTGCCATCCTTTGCCTCCCTTTGTCCTACTTTTGAACCCAGTTATTTACTCTCTCCTCTCTGTCCTCCTGCCAGAACCCTGTCCCCCCACCCCCACCCCCACCCCGCTCTGTCTCCCTGCCAACCTTCTCCTTCATCCCCTCGCCCTCCTGCCCGGGTCCCTTCTCCCTATCTCTCCCTCATCCCGCTGCTCCATTCTTTTCCCTTCTCAATCACTCTCCCTGCAACGTTAATTCAAATTGCCCGGTTTGGGAAGACAGTACAGTTCCAATAATGCCGAAAGCACTTAAGAGAACATAATCAATCTTGCTCTCTTCCACTCAGTTTTTTCGCTCGTTCTCTTTCTGTCCGTTTTCACACCTCATTTTATATTCCCTCCATATGTAGAGCTGGATCTCTCCCTTTCCTTTAATCCTCTGCTATAGTCAAACTTTTTTTTTTTTACTTGATTGTTTTATCCCTGTTGTCCGAATGTCTGTTTTATCTACTAAATTGGGACATAACATGCTTGGTCAAGCTTTTTCTTCTTTTGTTTTAAGAAAAAAAAATGTCTTTGCAACAAGTAGGGAAACGAGGATGCGCAAGAATGCACAAGAATGAGGGCGTCACACCTGTTTTCTCAACCGATCAACGTTTGAGCTACTCTGCGAATGACAGTCACCTGAGGCTGTTGAATGTTTCAGCCCGTCAGGAGTTAAGGAAACTTTTGGACATGCTGATGCATTCAGCATGTTCAGGAGATCGACACTCGCAGAGTAACACACGTTTGGTTGAAAAACAGCAACAAACTAAACAGCGCCATGCAAAAGCGTAGAGGTTTATTATTGGCTAACGTAACATTCTGCAACAGCTGTATGACATTTCTGAGAAACAATGGGTTTAATAATATAAAAGGTCCATCAGTCTGGCTAGCAATTAGCATAGCCTGGATGAAGACTTTTGTCTCTTTCTCCACTCTGTGACTGAAGTCATGGCTTATAATGTACGAACTGTTGGTAGCTATTTGACAGAACATCACTGCAAAAATAAACAGACTATCCCTTTAACCCTCCCGTGGCCTTCGGGTCAAATAGATTCATACTATTTTTGTAACTACTGGTACAAACTACTGCAAGTGTTTCACTCCCAAGTACACTCCAGCCTGATAGTTGGCAATTTATTGCACTGGTTTGCCAATTGTTGATTAAAAACAAAAACAACAAAATGAAAAAACAAAACCAAGAAAAGTACAAGTGCTTCTCACCAGGGGTTTGAAACTATTTTTGTGCCCTGCTGGTCACTGAGTATTGAATTCCCCAAATGTCGGTCCAAATTATCCAAACAAGTTTCCATTTGTTTTTCTCTTCACAACCTTCTTTGTCTGTTGTGTTTTTGAATAAGAGTTTTATTGTCGCACACAAGGTGATGAAACGTGGCAGGCCATATGCATTCCTTCAAGCAATGCTAAGCCTTTATTTTTATTTTTTCATCTTGCTGTCTCACACCAAATCTTCCATTTATAATTCCAAACTCTTTCCAATATATATATGCATCTGCATGTGCCTTCACCCACATTTCATTCACACTTGGAGCTTTTTTACTTTGCAAAAAAAAAAAAAAAAATCCCTCCTCTCTCATCGTATGTCTCCCTTGTCAGCCCGTCCCCTCGCTCTTTGATGTACACGCACACCTGTCTTAAAGTGTCAGCTGCTACCCTGTCGGGTTTATGAGGAGTCAGGTGGAGGAGAGGAAACGGAGACGGAGAGACAGAAGGGAGAGGAATGAGGAACGGGAGAAAGGGACAGAGAGTGTTGAGAGAGGGAGTGTAATACTTCTAATTCACAGAGACAGCCCGCGTTTCCGTGGCAACGTGGTTGCCATCGAAACAGCTCTGCTAAGGATGCCATTAGTCGGGAACAAAAAGAGAATGCCACTCACCACTTGTATGGAGCGCACGGCGAGAGAACACACACACAAACTCATACACAACTGTCTCCTGCATGCATTTCTACGTCCTACTACGGCAACATTCACAAGCACTCAGGAGATACACACATGCACCCACCTACACAGCGCTCCACCCCACCCCACCCCCCCATTCAACTCACAACTCGGTGCACGTACTGCTGCCACTTCCCCACTGCCCACACAGGAGCTCAAACAAATGCAGACATGTACTAATCTACCTCTCACCTGCAATCAGTCCTGCTGCGCCTCCTATATAAATAAAAGCATCAAATGGTTTCAGATTTCGAGCTGCGCAGCGTTTTGCTTCATCAAGAGATTCTGGGGAGCAGCTTTCGTACGCTGCATTTTGTGCCTCCCGGGAAGAGCACAAAGGCATATGTGATACACGTTCAGCCGTCGCCGAGGTCTTCTTATGAGGAGAAACACGAGAAGAGGAGGTTGCATTTGTTATGCCGACATGTAACAATCTAGAGAAGGTCAAAGCAGCAGCGTCGACAACCCAAGAAGTAACATCTTCCCTACAATATTCCACTCTTAACAGCGAAGCAAAGTGAGCGAATAAAAAGAGCTTTAAAATAGTTCTCTTTAGTTATTGATAGGATGTTACGCCTAACACACGCTCATGACCCGTGCCACCACTCAGAGATGGTCAACAGCATCTTGATATCTCTGACAGGATGAAGAGGCAGAGAGGAGGACGAGGAGGAAATAAAAAAGAACGATTTCTACCTGACGCCAAAACTTACTGTTAATATAAAGCAGCAGTTCAGGTATTTTGGAGTGGGGTTCTGCAGAAAGGTTATGAACTGTTAATATCAGCTGTAGATGCGTCCTTGAATGACGCCAGTTTGGAGAAACGAGACGAGCCAATGGCGAGTGGATTGTCTCAAAGAACTTTCAGTCTCAAAGGTTTTAAAGCGGTTTGTGCAAACATTGCTTCATAAACCTTCACAATGCCATCAGTTTCACTTTACACAACTACTTACATAGATTCTGTGGTTTTTGCAAGTGCAATAGCAGCAGACGCAGCAGCTAGCTGTAGCACTTCTGGTGCAGCCTGGGGTACTTCAAGGAGGAATATCATAATGTTTCGACCAGATTAACCGTGATACTATTATAAAGGTTTTATAAAATCTGACCACTAATGGTTAGATCTTTATTAGTCTTGGCTGGTTGGGATGCAGCCAAGACCAACAAGGATCACTTTTAAAATAACTTTATTGCCTTTTTGTAAACCTTTACAACACCATCAACTTTGCATTGCATGGTTATTCTGGACAAAATATAGATATCCTTACTGGAAGTGCTACAGCTCACCTGCAAGTAACCACAGAATTCAAAGTAAATAAATGTGTAGTGTCTAGTGACGTCAGTGTAAACGTTTATAAAATAGTGTCTTTGGTTTTGGCTCGTCAGTTCAGTCAAAATTAAACTCAGTTTATCCAAACTGAGGTTGTTCAGAGAGCTACCAACAACAGGTAAGATATTATTTGCTTGTAACCTTTCAGCAGACCCATTCTTTAAAAGATCTGATATATCCTCTTAAAACAACTGGTGCCAAATCGGAGAATCACGTTTATTTTTTGAGAGACTTTTGGAAGTCACAGAAGTCAGTAATGTTACTGTCACAGAAAATTTGACCTAAAAGCTGTTATGTGCTGCGACAGGAGCTGAACCAGGATGTAATTTGCACCGTTCTGCATGCCGTCAACGTGCTGCCTGGTACCAGGACTGATATATGACAGCATGATGATATAACTGTAGGCAGCAGGCATGCTGCTTGCTCTCCGCTCTGCTTCGGGGCATCAGAGAAACTAACCCAGTTTCCACGGCGGGGCCAAAGAACCACAGCTCGTTCATGATCTACAGCGCAGCACAGACATTTCATCTCAAAATAAAGGCGTGCTCTGTTTTGTTCCTTATTGCCTAAAGAGATCCGGCAAACAAATGTTTGGAACTACATTCATTCGTAAATGAAACGCAAAATAACTGCAAAGTGCTTTTAAAGTAATAGCATGAAAAATGAAACATGTCAGGGGTTACAATCATTTACGAGAGTATTCTGAAATGATTCCCCGCCCTGCAAATCTTGCTGTGCTATTACATTTACATTTAATCATCCACCCTGGGATGGAAAAAAAAGGAGCTAAAACTGAGAAGCTGTATCCTGAGTTATAAGTGAAAAATGTACTTCAGCTGTTTGAAAGTTGTGGGTTAAAAATCAAAAACCATCTGCAGTGGACCTAATATACTCACTTGCATGTTATTGAGAATCATTGTGTTGATATAAGTACAGGAGGCGGCAAATATCTAACCTTTGATGTCACCCTGAGGCATGAAAGATCCTCTGCTCTACCACAAAAAGAGCTGAAGCGCTAAAAAAGCTGTTCACCGCCATTTGGGTCAGGTGCTTTGACCTGTTTGAGAGCAAAATAAACAAGGCCTTTGGAATAATCTCCATTACTTGTCTTAAATTCTGAATTAAAACACAATTTACTTTAAGTTATAAGAAACATTATTATTATTGTTGATTCTCAGGAGGCAAAATGGCACCGATTTCTAGAATGAGAACCTCTATAAATGAAAGCTATCAGCGTCAGTTCTTACCTGCCAACAAAACCAGATAGAGGTTAAAGGGTCGAGCTAGCTTGACTTATTAGAAATTCAAAGATCTTGTGAAGAAACTGGTGACATCAAGCATCCATGTTTTCTTCTGATCTTTTAAATCGCTCCTGTTCAGTGGTTCTTTATTTGCTCTGAGGGTCTTTTCAAAGTTTTTAGATTTAAGCATGCTTTCCCCCGCATTTCTCTGTCCAGGTCTTCTACTTGCAATGACAGCACAGTGTGCATTACGCAATTAAAAAATTTAAAAAGTGGACAAGTGGAGGACAAAGCAAGAAGTGTCACGTCGAAAACAATCTCCAGCAGATGAACAGTGTCTGAAAGTCAAGCCTTTAAGACAACATCACAGTTGATTATCTACTTTATGAGTTCTCAGCTAATACCGCGGCTCTTTGGGAATCACCTTGTTGCAGCTAAAATTCTATTTTACGTGTCAAACTGTGTTATCTTCGGCATCTTTCATAGATTCAGCTAAAGAAATGAGAGCAAATTGTGTCTTTGTGACAGGCTGCTGGTGACAAAGAGCCTAAAGAGACAATTTAAAATTGCCTCTTCGCTAAGTTGTCTCGTGTGCGTCGACACAACACTGGTTTATCTCTTGAGCTTAGGAGCCTTTTTTATGCCTGAATGATTCTTTGGTTGGAGTTAAATGGAAAAACAAACTTTCCTCTAAAAATAGCCAGGTACTCCAATTAAAAATGAATGTAAAAGCAGCCAAAGTCTAAAGAAAACCTAAAGAATTATTGATTAGGACCACTTCAAAAGATTACAAGAGAGTCCTCTTCCCTGAAAGCTGCAACATATTAACACCTTCATGTAAAAGCTCGAAGGCAACGCAACTCGGTAATGTTTTAAATGTATCTGATGCATGTTTGTTGCAAAGTTTGGCAAATTAAAATGACATAAATTGAGGTTAAGTAGCAACCATTAAGAAGCGAGCAAACATTTTTCTAAAAACATCCATTAAGAAAATATATCAGGTAGAAGAAGGGAAAACTGTGAAAAGCAATCGTCATTCTGTGGATGTATTAATTTTATTTGGCTTCAGGTTATAAATCTTACAGATTCTGAGTGTCCCCTCTGCTTTGGGACACTGACACTGAAAAGTAAAGCTTGTACAAATGTCCAACGCTGATGTTATTCATAGGAAGGACGATCCTCCTAAGGGACTCATTTACTCTAATGATTGCTTTACGTTTTTGCATAACAACTAATGTGTTTGACTATATGGCTGTTATTGTGCTCCCTATAGGGGAAAACATATTTCACATTGTGGTCACATTTTAAAAAGATAATGGCTTGCATTCTGAGTGCTTTCATTAAAAATAAACTATAAGAAAAACATCTCTTCATGGTCTCCTCTCCTGACTGGGTGTGTGGAGAAATGTGGATTTCTGCCCCTTTAAATCTCGAGAAAAAAGAGATTTCTTCTCATCAAAATCTACTGGACACAGCCCAAAAGGCAAAATGTCACCCTCTTCTGTATTTACAGCACTTCCTGTCTTCCAGTAGAAAAAGACCTGATGAGTTTCGCTCCACACCCCAACATTAAATTAGCTGACATCAGTTTATGTACTGTGTGATTGCACAGTTAATGTCCTTGTGGCTTTATTAGCCCACTGCATTGTTTGAAAGCCCCCATCAGCACCCCACTGTCCCGTGCCAATAAAAGTCTGCTAAGTCCCTTTGACTTTGGTCATGCAAATGAGTCTTTGCCGGAGAAAAGGGGGAGCCGGAGAAGAACCTGACACCAGGCTGATATGACGAAGAAGAATAACATTAGAATAAATAAAATAAATGACCTGTGACGGTTGTATTACTATTCATAGCAAGGGTGACTAAAGGTGATAAAGATAACCACCAGTAGGTTAAAAAAGAAATAAACAAATAATTAACCCACTTTTACAGGGTCACAAACAAGAGCAAAAACTTCACGGCCTAAAACAATTTAAACGGCTTTCGAGTGAATCCTTTTGTGTTTTTAACACCTCATCGCTTTCAAATAAGACCACACAAGTTGCTGCGTAATTCAAGATACGTTTAAAAAAACGCAGGGTATAAGTAGTAAAATCATACTTTTTTTTTTCCCAAAAAGTGAAGTTACTTCATTAACTTTTTTCTATTTACATGTTGGTATTTAATTTTTGATGGCATCAAGAATAAATCATTTTTATACCACTTTATTTTGGATACTAAAGCTTTCTTGCTGCAAAAAAACAAACTCTGGCTTACAAGATGTTGTATCGCTCAAATTTTTGTGTGCCTAACAAAGCCCAGCTCTTTCATTTATAAATCAAGCATACATTTTACCATTTCTTTTTCCTTTAATATTTAAGGCTGTTTAAACAAGATGTTCCAGTTTAAATTACAATGTTTGTCTGAGTTAATCATTGTAAGAATATAATTACAAGGACATTTGCTGATTATGAAAAATTATGATAAAGTAAACAACAGTTTCATGCAAAATGGGCAAATTGTAAAATCGTTTTCAGTATTGTGAGCTTCAGTACAATTCAAGTCCTTTTATATGTCAGAAATGTGCTTTATGTGGTTCCTGTTTTGAGTAGCTGTAAGCTTGAAGCCAAAACGTGAGAATTTCTCCCTGATTCTCCAAACAGAGCTGTCCAGTGCAGGTAAGATGCCGACCACACTTAATTACTTCATAAAAGCCTACTTTTTAAAAAAAAAAAAAACATCTCTTTTATGTTAAAACTATTGTTTGGGTATTACAAAAATGCTATTTTTTTTAATAAAGTGCTAATATTTGGTCAAGGTTACCAAATATCTGTATAGCTAATAACACTCCTATTAGCTTTAGGTGTATTTTGTTTTTAGTTTGAATCACTAAAAATTACTTCAAAGGCCCTCTGTGGGGAAAAAAAAAACATCTGTGTAGCTTTTCTGGTCTTGCTTTGTGAAGAAGAATTCAAACACTGTATGTATCCATGCCTGACCACTTCCCGGCTCTAAGCTGATTTCAGAGTGTCGTTTAAATCATTTGGCCACAGATAAGGTGAAAGCTTATTCTTTGAAATTCTCTTTGTGTCACACTGATTTATTATTCATCGCCGGGTATGGTGACCCAGTACATTCAGGATATGGGACGTGATTCAGTGACTGTAGGAGAGAGAAAACAAAAAAAAAACAAAAAGATCGCCAGAAAAAGTGAAACAAAGTCTTGAAAGCAGTGCTGCCTGCTGCAGAGCACATTGTGTGCTTCGTTTGTCTGAGCTGGCATTGCAGCAGTGAAATAACTGCTGGAGGTCATCAACTCATACATGTATGTTTCATAAGCTGTGTTATGTGTGCTGGTCTTGCAGCTGAACGAGGTGAGGGTGAAATGAATGTGATGGAAGTGGAAGGAAACAGCCTGTGACTTTTCTTTCACAAATGAGGGTAATTATTATCGCCCGCCATCATTTAAGGTAACTATGTGACTGTATAGGCTCGTGTGTGTGTGTGTGTCTGTCTGTTAGCAAAGTATCTCATGAACCACAGGGCAGGTTTTAATGAAACTCTCAGAAACAATTATTGGACATACGTCTAACTGATTAAGTTTTGGACTGAAGATGGCCACCACAGCTAATCCACCTAAGTGAACACAAAACTGGCTGTAACAAGGTCAATTTTACAGATATTAAGCTAAAATTTGGTGCGGTAGTAACTGAGCGTGATCTCCAACACACTTTGTGTGCAAACGGATCACATGGGAGGTTCATTTTTAAACTTTGAAGTCAGTTCAAAATGGCCACCACAGTTAATTGACCTTAGCAAACACAAAAATGGCTACAGCTCTGTCAATTTTACAGCTACGGAGCTAAACGCTGGTGTGGTAGTAGCTGAGAATCGTCCCCATCGCGTACTGAGTGCTAACAGATCACCTAAGATCTAAGCAGTGGGCAAAATGCATTCCTTAAAAGATTAATTGTTTTATTTTACTGGTCTTAGATGCACAGAATGGTTCTCTTCCAAGATTTTTTTTTGCTTTTAAATAGGATTGTTTTAAAAAAAAAACAACCTGTGCCTGATAATGATGAGCCAAGATTATTTAAGGTATTCTGACAGTGAAGGCCTCCGCTCTGTTCTGAGTAGACCACATGGATGCTAGAGGTGTATCTTTTTGTTTCACAATATTGTCTATTTGTCAACTCTGACTCATATCTCTGTGTACTGTATCTCTAAATGTGTTTATGTGCTGCTGGAGGCTCGGCAGATTGCCCGTCGATCAACGTGCGAGCACCAACTGCGGAGTTGTGGGTAAATGCAGACAGACAGAGGGAGCGAAGACTTAAGCAGGGACGGGGGGGGGTATTTGAGGTAATTTAGGAGAACAAGGGAAGGGAGGGCCGACATTTACATTCATCACAGGAGCTCGCTTTGCCTCAGCTCACATGACGTGAGAAAGGAGAGAAGGGGAGCTGAGATAAAAAATTTTAAAAAATACAGAAGGAAAGATGCAAGCAGACAGAATGAGGTTGAGCAAAGAATTCCTTCCTGCGTTTCTTGTTTTTTTTTAACCTTAAGGAATGTGTTTCTCACCGAGAATCTATAAATAAAACGTGTTTGATTTTCAAAAGTGAGCAAACATGAAATTCTCACGAGCCAAACGATGCCCTTGCATTTGCAATTACACCAAGCAGAAGCAGAGTTTCAAAATAAAGTCTGTTTTAAAACCAAAATAAAAAGCTCAGGGAAGCAGTTTCTCTCACTCTAATGTGTTGTTTTTAATATAAACATACACATTTAGGCTTAGAGCCCTTGGTTTTGGGGTATATCACGCAACTTGAGTGTTTAGATCTCAGCAAACATACAAAAAGAGAAGCTGACAAAAATGTAGACGGAGTGCGACCGCAATCAGCAGAAAAGATGTCCAGGTTGGATGGTTGTGCTGTGGGTCAGCAGGAACACATCTGAACTTCTTTGTATGACGCAGACTACAGTCTGCTGTGTGCATCTAAAAGTGTGTGCGTGTCTCGCTGCCTGTGATGAAGACCAGCTTATTTCAGCACCGGTGAATTATTAAGTAAGCACATTGTGGTCCAGAGAGCTTCTTCGTCCGCTTCTTTACATGCACTCCCACCGTATCTCTGGCTTCCCTTTGCTTTCTCTTTATCCTTTCTCTTGTTTCGCTTGCTCTGTTTTTCATACATTGATAATGTAGAAAAGAGCTAGCAGAGTGACAGCAAAAAGAATTGGCTGTAATAAAACATGAGGGCTAAAAAACTTGAGTGCAAACAAATCAAATCTTGCTGCTGTGCATTAGGTAATAAAACTCATTAACTGTGAATGTACTTAGTGCTTTGTGAAGCTCAGTACTTTTTTATTAGAGTAACACTGTAATATATATATATTTTTGATCCATGATTTGCTTTTTAATCTTTTGCCCTGCTATTGTTTTTTTCTACAAAACTTTTACAAATAATTTTACTCTTTAGTCAAATGACAAAACAAAAGGCATGACTCACAGAGTGATCCTCCCGTCTCGAGCTTTAGCTTTTATTCTGCGAGCTCTTAAAGTGATAGTTTAGATAGTTTGAAGTGGGGTTTTGTAGAAAGGTTATTAACAATTAATATCTTACCTGTTGTAGATAGCTCTTTGAGCAGCCTCGGTTTGGAGAAACAAAGTTTAAATCTGACTGGATTAAAAAATTAACAGCGAGCTCAAACGGGGCCAAAACCAAAGTAGATTAGTGCAGTCTTAGAACTCCAATCTCCAAAATCTTACAGCTTCAACCTTTACATTGCCTTCAGTTTTGTATCACACAATAATTCTGGCAAAAAAATACAATGACAGTCCTGCAGGAAGTGGCTGCACCTGAAATGCTACAGCTGCTACTTGCAACTAATCACAGAATGCTGAGTAAAAAAACTCTCATGTGAAATTAACAACAAAGAAAAGGTTTAAAAAAATAGCATTCACATGAATAGCTATGAAATATTTGAGATTGGAGCTGTTTTAAGACAGCAGTAATCCATTTTGGTCCTGGACTCGCTCGGACTATCTGGTCAGAATTAAACTGTTTATCCAAACTGAGGTCGTTCAAAGAACTATCTCCAGCAGGTAAGATGTTGATTGTACATTACAGTAAATAAACACACCTCACATATTTTACCTCCTAACCTCCTAAGACCCAAACTCTAGCATGGTATGCATTTTTAACTTCTCTTAGTTATTTGGGCTGATCGGGACCAGATGAGTGTAAAAACAAAGATTTATCTTTTTTATCTTTTATAATGCAGTCTATGAGGAAAATGATGTCCACATAAGTGGATGTAGGGGTCTAGGAGGTTAATGTGACATATTTAAAAAAAGTTTACTTTGCACATAAAATAAGACAAAGTTTACTACTAGCAGATATTTATTCTCAAGGTTTCTTCTATTTCTATTTGAGGATGTTTGGTAACTAAGAGTTTAATAGATTTTAACCCATGGTCCAAAAGTTAACCAGTAAATTATTGTTAGACGGAAAATAAAAGTTAAGTGGAAGCCTTCTGATAAATAAAATTATGCAATAGTGGAGGGGGTGGCCTTATAAAATGTAACCATATTCGATCAGGTTGTACACGCTTTTACATGAGAAAAGCGATCGCCTTTGTTTACATCTAATAAATACGAACCAGCATAGAAACAGCAGTGGTTTAAGCATGACAAAGAACTCCTCTCATCACCTTTGATTGACGCGCTGATCTACAATTTGTTACAGCGAGGACGCCGTGAAATCTGGCTCCACTGTTTCCTCACAGGAACACAGTGGGTGTTGTTGGGACAGAATCTGTCACAGTTTGTTAACGAGAGCCTCACCGCCTGTCAACAGGAAGAAGAGTGGCAGGGGTTTCAAAGTGGACAGACGTAAAATAATTATTTGGGGTGTGGGGGGGAAGCTGGTGTTAAAGGTTAAAGAGGAGGATGAGAGGATTTTTATCCCTCGTGAGAAATCTGTGGAGCAGTAATTAACTTTAGTCCTAATTTTTACTCTCTTTGTCTCCTCTGAGTTTGTACCGCTACGCTGCGTAGAAAAGCACTGACTCATCTCAGCTTATGCAAAGAGAGAGGTCCGTTCCCTTTCCGCCAAATCTGTGCAGAGGCAGGAGAAGATAAGACTAATAAAAACGTTGGAGAAAGGTCCACAAGGGGGATCGGAGCAAAGGATGGAGGTCAAAGAAGGAGATAACTGAGTGGTGGGGATGATCGTGTCAGGAAAACGGAGAAAATGGGGGAAAGGAAACAGTGGTAAAAGAGAAGCTAGGAAAGGGCAGAAGAAGGGAGGGAACATGTGACTGGTGAAGAGGAGGAAGAAGGAGGCTGAAGAAAGGTGTAAGACCTGAATGACCTGCAGGGATAAAGAAGGAGGACAGACTGGAAAAACTAAAAAAAAAGGCCACAAAACAGGTGAGAATACAGAAAGGAGAAGTGAGACTTAACAAAAATGGAGCTGCCTGCACAGGAGTATGGAGGGATGAATCCTGCAGTTCATAAGTAATGTCCTGTATTCCTTATGAACGGGTGCATCAATAGGTGTGAGTGAGAGAATGAATACGCTTGTTTGCCTTTGTGTGACCCTGTAATGGACCTGGAACCCGTCCAGGGTGTACTACAGCCCCCAGCTCTCCACAAAAAAACGGATAAAAAATATTGGATGGAGGAAGTTGTTTTAAGATGGCAGTAATCTATTGGTCTTGATTGAGCTCCGACTAGATGCTAGCTCCTCGATCCAATCAAATTTAAACTATAAAGAGCTATCCACAACAGGTAAGCTATTGATTGTTTATAACCTCTCCACAGAACCCCACTCCAAAAGATTTGAACTATTGCTGGTGTAGTAAAGAAACATTATGTTCTCCCTCACTGTAATGTTTTAAAGTTCTCAACAGCCTTTAAAAGGATAAAGGAGGGGAGTCAGAAAGGGCCAGGTTGTTATTGTTATTTACTGCGCTCATGTTCTTTCTGGCAAGAACAAACAAGATGGAGTACACAGCATATTGGTTCCATGCTAGAAAACATTCTTTTGCATAAAGAGCATGGCCTTGAATGGTGGGAGCATTTTTCTCCACCAGCACTTGAAGAGAGCATCCTCTTAAAGCGTCAGGTTTGGGAAATGATTTTCAGTCTGTCCTCAACCACAAAAGGCCCATCTACAGTAAGCCATCATTACTGATACTATGGCAACCCAAACTAGAGTTTCTCTTCAATCTTGCTGGGGTCTGACTGTAAGTGGCCTCTAGTCAGTGATACAGCTCGGCCCCCATCAGCCCGCTCCGTGGAGAATCGCTCATTTCATGTCTCCATCAAACCTTTGTAACCTGCCTGCTGATCTTTCTTGACCCGGTCTTGTTGAATCAAGTAGGAATCTTATTCAGCAGAGGTCGTGTTTTACCCCTCTTTAACTCGTCTCTGATCACTCGAGGTCTTGTACTCCTGGACACTTTAGGTAGAAATTGGAATATGGTGTCACTGAGGAATAATGGGTTTTTATTCACTTCATATTTAACTTATCTTCATATCTTCATATCTTCAAACACCTTTTGAAACCCTTATTATTTAACAACTACATTTTAATGCTCTAATGTCTAGAGTTTAACTATTGTCTGAAAAGCATTTTAAAGATTGGGACTTTTTGCATCAATTGCATAGCTTTATGTCGTGACTTGGCCATGTCCATCTCTAACACATCCCCTGAAAAATGCTTAAATCCAATAAGCATTTAGTCTTAGATGGTTTGTAACAATGCACAGAGAAAAAACCATGGAATGGTCAGAACAGTCCCATATCTAATCATGCAGTGCAGTCAGATGTGAAGCAGAAGAAAGAGACCAGAACAAGAATATGATACAGAGAAGGTGAACGCATGCAGCTCAGGGGGGCTGAGGTTTAGAAGAGAAAGTTATAGAGCGAGTTAAATGGTCGGGGTAAATTGAGACCAACAGGGCTGGAAAATAGGACACATAAATTTAGGACTCTCGATGTTTTTCACCACCTTTTTTTTTTTTTCCTTGTCTCTGTAGAGAAAAAAGGGGAACACACACTGTGGGCCGTAACATTAACTAAACCAGGACAATGAGGAAGTGTGAAAAGGGATTCGCGATGGAAAATTTCAATCAGAAAATCAAACATCTTTTTTCTTTTCGGACACGTGTTTCTGAATCTAGATTCATGTGTTCAAATCAGTGAAAAGATTGGGTGAAAGCTAGTTGTGTTACAACAGACACAAGTTTTCTTCTTTAGTTTGCTGCGTGTGCACGTCTGACTTTCACACAGATGATCATTCTGGTCGGTATTTCGCTTTTTTACTCTGTTCCATGCAATATTATTTTGTGTGTTTTGTCCCAGTGCCTACTCCTAGTGTCAGTGTGTTCTGCAGCACCTTTTGTTACTTTTTTATATAAAAGTTCTTTTGATTTTCTACCTGCCTCTTGTCTGTGTTTGGGTCCTCCCTCGTGACACTCTATGTCCCACTAAAGCCAAAAGATATCTGCAAAGTTACATGCTAAGAAATTTCCAGGTCATACTAATTAAAATTGGCCATATGCAAGAGCACTCCCTTGACATCTTGAACACTTTCTAAGGTAATATCTCACTAGGCTGTGACAAGTTAGTGAACACGACTCTAAAGATGGGTCTCCAAAATGTCTCATAACATTTGTGACGGTTGTTTCCTCAAGTCAGTTGCAGACGCTTGCAGCCTTGTAACTTGAATTGAAACATGGTGTGACAAATTTTCTCTCAAAATAGTTGTGACGGGCAAATCGACACCTGCACGGGAGCCCTCCTATGACAGAAAACATCCGAGACTACAGTCCTCAAAGTCCAGATCATGATCTGGATCACCACTCAAATTTAACCACTTGATTTTTGTAAAAAAAATTCCTGAAAATTGATTAAAATTTGTTCATTAGCCTTTAAGTAATCTTGCCAACAGAGGGACTAAGGAATGAACACTACTGAAAACATAATCTCCTTGGCAGAGGTAATAATAATTATTAGGGTCCAAATCTGACTGTCTTCATTTCAAAAATGTAGTCCAGTAGAATAAATCATAAACGTGGGGGTGGCTGCGAAGGTGGGTACCAAGTGGGCCGAGGCGGGTACGATGAGGTGGAGGTAGACAACAAAACAATGTGCCTACGATAAAATGTAGAATATTTATGCAGTCACTTATTTTACATTACATATTTTGATTTACTTGGCATTACCTTAGAGAAATTGTATTTCACTTTGTCATTGATATGTTTTTTTTTTATTTTATTTTGTCAAAAAAGCCAATTTATATTAACCTTGACTGATTTATAATAGTAATAAAAAGATAAAACATCCAAAAGAGTGAACAGTTTTTACAGGCACTGTATACATACTGTATGTAAAGATGTATCTACGTCAGCTAACACTTTGCTAAACCTAACTGTGTGCAATACACAACCATCTTTTTCCATCTATGACGGCTTATTAAAGTCTTGACAACATAATTTATCTACACAAATAAATTTGATTTGGCTACAGGCGGACAAACGGTAAAACAGATGCACCAAAGTCCAAAACCAAACAAAGGAGAATGAAAAAATTATATCAGTGCAGAAATCATAATTAAAGCAAACCATTACAAGGGGATCTGAAAGAAACTGGAACAAATAGAAAGATAGATGGGGGTGGAAAGGAGGCTAAAAAAAAAAAGACGGCACAATGAGAAACGCAGATAGACTGTGGCACAGAAACATTCACTTTTAATTCTCTTATCATTTACAAATGCTCTTAATTGTGTCTGTTTTAGCAAGGACACAGTGCTGCCAAGCTGAACGGCACATTACTTTAATAGAGAACAGGACCTCTGTGATTACTGCAACAATAGGTGCTATTGTAGGACATTACTGTAATTGCGAATTTAAATGCAGACACTTTTTTCTTGGACCCACTGGAATAAAAACCTCGAGAGAACTTTAGGCAGTCTTCTCTAGAGAGAAAACAATGCCTCCAGAAATTGTGAAGGATTGTTTCTTTTAACTGTGATGAAATACTGAAGACGAGGGGGGAACTTGTTGCTGTAAAAAAAAAAAGAAGTATAGACATGAATTGCTCCACTGAGTTCACCCATGTGCAGTGATTAAATGGTCCAAATGGCTTACACACACACACACTCATCCACAGCAATTATCCAACAGCAGTTCTACACTATCATTGAGCCTGTTTCCTCTGAGAAATTAGCACAAACACACAGAAGCAGGGATGGCTGAAACTGCTCACCTTCTCCTCACAAAGAGCTCGAACACTCACAGGCAAATGACCATGTTTGAAACAAAGCAAAATAAAAGTTAAAAAAAAAAAAGCCTGAGTGATTTTGGGCAAAAGTTAACTGATTGTATCGTGCTGTTGGTGATTTTCCAGAACAAGACTGCCAAAAGCACGAGAAGATGTCAGATTTTTGTGTTTGTGTGTGGGAGAACCTGAGAACAAAAGCTTCAGTTTACGCCACCTGATGGGTTTTACTCCATTCAATGTTTAAAATTTTTACACAAGACCTTCCAACCTATGTGCATTTATAAAATTAAGTTTTAAACTAAGATCATTTAATAGCAGTTTCGGTCAAACCTTGTAAACGACGTTAGATACAGTCTCATGTGATACTGCGAGAGTTTGCAAGATGTGTTAGCGTTAGTTGTATCGCTTCAAAAAGTGTTGTGACTCAGCCTCAGCTACTACCACGCCAAATTTTAGCACTCTATCTGTAAAAATGACTGCCTTCTAGCCAATTTTTGTGTTTGCTTGGTTGTGGTGGCCATTTTGACATTTTTATCGGGGTTGATTCTAAAAGTTAATCAGTTGTAGCTGTACACCAAAAGATTGATTTCTTAGATTTCCATCAAATCCATCCACTGGTTCATGAAAGACAAACAAACATACACACATAGAAAGGGAGGGTAATCATCGTTTCGCTTTATATACTGTATATGTGTGGGTCTGTGGCTTCTTTTTGTGTGCTGCCTGCATTTGTTGCCAGATTGCAAAAGTTATTCCTACTTTTTTTACTCTCAGGTCATCGGAGTTGGCTGCTTTTGTTTTTTTCCAATTAATTGCTGACTATCCTACATTTGAATCCTATGCACAAGTGGATGTTATCTCTCTGCCGATCTACAGCGGCAGCCTCCTCTTATGGATTAGCTCCCTGTACTTATTGTGCATTGGCCCTGGGGTGATCAATGACAACTACAGCTATTTGTACCACGACAAAGCCATACCTTCTAGACAAGCTGGGGAGAAAGCATTAACCAAAGCTTTAGATCGCAACGATTACGGGCGTCCAACAGTATCAAGCTTCCTGGAGCTTAAAACCGTGACGGAAGAAAGAATGACAGCATGTTGGCTAGGTAATGAAACACACAAACAAATACTCAAACACACATACACACACACTGTTAAACTGCTGGGTGAGTAATTTTGCCTTCTCCAGCTCTTCCTCCTCCTTTATCTGCTCTTGTCTTTCACAGATGTGGGTGCAGCTGTGCCTTTATCCATCTTTCTCTCCTTCTTCAGCCCGCTTCCATTTAGGCTGTGATTTCCAAGAGGCAGCTTCTGTTTTTAAAGCACCATCAGCTACAGATAGATGGCAACACACCTGCTGCAAACACACACTCTGTGTCACTCTTTTCCTTCTCTCCCTCTCTCCTCAGTCATGCTCTGAGTGCACTCATCCTCTTACTTACCGTCCAACCCTCCCACACTGATCTCATTCATTGATATAGATGTGAGTGCCCTTTGCCTCCATCCATCTCTCACCCTTCCCTTCCTCCTCCTTCTTCTTCATTTCTTGTTAATGCTGGAGCCGCCTGGCTTCCTCCTTCCATTCCTTCCATCTATTCAACTCACACACTTTTCAGGCTTTTATAAGTTCACTTTTTTTTTCACAGCAACTACAGAACCGCTTCCCTTAGCTGTATGCAGACATGGAACGGGTGTGGCAGCTGTAGTTACACTTTTTATATTGCTGAGCTACTGCTACAGTTCAGCTCCATCCTCAGGAGGAAATGATCAAAGTGAATAAGGGCTATTGAGTGAAGGATGTGTTGCATGCTTTAACTTTGTAAGCCTTGTGTAATGTGTTCTTATTTCACATGTTGAATTAAAGGCCTAGCATTCCTTGAAAGAATGCATATCGCCCGTCACCTTTCATGCCAGAGTTTTAGACTCAGATCATCTTATGCTAAGAAGTTCTGAAGTTGAAGCCATCTTGGTCAAACCTTGAAAATAATGTTATGGTCAATCTCATATCATACGAAGGTTATATACCCTCGTGACCTACACAAGGTCACAAGGCGGAGCAAGGCCTCAGAAGGCCACTTCAGAACAGTCCAATGTCTTGTTCTGAGCCATTCTTGTTGTTTCTAGTTGTGTTTTGGGTCATTATCCTGTTGGAGGGCCCATTATCTATGCCTGAGACCATGCTTTCTGACATGGGCAGCACATTTTGCTCCAGAATGCCTTGATAGTCTTGAGTTTTTATTGTACCCTGAACAGATCTAAGACACCCTGAACAGAACCGAGCCTCCTCCATGTTTCACTGCAGGTACAGTGGTCTTTGCTTTGCATGCCTCATTTTAGGGTCTGTGAACATAGAGCGGATCTGAATTATTGCCAGAAAGGTCCAGTTTTGTCCCACCTATCTAAAGGACATTCTCCTAGAAGTTTTGTAGCTTCTCAATATGCATTTTGTCTTTTTTATGATTTGGTGTCCTCCACAGTCGTCTTTCATTAAGTCCACTTTGGCTCAAACAGTGACTGATGGTGTGATCTGACACTGATGTACCTTGACCTCTGATCTCTTTGGAAGTTGTTCTGGGCTCTTTGGTTATCATTCATATTATCCCTCTCTTCAAATAGTCATCAATTTTCCTCTTGCGGCCACGTATAGGGACATTGGCTCCAGTCCTGTGGACCTTAGACTTCTAAATAATCTGTGCAGCTGTAGTCACATGAACATGGAGCTGCTGGGAGATGGTCTTAAAGCCTTTACCTTTAACATGCTGTCAAGAATGTTCTTTTTACGCTCCTGAGACAACTCGGTCCCTAGCTTTTTGTGCTCCATGTTTAGTGTGATACACACCATGAAACCAAACAGCCCTGTGACTACTTTTCACCCTTTAAACAGGCAGACTGATGACACCTGTGATGCTGATTACAGGACACACCTTAGTTCAACATGTCCCTGTGGGCAAATCACTTTCAGTACTTTCTAGAGGTAACATTCTTTTTGTCAGGACCAGCTTCATGAGTTTGTGTTTTAAAATAATTCTGTTGAACCAAAATTCAAAAACTAGGGATTTTTATTAGTTAACTTTTTAGCAATTTTCACGTAATTTGTTTGTACTCTGAGTTGCATCATAGCTTTTCTCCAGTCTTTTTTGTCCAAATTTTTAGAAGCAGCAGTGTTTTTGCAACTCTGTTAAGCACAGAAGATAGATAAAATACGGGTAGAGAGTCATGAACAGACTGAGAAGAATTTCTGACTGTGTCACATGCATGACATTGTTCAAAAGATGTCACATAAGCCTGTGTTGTGAATAATCCTTAGTTAATATCATTTCACATTTTTACACAATATCAGTAAAATTGACTGAGTTATAGCCATTTATGTTTTATAATGACTATGGTGGTCATCTTGAATTGGGTTGACTGCAAAAGTTAATCAGTTATAGATGTACATCTATTGATTCCTGAAAGTTTCATTAAAATCAGTCAGGTGGTTCATGAGATATTTTGCTAACAAACAGGGTTGAGCTAAAGTTTGATGTGGTAGTAACTGAGGATCATCCCCAACACATACTCTGGGTGCTAACACATCTCACAAGATCAGATAAAATTGTGTGAAGTCAAGCACAACATCACCAACAAAGTTTGACCAAACTGGCTAAAAATCGGTCACCTGTTGGCATAAAATCATTTTACTTTAAACTTTGGCATTAAGGGGCGATATGATCTCCTTCAAAGAGTGCTGGCCTTTAATTATTTTTAACTGGGTCTCACTGTATCTTGTTTAATGTGGAATCTAAAAGTGTATCGTAACTTTAAAACAAGGCCTGTTTGTGAGTGGTCGTTTGTTGATTAGTCCATATATTTATTCAACTGAATATGTAGACATCTAAGATCTGGACCCTTTGGTTTGCTATTTAATGACCTGAGCTCTGCACAGTATTTCCCTCTAGGATGCAATGGTGTGCTTAGCTTTCATTACCAAACACATAAAAAAGCTGCGTGTGTGTGTGAGAGCAAAAAACATAATATTCTGATCATGATTCAACCTGACTCTTTGTGCAGCACCACATTAGACCGCTCCGGAGAGTACACTTTATGGAATTATCTTGTATTAGTCCGTTGAATTCTTCTCCTCCTCAGCCCTCAGTAAAAATCAAAATGTCGTCCTCTCCGTTTTTTCTGTGTTGCTCCATGTTACCCTGTTTCCTCAGATGTGTAATGACAAAGGAGGGGTTGTCGTGTCAACTGAAATAGCAACGTTCGGCCTTCAGTCTCGACAGGTGCACACATATTTGTATGTGTTTGTGTGAGAAGGATAAACACCTCACATGCCAATCCCCATTTCACATCTTTTGTAAGTCCATTTTCTTGAGATGCTTACTCATGAAAACAAGCAAATAGCCACGACCTACTTTTTCTTAAGTTTTGCAACTTTTGAAATATTTTGTCTTCTGTTTTTTTTTCTTAATGTCTGATGTTCACAAGAAAGAGAATAATTATCTCCCTTTTTGCTATTTTATCCGATAACATCTAACACCTTAATACCTATTTTTAGCTGTTCTTTTTTTGCTTTGAACAAAATTTCTTCGTTCCTCCTCATACCCTCTACTCTCATCTGTTCAACACCTTCACAGACAGACCCATCTGAAACCTGATCCGATCAAAAATCTCCAACCGAGTGCCACCTCTCCTTTCCCAGCCGCTTTCGCTCAAAGCACAATTTTTTCCGCCCGATCTCATTCTCTTCCCACTATCTCAATTACTCTTCTTTCCCACGTGTCTCTATTTCTCCTTTCCTCTGATCCTCCTCGATCGTATTTTTGCCACTCCATTGTCTCAGTCCATTAGGCAGACACAAATCCGTTTGGAGACACAGCCTAAGAGCAGCCCAGACCTCGCTCTCCGGGGCACTGGTGCAGCCAGGAGAAGGATCCCAGGAGAGAAACACTCTTGACTCGTGCCCGGGGAAATCCATTTAAACGTCCGCCACAAAAATTTTGCTCCTCCCTACAGCCGGGTGCACTTATGCGCTTAATGAAGAATACTGTATCGCCACACACACACACACACAGGTCCTTGAATCTCTTGACTTCCTGCTGCCTGCATCTTTTGGTGTATTAAACCCAAACAAATAAAATGTAATGCAGCAGGAAGACAGGTGGATTGCTTTAGAAAAATTATCACAGGTTTTGAGGATGTTTGAGGTGGCGCTCAAAGGCAAGTGCAGTTTGCAACGTAGAGATTAAGAAAGCAAAGAGTAGGGAAAGTCTGTCTAGACGTATGTGGTGTACAATGTTTTTTTTTTGGTTCATGGACGAGTGCATTTTTAAATGGGAGTGGACTGTTCCCTGCCATATCTTCCCTTTGAGCTGTAATGAGACGGAGCGGAAAGAAGAGCTTCAGCTGTGGCCGCCGGACTTACCATGTCACTGTAGCTTATGTCTCCGCTGGCACAACAACCTGTTGACACCACCGGGTCAGCAGACAAAAGCAGGCATGACAAAATGGAGACATGGATCGCAGAGATGAGCCAGTGACTTCATATGGCAGGACTCACGTGAAAGTGTCGAGTTATGGCTCGACTGTCAGCCTGAGAGGCGCAGCTATTGTAATTTGACTGGCTGGTTCTATGCTTTCACCTGGAAATCTTTTGTCAACGTTATACTCGGAGCAGTATAACCAAAGTGAAGCAAAACAAATAAAATTCAGTTTTGCAACAAGCGATAGAAGCGAATAAGAAGCGACACAACACGTTTGTCTTGTTTAAAAGCTTCAGATCAAAGACCAACCAGCACGTTTTCCACAATCAAGGTTTCAAATTTTCACTGTATTCTTCACTTTAGTTTGATTTATGCACAAAGCACCAACTGAATGAGCTGATTTTTTCTGTTTGTTTTTTAATGTCCAAACCCAGATCCCGGTAGGCCCCAGATAAAGCAGCAGCAGATTGCTTTATCCCATTAGGCGAGGCCGCGTAAACAGGCAGAGATCTAACTCTCCGTCCTGGTGCAATCTCCAGCTGATCCTGTCGCTGGCATCTTTTCTGTTGGCAGCTTGGCTTTCAAGTCAGAGAACCCCCACAACCACCACCACCCCCAGCTAAGCCTGCCTGTCTTTCTGCACACCGAGTTAATACAGAACCAGTATGGTGGTACAAGAAGAGCTGAGAGACACTTGAATGCAGTCAAACCATTCAGTTTGATGTCTCTATTAGAGTTCCACTTTTAAACATAAAGAGTCCATGGACACAAGTGTCTTATTTGGAGTCCCTATTGTGAAGAAGAGACTTGAAGACTGTACATAAACCTTCTAAAATGACTATTTAATTTTATTGTGATGGCCATTGTTCATATAGGAATCAAAAGGCACTAAAGGTGTAACAGTAGCATGAGCAAACTGCAGTCAATCAAAGTGAAATTCAGAAAATATTTCCAAATGGTCAGCCCTCTGTGATGGTATTCAGTAATGAAAGCATAAATTGTAATAGAGGCACAAGTGTTTTTTTAAGTATTTTTTTTATCACTGCAATCACTGCTAAGAGCAGGACTCAGCGTTATTCTTTACTGACCAACAATTTATTTTCATTGTTTAAAATCAAAAGGCCCTCTTACATTTCCAACTCTCAAACCACCTACACGTACTTGTTCACACAGTTTCTACAAATGTCAATAACTTTTGCTTTTGTCCTACCTTGGCAGCCATGATCATGGAGGAGCCCCCACGAACTCCGAGGATGGGAATATGGGTTTGGGCTGAAATGAAGTCCAGGATCTGAGCGATGGCCTCCTGGTCGGTGTCATCTCCGAACACCACGCCCTGCAGCCAGTGCTCCGTCATCAGGTCGCAGATGCTCTTGATGATGCTCTTTGGGTCGGTCTCATTCATAGTCAGCACCTCCACGTTGGGCGCCATGTGGAGGAAGTCTTCCTTCTCTCGGGCCCCTGCCAGCGCCACCTCGCTGGAGTTGCCCACCAGGACGACAGCAATGCTGAGGCCCCGTAAAATGTTGGGCAGGGCTAAGTGGTGCGGAGGGGGCTGAGGGATAGGTATGTAGTGGCTGCCACCGCCGCCACCTCCCCCGCCCTTTTCTCTCCTCGAGTGGCAGGCCGGGGGCAGGTGGAGGAGGCAGAGCAACAGGAACAAGAGGGGCAGGCAGAGAGAGGTGCTTGTGCGGCGGTGAAGTGATGGAGGCAAGGGTCGGCGTGGGGTGCCAACTCGTTCTTGAACCTGAGCAACCACGAGGGGGGAGAAGCTGGCCCCAGCACGACCTTGAGGTGGGGAGGAACTGCAGCGTCCGCAGACAGGCATAATGAAGGTGTGGGACGGTAATACCTGAAACGAGAGGGAAAGAATGAGACCGACAGAGGTTTAATGAAGACAGGTAGAAAAAAAAGGAATAAAAAGAGGAGAGAGGAGGATGATAAAGAGAAAGAAATACAAGTTAATAAAATATCTTACATGGATTTAATACAGTTAAATGAAAACATCTGTCATGGAGTATAATAACAATTTACTGACTAGGAGGACTTAAAGACGTTAAAAAGTAAAAACTGGAATAAAAAGAGAATTTTATTCATTAAGAAACTGTCAGGACCTTTAAAGGTGTTCAGAGCAGGCCCTGATGAACGCCTGAAATAATTTTTAATAAGTTAAATAATTTTATTTCTGTTGTTTTAATAAAATAAATGAAAATAATCCATGTTTGGCTATACAATGGTGCAAAATAACCATGTTTTTGTGTTTTCTGTCTAACCACTACGTATTGAAGTAGTTTTGACTCAGGGGGGAAAGAAAATTCTTTAGAAATTTTTGAATGTGGTCTTTGTGCTGAATTTCTCCATATATTCGTGTTAGAATCCCTGACCATTAAAACAAATGAGAGCGTGAGTCTGGGTAGACAGTGATCAACCAATCAGATTTGGAGTTGTAGCCAGCAAACGTTTTCTGTAGGCTTTTCAACATGAGTTAGGGCATTCGAAAAGGACTGCTGGCTGATTTATGTAAAGAGCTTAATCTGTACTGATCTGTTGTCTTCATGTAAATAAATAATGGCAACAGGTGCATATGACAAAACTATTATCGCTGGCCTTTTCAAAAAGACAGCCCTATAAAAAGATGGACCTCATTTTTTAAAAAGGCCTTCGAACACTCCAACAATTAGGGTTCTTTAAACCGTGTTCATGTTTGTTTTGTTTTGTATCTGGGAACAACAAACTCAGCTCAGTAGAGTGGGGATTAGAAAAGCTATAAGAACCTTAGCTGTTTAGCAAAAGCTGCACAAAAACCCTTCAATACTGGAGGTCATCTAAAAATAGCAAACATCATGACAACGATTGAAGAAACAAGATAAATTATTAAAAAATGTATTCAGAAGGACAAAAGGATGGATGTTTTTTTATTTATTTTTATAAACAAACATCAACAGTAAGTGAAACACATTGTTTTTTTGGGTGGTTCTGCAGCGGTGTTGTAGGTTATTTCACTTAAATAGGTTCCCACCTTGTTCTCAACCCTAATCATAAAACAATATGAACAAAAAACAAAAAGCTGGAACGAAACCAGCTTCCCTATAGGTCCTAGCACAGGTTTCAAGTCCCACCCTGGGACACATTGCCCCCATTAAAAAATAAAAATACACCTCAGATATATATATAAATATATATTCAATAATATGTCAATAACATTTAAAGTCTTAGACAGGCTGTATCATGGCAGACTAATCTCATATGAAACAATAATTTATGTGTCATGACGCAGCATTACAGTGCATTTGACACATGAGATGCTGGTTCTTTGAAAAGAGGGGAGAACAAGAAACGCTAAAAAGGGACATGAAAAGAAGAAAGCAAGTAAACGGAAATGACTGAAAGGGCAGATGGAGGGAAGGACGACTCCTCGCCAACTCTGACAAACTGTCTGAAGCGAGATGAGTGACGCAACATTCCAGAGATGCAGACAAACTGACTGATGTTGAAATTGATTAAGTGATTGACGACGGAGGCGCTCCGGACAACTCTAACGGCTTTGAAACGACACCCGCCCTCCTCACTCGACCTCTATTGGCGTAGTTTAACACAGCCATTTGTTGTCCAGCCTTCCTTACTCGATCTGCTTGATCGTATAGTTCTCTCTCTGTCCTTCCCTGTGCTTTTTTTATAGAGTTTTTCAAGAATGGGGATGCAGAAGGGTGGGAGGGTCATGTGAGACAGTGGAAGAGAAACTCCATAACCCTAAAAAGACTATAGCAATGCTGGCAGCTACATGGCTGCAGACAAAAAAAATACAAAATAAAAGCAGACATGAGAAAGAAGCTCTCTGAGCAAGATGTTTGTCTCTGCATGTTTACATCTGTCTGAGTGGGAGAACATTTGTCCCCTTGTGTTTATCAGCATATAGTCAGAGTAGGTGTAGATGGGAATAGATGTTCACTTCACTTTTTGTGGGCAGAGATAGCAGCGAGGCTGATGCTCATAAACTCGTGTGGTGCATTGTGGGTATATCTCACACACACGGCTGCCACTAACAAGGCAGATGGAAGCTGCGACGACAAAAAAAAAAAAAAAAAAAAAAAAAAAAACCACTAAAACAATATCCACCCCGTGAAGCTGACAGCTGACGAGACAGGAAATGACAGAGAGGAGGAAAAAGCAAGAAGAAGATTGAAAGAGGGATAAAGGGACGTGCACGCAGATGACAGAACAACTTCTGTGGGGAAAACTAATTGCTGGAGGTTCGTCAGCGCTAATTACAGGTCCCTCTGTTAATATTCAATTGCACACCACTCTGCAGGAAGAATGGAGGGGTGGGAGGGATGATAAGAGACGCAGAAGAAAGAGAGAGAGACAGCACCGACTAAGGAGGACGAGAGCGAAACAGGAAAAAAAAAAAGAAAGACCTAGCGTTCTTTGAAGAATGCTTATCTCCCGCCGCCTTTCATTAGCTCATTTTAAGCAATGACGGAGTTGTCGCCATTTTGGTCAGACCTTGAAAACAAAGTTATGAGCAATTTCATACGAAATTGCGAGACGTCACACTCAGAGCATGTGTTGTAAATGACACTCAGCTACTACCATGCCCAATCTTAGCCCAGTATCTGAAAAATTGACAGTTACAGCCATTTGTGGGGCCGTTAAGGTCAACTGGCCGTGGCTGCCATCTAGAATCAAACTGACTCTAAAAGTGAGCGAATTGAAGATGTACATCCAATGATTGCTTTATGCAAGGTTCGTTAAAATGTGTTTGGTGGTTCGTGAGATATTTTGGTAAGCAAAAACATTTGCCTTTTGGCAGCAGGCGATAAAAATCAGAGAGAGCAATGGAAAAGAGGAGAGAGAACCGCAAAAAAGACAGTAAGGAAGAGTTATGGAGTGAGACGTGGAGGAAAAAGAGATGCCCTCTTTGAATCTGGACTTCTCTGGCAGCACTCTGTTTCCATGGCAACAATTAAAATAGGCCTACATGCGCACATGTACAGATGCAGTTGATGGACACCGAGATATACACAGAGGCAGCAGTCGTTTTGTAATAATCATTGATCATGTAAAATTCAGCAGCAAAGTCCGGCACAAAGTGCGTCGTTTAAGTTTGCCAGATCAAAGTCATCAAAACCAAACACACACACACACGCATGCACACACACACTCACCCTTAACCTTTTGAACAGAGATCAACTCAGAGGCTTTGTCTTGCATATTAACACACATGCTAACATGCTGTTTTTCATGCACTCTTGTTTTCTCTCTCTCAGCCTCACACACACGCGCACACATTTTCTGGCAGATACACACATTCCCCGAAAGACACTCACGGATTATATTAGCCATCACACTGAGTAACTTCAGTGATCATTCAGAACGATGGGGCCATTAAAAAGTCCCACAGCGAGTCGAAGCACATCTCATATGGAAACACAAAGGGCGCGTGTTAAACTGTACACTGCACACTGGATGTTATGACACTAAATGACCCCGTTTCCCCGTCAGCCAGCCCCCACGTTTCACCCACCATTTCCCCCATTAACCAGTCGGCACACGGAGCAGTCATATCAGTTACACACACGTGGACGCCGGATAGTTTCTACCAGCTAGAGGCGACAAAGGCCTCAAACCTTAAGCAACCTATTTAGCTTATTTTTTAAAAAAAGATGAAAACATAGAACTGTTTTAATGTGAAGACATCAATGCAATGACAAAAAGGGGAAGAAAAAAAAAACAGTGTAAGCTGGAAATTTTTCAGAAAATGAAATAATACCCAAAATTCCAAGAACTTTTCTTCGATATGGACTTTTATTTTGTAATAATCTAAGCTGAGAAAATGCAGCATTTTGATGTATAAACTGTACAAATGTAAAAAAAACTGAGATCAAAAGAATGGTAGACCTCATGACCTGTGTCTGTCACGCTCTAATGACACCCTTAATAAGACAGGCAGACAGAAACACAGTAAAAAGTAGGTCTTAAACAGTCCCTGTGGAAAAACTATAAATTGTGTTGAAAGAATTCCTGAACCATAAGAGGCAGAAGCATCCGGTCGTCACACGTGTTAATTTTTATTTGTCTACAGTGTTTTATGTAGGAGATACGACAAGTTCAAAGACTCTACACTTCCTGTTTTTGAGGAGAACATTCTGAGCTCAGAGACAAGCTGAAGCAAAGCTGATACCATGCAAAAAAGCAGGCTTTTTTTTAATCAATATTGAGTTAATATGTCTGAGCTGTCAAACTAACATTTCTGTTAGGAAAACAGGAAATGTGGAGAAGCAATATCACACCATTCATAAAACTAAGAAAGCAACTTCTCTGCCAAAACTGAGTTGAGTGGGAAAAACATGAAGGACCTGAAATCACAACTCACTGGACAGTAATCACTGTCACACAGGTCAAATTCAAAAAAACAAACTCGGCTACCAAAGCATTTTTCTGTCTGGAAGAATCAGATCTGAACATAAAAGTCCTTCAAAGATGGACAAAAATGAAAAGGACTCACTGTTACGGGACATTTGGAACAAATCTAAAATAGTTATCTCTAATCCGAGCTATTCAGTTATCTAAAAAAAAACAATATTGCTCCAACTTTGGCAGGGCGTCTGCATATGTAAACATAAGCTGTGAAGCACATATATGAATGTCAATGGTGTTCAAAATTGTAACAGTGGCAGAAAATGAACCATACAAGTACCGATTTGCCACTAAAACAAGAATTTGCAACAAAAGATCTGCGTGTGATTCGATCGTAAATAACAGTTTTTAAGACGCCAGTTGAACATCGAAGATGTTAAAGCCCCAAAAAACATAAAAATACACAAACACTAATAACTTTAAAACAACCACCAGCTTAGTTTTTCATCAATCAAATAAATCCAAAGAGTACAATCATTTAAACCACTTGTCTTACATTCTGTTTTAAGTCGATTAAGTTGCCGGATTTTCAGTTTGGGAAACATGCATTACGGTTCATGGCAGATATTGTTAGATTTTGCATTTGTCTTACATTTAAAAAACATAAAATACAGGGTTATTAGAGAAGATTATGGTTTGGTTTAAAATCTAACCTTTCCCAATGTTAACCTTGCAGTTAAAAAAAAAATACAGCTTAATGTCCACCCACCACCATGCATGCCTAACTTTTAAACAACGATGTCTGTTAGCGCTCAGAGTATGTCATGGAGATGATTCTCAGCTACTGCTACACCAAATTTTAGCTTGATAACTGTAAAATTGACTGAGTGATAGCCATTTTTGTGTAATTGACCGTGGCAGCCATCTTGTATCCAGCTCTAAAAGTGAAGCAGTTGTGTATGTGTATTCAGGGACTCCTTTCTGAGAGTTTCATTAAAATCCATCTGGTGGTTCATGAGATAGTTTACTAACCTACAGACAGTTCACGCACACAGGAAGTTACATGGTCGCCCACTTTTTTGTGGCAGTGAGCAATCAAGATAAGTTCAGCGACTCTACATCGCTGTGTGAAAGTGCTTGGCTTGTCCTGCTGCCGCCGCGAGTGAGTGGCGTTACCATGGAGCCATTGTTCTCGTTCTGCAGCAGAGCTCAGGTAAGTGGTACCTGTCGAGGTCCCACGAATACCTGATCATCAGTGGCACTCACATTACCTGACAGAAGTTTCACGATGTGGCTGACTGGAGCAGGAGCCGCATGTTTAAATTTAAATGCGGAACGCATTCATACTAATGTCACAGGATAAAAGAGAGAACATTTCTTTTTGTTCTCCAAAGTAGATACTAAGTGGGCCCAAACGCACAGAAAAGAAAGTTAATTAATAAACTTCAAGGCCAAATGTGGCTCATGTGAAAAGAAAATTGACAAAGCAGGCGACATGAGGGATGAAACAAATATTAAAACTCTGTAGCTGCTTGACTTTTTATTGCGAGCCGCCAAAAGGAGAAACAATAATATGTTTGCATGTGTGTGTTCATTAGCCAAATGTCTCACGAATCACTGGAGGGATTGAAATGAAACTCTGAGAAAGTAATTATTTGGTGTATGATTAACTTTTGGCGTTAACACAATTCAAGATGGCTGCCACAGCTATTTAAATTTAGCAAACACAGAAATGGCTATAATGCAGTCTTTTTTACAGATATCGAGCCAACAATGTTGTTTCCAAGGTTTGACTAAAATGGCTACAACTCCCATCATTTCTCAGCCTTAGATAATCCTAGTCATGAAAGGTGGTGGAAAATTTGCATACCTCCAAGGAATGCCAGGCCTTTAATTTGTTCCCGTCTTCCTGTTATGAATCACTCAGCTTTCACCAAAAACAGTGGAGCTCACAGAGCACGTAATGTGGTCCTACATCAAACAAACAGAAAATCGGCTTTCCGATGAATCAAAAGATGATGTACAGGTGAACAAACAAGGCAGCGTTTTGTTTGAGTTTTTGTATTTAATATATGGGACTGAACAGCACTCTGTTCCAATTACAACATATTCTGCTCTCACTGTGATTAATCTCCGCAGGACAGGAGGCTTTACTGCTGAGAATGGTTTGTGTGCTTGTGGCCAGTATAAATGTGTGTTTAGTTGATGAATTTAGTTTGAAAGGTTGCGGCCGAAGCCAACCGAGGTTTGCTCTTCCTTTTGCATTTTTTTTTTTTTTTTTTAGAGCTGGCATTAATGTTTGTTTGCTCACACAAAAGCTTGCAGAAGTGTGTAGCTTCGGCGCTAATCTTCGCCGATGCGAAGGTCGGTTCCAATAAGACAGAACGTGACAATATAGTTTATTTTGTTTTGGGTGTTTTTTGTTTTGTTTTTTTTTACACTAAGGAAGCATTTCAAGAAAGCAAGCCCTGACTGTCCATAGAGATTTCCCCGGGCCACAACGTGGGTCACTGCAGCGCATACAGATGAAGAGAGAAATCAGCTGGATCCGAGAGTCGACTGCCAAACCTGTGATACATGAAATTATGAAAGAGATGCTGGTCTAATGAGCGAACTCATCAAGTGTTCTGATAAATATTCATGCAAGACTGTCTGTGCGGTCTGCTGTGGAGGTGGAAGGTGGTGTGTGTGTGTGTGTGTGTGTGTGTGTGTGTGTGATTATGTGTTTGGACATGTGTCTGTACATGGTGTTCTGATGCAGCCACTCACCCCCCTCCCCCCCACACCCACCTCACCCGTGCAGACCAGCCATGTTTTTAGGGACTCTCCTGACACGACGGTCTCTGTTTCAAGAAAGCGGGGACACCACGGTGCCCGTCGCTCTCCTCCTCCCACTTTCCCTCCTTTCCTCTCTCTCTTTTCAACACTGTTTAGCCCTCACTTTTTCTGTTGCATCATTTAGTGTCTGAACAATGCTTTCTCTCAGTTCTCCCACTTATCTCTCTCTTATGCTCGCACTCTCTCATCACCCTCTTCTCATTATGTGGTAAGTGTCAGGTTTGTCGATGGCGTGATTTGCATGAAAACCAAAGGACAAAAGACGGCTGACAATTTTTCATGCTTATTGCCTGGTTTGATATTTAGGAAGACAGCAGGAAGACGATCTTCCTGTACACCCCTGGATGACTTCAAACATCTGGGGTCCATGTGCATTCTCCTTCTTGCTAAGTCAGCTCTGCTGCACTGGCTTCATTTCTCCTTTTAATTTAAACAACCATGTCGCCATGAGAGGCTCACATGTCACTAACTGTTAAGTACCAGGCGTCGTGTCAAACCCACGCGCACTACAGTCTACTTACAAGTGTAATTCTTTTGTCACTGCTAGCTTGTGATTACATTATACCATCTGTAATTTTTAAAGCGCTAATTTAGATCGTTTGAAAGGGGGTTCTGTGGAAAGATTATGAACAATTAAAATCTAACCTGTTGCTCTTTAGCTGAGCTCAGACTAAAAAAACAGAGCTTAACTCTGACCAGAATGGTAAGCAACAGCTAGCTCAAGCTAATATCTATCTATCTATCTATCTATCTATCTATCTATCTATTATGCTGTTGTATACTTTGACCATAACTAACAGCAATGTGATGTTTAAAAAAAAAAAGTTTTCAAATGAGATGTTTTAGGAAGGCAATGATCCACTTTGGTCTTTGCTCGCTCAGACTAGCCGTTAGCTTGTTAGTCCGCTCCCATAATGACGCGTTCCATTTAAACTCCGAAGTTGGAATTTTGTCAGAAAAATCAACCGGAATGCCCTGCCAAAGTCAGAAATCTGACTTGAAATGTCTGTGATTCCTGCCCAACCACAACCTTGTGCATGAATAACTGTGATAGCTACTTTAATAAACTTTTTTCCCTTTCTGTCAGTTTGTGTTTCAATAAATTAGTAGCCCTCGTAGAGCTCACCAACCACTATTATTGAACATGTTGCTACAGGGTTTAAGACCATAAATACAGAAAGATACATTACTATTGGCTTGTAGGGGTAATAATAGGTTACTGGTTACTGAGCACAACAATTAACGAATCCTACTGGTTTTCCAAGTAACAACTGGAACATAGTTAAGTAACTCATAGTTATTCCTCAGATCCCAGTTGTGACTTTTGAGGTGAATGAAACCCAGCGTAAACTCTACAGCCCCCTTTCACAAAAAACTTCAAGCCAAGCCTGAGACACTTTCTGGCCACTTCGGTGTGATTTCTAAACGAACCGAGGCAGTTAGGGGGGGCTGAAGTCAAACAACCTGTTTTATGCCTCTGACCCGACATATGGAAAAGTGTGACAGCTTTGCAGGTTGAAGATATGATGTAATGAGGACAGATTGTGTGTGTGACCGATCAGATGTGGGATTTACAGTAGATTGAGTGATATTTGGCACATATTTTATGCGTGTTTCTCCACATCAATGCTGCTGAATTACACTCCATGTCACCTTTGGTTCCTCAATTTAGGCTCAATTTTTTCAATTTAAGCTCTCACCTTCGACCATCTTAAGCCGACTTGGCTAGTGCTTTATGAAGATTCAGGCAGGACTCATCTTAGTGGCCATATTGCAAAACTGTTTTATAAAAGAGGCCTTTTTTCTCCAAGCTGAGGTTGTTCAAAAAGTTATCTTCTACAGGTAAGATATTAACCGTTTATAACCTTTCCACAGAAGCCCACTTCAAAACATCTGAACTATCCCCTTTTAGTTTTTGTATTGAGAAAGACAATAAAAAGTGACATTTTTTTAATGTATAAAAATCCTTTTAAAATGTTTGGTAACATACAGTGAGCTCAGGTGGCACCTTGCACTGACCCAGAGAACAACGGCTGACAGGTGATGAAAGAAAACGTTACCTGGACAACCTCTTTGACCGTGCAGCACCGAGACATGAGGGCGGTCGATCACACACACACACCAGTAACATATATACTCATAGACAGACTGTAAATACACATAAGCTGCAGCAGCATGGTGGGTGGGGAGAAAAGAAACAGACTGTACCAGCATTAAACAGAAACTCCTGCTTGTACCTTAAAGTCTACATTTAAACCAACTCGTATAGGAAGCCTGAAGCATCTATGACAAACTAAAAGGCCATTCTTGATGGATTTTTAAAAAGTAAAACTGATATGTTGTGCCCTTCCTGCTTTTCTATCTGAACTTTGAGCTGTGCATCATTAGACATACAGATTGTACTTATATATGGTGTAATTATGGCAGAAGGAAAGCAGCGGGGTCACAATCACTTCCTTTGCTAAAGGTCTATGATTACGCCTCTGCACACATTTTCCACTTTATTTATAAGTTGAGCGTGTGTGCGCATGTGTCCAACCTGATGAACAGCGTTGCATCCTACAATCCCTTGCAGCTGTACGGCTCTCCTGCCTGTCAGTGCGTGGTTATGACAAGCAGGAGGAGCCCTGGGAGAGCAAGCTAATCTTCCTTTTGCCGTATCACACGCAGCCCATTCGGAGGAGCTTCTTCATGTTGCATTCAGCTGTTTTTGTCTGAGATTCCGTGTGATCTGAAGGGTAAATCTGTGATTTATTTCCTTGCAATTCGAGCCTTGCTTAGAAAAAACAATGTTATTGCAAATTGTTTTTTTTTTCCTTCTCTTGTTGTCCGCATATGTAGGAAACCGGTTTTAAAAATCAATTCCCGTGTTTTGTTCCTGCAAATTTTGCTCTTATGTTTCACACGGAGATCTGCGTTTGTTGATGCAACAAGGATGTTCACATTTGTGTCGAGACATGATGCAACTGAAAGAAATTCTAAAATAGTAGTCGTTGTGTGCATGCAAAGTAAAAAAGAAAAGAAAAAAAAGTAAACAGTACTTAAGTTAATATAAATTTGTACATTTTGCTTTATTGACATTTCAAAGACTGATTTAATGACAGGTGCATTATGGATGAAGGTGCCAAGATTGTAATTATAAATATCTTTTTTTTAACCTCCTAAGACCCATACTCTACCATGGTATGCATTTTTAACTTCCCTTAGTTATTTGGGCTGATTGGGACCTGATGAGTGTAAAAATAAAGATTTATTTTTTTTATCTTTTATAATGCAGTCTATGAGAAAAATGATGTCCACATATGTGGACGCAGGGTCCTAGGAGGTTAAATGCATAACGTTTCCCAAAAGTTCTGAGAGTCTCTCTAGGACTAAATACGACAAGCTGAAGTTGATCCATACTCTCTGGCACACAGCCCAAGTCTTCACTGACAGTACACGGTGTGATGGATGCAATGTAATGCTAGCCCTTAGACAAACTATGCTGCCCTATCCAATTACAAGGCAGAATGAAGCGGCTGTCCTTAACAAAATGATAAAATTATAAGGGTATAAATTCAAAAGGGCCTGCGGCCAAAGTTCTGTTAACTGTATACAGGAAGAAAGAAAAAAAATCGTGTAAATGCTAGACCAAAGAACAGTTTTAAAAGCAAGTTAACAACAGCCTGATGGAAATTTACAACCATCTGCTGGTATTCAAACATCAGTGCACATAAGCCTACCATTAGATCAGTTTTTCTCTCTGAATTAAGTTTTATTAACTCGTAATCTACTCCATTCTACTCCTCAGTATACAGTGGGGGAAATAATTATTTGATTCCCTGCTGACTTTGTAAGTACAAAGAAAGAAACAGTCTCTAATTTTATGTCAGTTTCGTTTTAATGAAGTGAGGCAGAATATCAACTAAAAATGCATAAAAAACCCACATTATATAAAAGTTTAAAACTGATCTTTAAATCACTGAAGGCAATTTGATCCACTACAACCCAGACAGAATTCTGGCTCCCACAGATTGGTTACGTGCCCATATGGCACACAGATGATTATCAATAAATCAATTTCAGACACTCCTGATTTCGACTCGTTATGTGTGTAAAGCCCAAATGCTGACAAATGCTGGTACGGTTATTCTGAAATGAAAGAACTATAAAATGACTGTCAATCGCCCTCAGTCCGGAGCTCCACGTAAGATCTGCCTTCATGGGATGAGGATGAAGATGTAAAAGGAGGAGCTTGTTAATGATTTAAAGTTGGGACCACAGTCACAATAAACACCATTGGTCACTGTAATGAATTGAATCCTGCAGCACCTGCAAGATCTTTTCTAGTCCACGTATACATTCGATGGCAAAATAAAAACAGGCCAGTACATGTGACTCATTGGACAGTCGTGACCTTCTCACTGAGCTTCTTGCTGATGGTCTTGTAGCTCCTTCCAGCCTTGTGCAGATCTTCTAACTTGTCCCTGACCTCCTTTGAGAGACGTTCGGTCTTGCTCATTGTGGTGGCGAGGTTAGAATGGAAGAAGCTGATTCTGTGGCCAGGTGGGTTTTATACACATAACAAGCTGAAATCAGGAGTGTCTGAAACTGATTAATTGACTGATATTCATCTGTGTGCAATTTGGGCACGTAACCAATGTGCGGGAGCCATAATTCTGGCTGGGTTGCAGTGGAACAAATATTTATACTTATTTCCCCTCAATGATATGCAAATCAATCGGTAATCTTTATATAAAGTGGTTTTTGTTGTTAATATTTTGTCTCTCTCCATTAAAATTAAAGTACCATAAAAACTGAAGTGCCATCCACAAGGGATCATTTTTTTGTAAATATGCAAAAGCTTTTTTATTGTTTCAGCCTTGCATCTACACAGAAACAGTGTTTTAGGATCCCCAAAACTGTAGTTTTAGAAATTAGGTTCCAGAGTGAAAGAATCAGCCAAAACGCAACCTTTTTAAACATGCTGATGTCATAGCCTCACCTCTAACCCAACCTACGACACGAGGGCATCCTCCTCGTATTGTGTTTACATTTTGTATCCACAGTATAAGTTTTATTTGCATTCTCCATGCCTTGTTTCCTGTTTTTGGTGTATTTTTGTAACAGTGTTACTGCTCTACATACAGGCCTGGCAAAATGAATACTTATATCCGTACCATAGACCCTCAATAAATGTTTTTTTGGCCATTAACATCACGTCCTAAGCTCAAGGTATACAGGTATGCACAATACCATTTAACACTCTTTGTTATTTAGATCTGTATCAGTGGTATCCATCGTTTTAGCACACCAGCTAGGATAAAATGTTGCTCGTTCATACACAAATCCTGGACTGCAATTTATTGTATTTTTCTAAGAATGCATTTTAAATTTCTAAAGGCTAATCTGGGGCAAAGGTTGTGTAAACACAGGGGCATCCAGATTTTCCTCTTTTTTTTGGTATAAAGGGAGAGAGCATAGGGCTATCTGTCTCTTCAAATGGTGTTTTTCTTTTACTGGTACATTTTAAATAAAGAAGTATAATTTGTACTTTTGAACACACTCATAATTCTAAGTGTTTTGTCTTATTTCTCTGTTAAACATTTTTTGTTATGACAACCATTATTATGTCCAGTTTGGTGTATTTCAAAGTATTAATGTTTGGAATATTTGTTTATCTTTTCCAACAAGCATTAGAAATAATCCTGTATGCAGTTGTCTAATTCAAGTTAGATAACTAGTAGTCGTATGAATTAACTACATATGACCACTTGACATATGTAGGCACATTGACAACACAGTGAATGAGGATCCACAGAGGGTTGGTGTGACTGAGGAGGATGCATCTGCCTGTGGCGACCTCAGTCATTCAGGGGATAGTAATCCTAGTATGTCCAATCAAAGACAAAAACCTGACAAAGCTCCTCAGATAAGAAGCAAAACATCTTCAAAAATCAAAAAGCCTTGTTGCTTTTGATTAATCCTACTAAGACTTTTCAGTTTTACTAGTTCTTTAGCAGTTCTTCATCTTTTTTCCTTATCTTCAATCCTTGTTTTTCTGATACAGGTGCAATTTTAAAATCTTTTTTTTTATTTGCAAACATCTATTATTTGACATTAAAAGGCATAAGAAATACCTGCAGGTTCCATGAGGAAATTTTAGGTTTCTTGGGACATTTCTGGTGAATGTCATCTCTTGAATTCAGTTCACTGGGAGTGGGTGTTTGACATTTTATAGTGATACGGTACCTATAGATGAAGTACAGTACATCCTTACTGGGTTCCCAACTGTTGTTTCTGGCAGTGTCCAGGCTACAAAGCTGCACAGGGAGTCCAAACATCCCAAAGAAAACAGCACATTGTGTGAGAAAGAATACGGCTCCATTGGAGCCCCAGACTCCCTTGGCTAATTTACTGGGCGCAGACAGTCACAATGTGAACCATTTTCTCATCATTTTGTGAATTGTAGCAGCTGTTGAACGGGTACAACCGCCCGCAGCTGTTTGATGATGCGCTGGTTCTGCAAATGAGGGAGGGATGATACGTGATCAGCTCGCTCGGCCTTACGCGTCCATCGGGCCAGAGGCCGTGTCAAAGTCAAAACAGCTTTGTCTTGTTACAGGTGGTGGGTGTAGGTACGGTTGTCCCGGCTGTCTGCTGTTGTAGGTCATTTGGTTGATGCAAATCATCGTACACTTATCATTAGCTTTTATTCATCAATTCATTCCTGCATATCAAGTACACTATAGACACAAAGACACTCCAGGACTGACAAATGTGTTTTGACAGCACCCAGAGAGATAAGCGCAAGGTCTCAGGGATTTCTCCCTGGGACACGTTTCTATTTACACCTACTCTCCCGCACAGAAAGGATGCTTAATCTTCTCCGTAAGTTGAGGCTTCGCTGTCAAAAACCCCTTTCCTCACTCTGTTCTTTTTCCTCTGTCTTATGACGATTCTATGACGCGCCATCTGCTGCTTTTTTATCCTTAATGAGAAAGCACCTCACCTCAAACGCATTACATCAATCGAAACAGCATTACTGTCTCAAGCAATGCGTTATGAAGAAAAACCTTTTCAGGAGCGAATATAAATGTGGAGAAAAGTGAGGCTTGGGATAGGAAGAGCACCGTGCTGCCAATAACACTGCTGTAATCACTTTAAATGTGTTTTATTGTCATTTTTCACAGATTAGAGGCACAATAATCTGTCCATCCTCCTCCCCTCCATCTCATTCCAAGCTGTTATTTTTGGCACCAGGTCTCTGCCTTTTGGGATTAGTAAGTGTGCGAGTATTGATTTATTATTGCCCGCCAGTGAAAAGCAAAAGGCAGGCAATGATATTTTTGCCTATGTCTGAGTATGTGTTTGTTAGAGATAGACTGATTTTAATCTGCCATTATTGGCCACTTTTTTAAAACATCACCAATCAGCCATGCCTGTAGGCTACATACTTAATCAGTTGCCAAGTAGTAATTTATTTTTATATTTTATTTTTAAGTGTACATGTTCCCCGAAGAGTTGGTATATATATATATATATATATATATATATATATATATATATATATATGCTCATTCACTGTTAAATTTTGTTAAATGAAAAACACATATTGGCCAAAGATTTAAAACATCTGTGTAATATAGAATCCATTGGCTGCTCTGATTTCTAAATATCGGCGTCAAACACAGAATAACTCATATCGGTCAACCTCTAGTTTGTGCATGACTGTCTGTTAGCAAAACACCAAATGAACCACCAAACAGATTTTGATAAAACTCCGCAAGTAATCATTAGAGGTGCAGCTACAACTAATTCACTTTTGAAGTCAACCCAGTTCAAGATGGCCGCCACAGCTCATCAAATTTTGGAAACAAAAAAAATGGCTATATCACTGTCAGTTTTACAGATACTGAGCTAAAATATGATGTGGTAGTGGCTGAGAGTCTTTCCTAACTCCTACTCTGAGTGTAAAAACTTGCATAACGTTTTTTTTCCCAGGGTTGACCAAAACAGCAACACCTGTCATTTTTTTCAGCTTTAGATGATCTCAGTCTAAAACTCTGTAAGGAAATCCAGCGGGTGATATGCATTCCTACAGAGAATGCCAGGACTTTAATTATTTGTTCATTCTTTTAAGGTGGAGCATTGTAAGTCAAAGACACCGAAACGCAGTTCATTCATTCATAAACAACTTTATCAAACATGTCAGATTGTCTGCTGTTTTTTAAAAAAGGATATTTGGCCAACTGAGTGCAGAGTCAGTCAGTAAAGTCTGTGAATACATTGAAGGTTATATAAGATAACCCAGTTTTAATGTTTTATAGACCTCTCTAATACGCATCACCTAGAAGAGCCATCTCCTCTCTCCCCTCCTCGGGCTGAATATTGACTGATGACTTTCATTTTTAGCTGTCAATTCTGTTGCTAATTTTAGATATTTTCAATTAATCCCAGGTATTCTTGCACAGGACCTGCTATGATTAGAAGCTACACACACTCACACTCTCACAAACTAACATACACGGAGACCGCCTTTGTCTCCGTCCGTTTCATGCGTCTTGTTTTTTTTTTGTTTTTTTTGCGTGATCATCACAATTTCCCCCTCGACCTGAGACTGCCATGGCTGTCTCTCTCACAGCCGTCGCGCCGAGCGCCCCTCTGTTGGAGGATGATGATGAGACCCCCCGCAGGGATAATGACATCTAAGAGTGTCTCTCCAACGGATGTCCCCTGGATTTAATGCCATCCAACGCTTAGCCCGAGAGAGATGAGTGCCCCGGAGAGAGCGGTGCAACATACAGAGGCGGCGCAGACAGGCAGCTCTGCCGGTTCGACAGGCAGCAGAGACACAAAGAGACAGTTAGTCAGACTGGCCAGCTAACCGGCACATATCTGACTGAAATAGAAGCAGACAGGAACAAACACACTGACACAGGTGAACAACTAAATGTAGTGGGTGGCATCAGTGTGAAACTAGTCTCCACAAGGCTAAGGCTGCTTTTCTAATCCAGTACCTCTGTGACAGGGTGTCTGCTGAGGATGTCTCATTGCCTTGGTGGTGCCATATGCTTTATTTTCTAACATATTATCAATTGTTGATAAGCTGTGCTTTAAAAGGACCTGTCAGTTGTCGTGAAAGGTTTTTTTTTTTGTTTTTTTGCTTGATAAGGTCAGTCTAGGTGACCACAGTCCTAAAGCTGAAGAGATTCGCCGTCCTTTTTATGGAAACCTCTGCAGTTTGAGCAGTAACTACAGTTCAGGCTGCGCAAACACCCCTGTACCCCCGTCATCCATGGTTCTGCTGTCCAAAAACCAGCATCCCCGCAAATCTCCCGACTGTTCAGTCCTTGTTTTCGCAGCGAATCATTTGTCCTCGGGCGAAACACGGAACACCGAGTTGCTCCTGATCCTGACCAATGATTTTACACAACAACCTGCTTCTTATGGCGTGCAAGTTGTGACTGAGAAACACATAAGTAAGGCTCTCTGTAACACAAACTCTGTAAGTACTGACCATTTACTCTGAAATGCAAGGTCTAATGAAACTGGTATTCCTTGAAGGAATACATATCAGCTGTATTTGGGAAGACTCTAAGCTACTATCACACCAAATGTTACCTCAAAATCTGTAAGATTAAGTTACAAGTTATAGCAATTTCTGTGTTTTCTAGGGTCAGTCAGCTGTGGCGGCCATCTTGAAACAGGATGACTCCAAAAGTTAATCGGTAGATGTACATTCGGTGAATATTTTGCCGTTTATGAGATATTTTGCTACCAGACAGACAAACAAACACACACAGAGGAAATTACATGATCGCCCACCTTTCACAGCTTCAGGGGATAAAAGTAGGAACGATCATTTAGATATAGATCTAAGACATGTTTTAAAATAATAAAACACATGTAAAGAATTTCCACCTATTCTGATACAGAATAGATTTGTGAGTTTATCTGCATCTTCGATCCAGACGTTTAAAAAAGAAAACTCCACCTAAACTGACTTTTCAAACAGTTCACTTCTCCTCCAACTGCAAACTGTTTACTAATACATATTCATGAATGCAAATAAAACCAAATGGTGGCACTGACTAAGGGGAGCATGTGTAAAAGATGATCTGACGCCAGCTCAGGTCAGGGGACCTCCAGAGCCTTTCTGCTCCTGTCGCCATGGCTACCCGGAGGACTCCATTTGCTGCGGAAGAGTCAGCAGGGTGAATCGCTCCAGTACCTTCAATTAGCAACCCATTATCATTCATGAGTTTGTTTGTGCAAAGCTGTGAGATTGAATTCCTGTTAGTCCTTTTCTCCCTGCGCTCGCTGTCTGATTTAACGTTGAAAGAAGCAGCGGCGGCGGCAGCAGCTCTCTGCTGCCTCGCTCTGTTGAGCTGATTTCTGCTCCGAAGAGGCCCGGCTCATCCCCAGCCCGTCTTCCAAGGACGATGTCCGCTCCTACTTGCGAGACACGCAGAGGTCATAAATTAGCAAAAAGGCCCCTCGAAGGAGACATGCTGTTAAGCTTCAACCTGGTGATACTCCTGAGAGGAGCTTGTAAAACTGTTTTGCATTTAAATATATTCATAGATTTGGGTGAAATTTATTCCGTTTGACTATACGGCGCAGCCATTGTCGTTGCCCTTTGACAGTGAAAAGAGCAGCTTTCGCCTCCTGCTGTCTCAGCCTTCATAAACAGCAGAAAAACAGTATATGCATCATCTTGTATAGCTAGTGGGCAGAATCTGAGTTGTTATGATCATAATGCTAACTGTGCGCTCCTTTGATAGGATCGTCCAGGCCAACAACAACATGTTTCACAAGCTGCAACACAATTAAAGGAGTGGCAGCAAATGATAAACAAGGTTCGCCGGCCTTGTAAGCTTTCTTTAGTGTGTATTTCTGTCCTCCTGGCTGTTTTGTGTGATATAATGGTGTTGACCCCAGTGGCGCCAGACCTTCCATTTTGAGTTATTATATTTATGCAACCGTTAAGCGCTTAAACTTATTTCACACTGCTGTCAGCCTTCAGTTGGCGCGTGTGGACAGGGATTGCTGTGGACACTCAATTTCTGCTTGAAAATTGAGTCGTGAGCGACAGGAAAGGAACTGAGAAACACGCGAGCGCGGGGTGTGTGCGCGTGGGGGAGAAAAAGGGAGGAGAAGCTGGTGAAGAAGTGAGCCCTGTATATTTTATTCAGTGGCAGCGGAGTACAATTCATAATCAGGCCAGACTGATTCACAGTTTTAATTAAAAAAGTAGCCTTATAGCGTCGGTGGTAACATCTTGATTTATGTAGACCCAACCGCAGGCTCCCATCCACCGGGGAGAGCGAGTTCACTGAAGAAGAGGGTGGGTGGGGAGAGGAGCGGGGGGGGGGGGGGGGGGGGGGGGGGGGGGGGGGTGCTAACACTCATGGGGAGGGGAAGTGTCTCGTTTCCCACAGCAAGGTGGGACGCTCTGCAGGCAGCGCTGTGTGAGTGCGTCCAAGTGGGGATGTACATGTCGGCGTATGAGACGGCACTGGCAGATTTTATTGCCCATACAACGTAAACAAGACGGCAATAGAGACTCTTTTTTAATCATATTAAACACGTCACAAAAATAGGCTACTTAATAAAAATGTTTATATGTAATAAACAGGGCAAAGTCCACAGTCACAGACTGTTAGAATTGTCACTAGACGGCTGTTATTAGGTTGTTTGATTTTAGCTCAAAATAAAGACAGAAAATGTAAATATGCAAAACTTTTAAGATGTTATAAAGCAGTCTAACTAGACTTTTTATTTTAACTGGTTCTGTGATTATACTAATTAATAGATTAGGACTGAAATGTAGTTTTCAGTACCACTGACACATATTGTGTCATAAACAAAGTTAGAAAAAAAGCATTATAAATAACCTCAAACAGTACTTGTCAGCTATTTTTAATGTTACGCTTAGATACATTATACTGCTTACTAGACTTTGCACTTTATTTGTTCATGAACTGCAGCTGTGGATATAATTGTTGGTACAATGCTTCATTTCTTGTGAAAAAAGATTCAACTAGATTCAGTTGTCTTATATAAAGCTGCATGCCTTTAGTATGTGGTGAAGTAAACAAAAATAAATTATATATTGTTTCTTTTAAAAAGAACGGATAAAATAGTGAAGACATATTTGCTGGTAGCCAGAAAGAGACTATTAATCTTTGCATTATAGTCATTTTTCAAACCGAAGCGTTTGACCTTCAGGTGCCTTCAAATCAGCTGAAACAGACATTCAGCCGACTTACAGGGAACAAACATCCCACTGGCTGCTTTCATACTGTTGTGTGCTTCACACTGAACATGGAGCAGAGAAAGCAAAGGTGAGAGATTACAGTCATTCATGTTGAAGGTAAAGGCTACAAGACCACCTCCAAGCAGCTTTGTGTTCCCTCTGACCACAGCTGCCAATATTATTAAAACGTATAAGGTCCACGGGACTGTAGCCCCAGGTTGATCAGACAGAGCCGAGGAAATCATCCAGAACCATTCGTGGAAGAAGACCCAGGAGGGCTCCATCCCTTTACACGTAATGACCTAACTCACACAGGACAGCAGGCAAGAAGATGGAGAAGAAACAAAACAAGCGTTCGCTAAACATAATGAACTTCGGAGGGATGCATGTTTGCCTGAACAGATCTCGTCTGTACCAGAACCAGAAGACTGCAGTGAATAAAGCAGTTAATTCGCTGAAGCATTCTTTAGAGTTACATACAGCCATATTTGTGTTTTTTATAAGAAAAAAACATTTATGCACTTTGCTCTATTTCGATAACATTCGATGGAATAAGACAACACCTCAGAAAGTTTGGCAATGACAGGAGTGCGCCGATTTGTTAATCGAGTGTAATCGTCTGATGCCAACAGCTTTGTCATCATTAGCAAACTGTGGAAATGATTTTACTCTACATACGTACTGATAATTGCATCTTTTTTTCCCCCTGGGCCTATCAATACTTTTGTACTTTTCACTTTGAAAATAATAGAATTTTAGCCGTGATGCTCAACATCCATCTCCTTTTCTGACACCTAGCAACACCTTGAAGGAATGCATATCGCTTGCTACGTTTCATGCCAGCGTTTTAAACTAAGACCATCTTACATGGCGTTAAAACCATTTTTAGGTAAAACCTTGAAAATAACATTCTGCGCCACCTGTAGTGATATTGTGAAAGCTGATGATCCGTTAGCGCTCGGTGTGCGTGTCGTGACTGACTCTGTCGAATTGACCGAATTAAAATTATAGTCATTTTTGTGTTTGCGAAGGTCGATTAGCTGTGGCAGCCATCTTGAATTAAATTGACTCCAAAATTGTATTAGCTGTAGACGTTCATCCAATGATTACTTTCTGAAAGTTCCATCACAATCTCTTCAGTGGTTCATGAGATATTTTGCTAACAGACAGGTGTGACTCTAACAGTTAATGCCTTCAGATGACATCAGACTTGACACTGCAGACCATGCCAATATTTATAAATTAAACAAATGGGGTTTTTTTATATTTTCATAGCATTTTAAAATGAAGAACTTTTTTTTTTTCAGAAAGAAAATCCAAAACAAAAATTTCATTACTTTTTCCTTTACTTTAAAACTTTTGCCTTCTGATGCCCAGTTTTGTTCAGCTCCAGTCTGCGTGTTTTTGATGCTTTTCTCTAACTTGATTCACCAAAAAAAAATCATCTTTTTAAAAAGGAGAATACAGAAGACAGACAGGTGATGGTATTGATATTGGCTGTAGAATAAAAAGCCCTTTGGAAAGCAGCCAGCGCTGCAAATGTAGCCGAGCCTGATGAAATTTACTTTGCTCTGACAGTAATGTTACGTTTACGTTGGGTCCGCCACTTAAATCACCACCCCACCAGAATTCTTTGATATAGACAGATTTTAATTAAAAAAAAAAAAAAGCTGTGAGGAAGAAAGGAGAGATGAATGCAGACGAGAGAGAGAGAGAGATGGAGCGTCAGAGGAGAAAAACGACGCAGAGAGCAGAGGAGTTTTAAAGTGAGACAGAAAGCAGGAAAGAAACGAGGAGGGATGAGAAAAGAGGAAGGAGAGTGATTACATGAGAGAGATAAGTGGAAAGAAGTCATTCTGCAGTGAAAACAGAGAAGCTCCAATTTTCTCTGCTTGATCTTCTCATTCAGTGGCTCACACCAATATTCAACACTTCACCGTGTGTGTTTGTGTGTGTGTGTGTGTGTGTGTGATCCGTGTGTTTTTGCGCTCCCATTTTCGACCACTCCCTCAAAGTGATTATCGCCAAAGTAGCGATAAAGTCGTTGCTCGTGTCTGTGTGTGTTTGCTTGTTCGCCTGTGAGCGTTAGCAAAATATCGCATGAACCACTGGGCAGGTCTTAATGAAGCAATCACATGATGTACATCTACAACTGATCAACGTTTAGAGTCCGCCCATTCAAGATGGTCGCCACCGCTAAGTGTCCTTATTAGACACGAAGATGGTCAGATTTGGTGTGGTAGTGGCAGAGCATCGTCCCCAACACGCACCCTGAGCACGACACATTGCGCAGCCTTTTTTTGTTTAGATCAGGGGTCTCCAACCCTGGTCTCTGAGGGCCACTATCCTGCATGTTTTCCTTGTTTCTCTGCTCCAACACACCTGATTCAGAGGTTAAATCACCTCTTCATGTTCTGCAGAAGCCTGTTAATGACACACTGATTGAAATCAGGTGTGTTGGAGCAGAGAAACCAGTAAAACCTGCAGGATGGTGGCTCTCCAGGACCGGGGTCGGACACCCCTGGTTTAGATCTTTGGCTTCAACTGTTGGTGTCAACCCTGTTTGTTAACAAAATATCTCATGAACCACTGGATAAAATTTGGCGAAACTCGCAGAAACTAATCACTGAATGTGCATCTACAACTCATTCACAGTTGGAGTCAACCCAGTTCAAGATGGCTGCCACAGCTATTCAACCTTGGCCAACACAAAAATGCCTCTAACTCAGTCGTTTTTCACAGATATTGAGTTATTTTCGTTGAGCTAAGAGTCATGCTCAACACATTCTCTGAGTGCTAACACATCTCCCAAGATCTCACAATATCACATGAGATTGTGAATAACATCTTTTACAAGCTTTGACCAAAACGGTTATAACCGAGTTCCTTCTCAACATTACATGATCCCAACTTAAAACTCTGGCATGAAAGGCGGTGGGCAAAATGTACTCCTACAATAAAAATAGGTCTTTAATTTTTTTCTTCCAACGTCTCGCTCATGACACACCTCAACACACAAGCAGAACAGCTGACACACAACACACACACTGACCCGCCTCCCACACACATGCGCAGGCACACAGAAGAAGACTGCATTGATCTGAATGATAGATTCTGGGGAAAAGCTCAGTGTTAAATATTGACCAATGTCTCTCATCTTCAAGCGTTCAAGCGCGTCCATGCTGCCTCTTGAATTACACAACTGATCTATCACAATGAAAAGAGCAAACCAGAGAGGCAATTACACGTCCGAGGCCTTCCAAAGGAGAACAATGGACCTCGATAAACCAAGCGGAGGCACAGCTCAAGGATGACAGCAAATTGCCCAAAGGTGTTGACCGGCCTCCAGAATTTCTGATCAGGCGTCCTGTGCGGGATGCACAGGAAGAAGCCTGGATCACAAAAAGCTCCACAAAACAATGTACGTCTGGATCCCTTCAATTGGATTTTAACTACTGACAGCTCATTTAGTTTAGAACAGATGCTGCTTAATTTACAATTATATCCAAAAATGGAAGAAGAAAAAAAAGGAAAACTTAAAACTCTTATCAACCGGAATATCCCTCTTAGGTCTGCTTTAGTTTTTGTTTTGTTTGTTTGTTTTTAGGTTGTATTTTTTACAGTTGTTATTACTTATTAAGAACAGGACGGTCACTATTCAATCTACTGAAGCTTTTCCTCTCCTAAAAATTTATTTTATCAAAAAAATATTACACATATAACCTCGAGAGCCCTTGAATCCTAATTGAGGACACTGGCTTTCTACACCTCAACATTTTCATTCTGTTTAACTTAGTCTGGTTTAGACTAGGTAAGTTTTATTTTTAATGTTCATGAGGTTCTACTAATCCTAAATAGCTAGAAGAAATGAAAAATGCACACTAAAACAAATGTTTGGGACGCAGGTAATAAGACTGGGCATGAATTTTTTAAGGGTGGCCATTGCCCCCCTTGGTCCCTCCTTGGTGGCACCCATGCCTGGAAGTCAGATTTTCTAAATCAGAAAAAAAATAAAAAATCAACGAGAACGCTCCCCAGAAGAGGGAAGTCTGACTCGAAACGCTGTTAGTTTCTCACCTGCCCCCAAATTCTGAATTCAACATGGCTGCTGCCTCACAGAGCGAGAAAAAACGTCGACAGCTCCAGAAATAAGCTTTCATTTTCACTTCTGTCAATGTGGATCTCATTAATTCAGCCACACAAAGTGCTGCACAACCTCTGCTAGGGAAAATGTTGCTCCAGTGTTTGGACTATCTGGAATGCAGAGAAACATTTTGTCATCAGCTTGTAATGCTAATAGCAGTTAGCCTGGTCAGTGAGCGCAACAATTAGCCAATCCCACTGGATATGTGGTAGGAACATGTCTGTGATGCGTTTCACTTTGACTTGGAAGTGGGAATTTCCAAATTGAAAGAAATCAACCTGAATGCTCTCCAAAGTCAGAAAATTTGGATTTTTTTTCTCACCAGCCCTGTCCGCAAACTCTAAAATGGCAGCCTCACATAAAAAGCTGTGATAGCAGAAGTAATAAACTACATATTTACACTTCTGTTAGTTTGTATCTCAATAAATCAGTCGCACACATTGTAGTATTGTACAACGTCTACCAGTAAACAGTGTTTAAATGCAGAAAACACAGATAATTCTATTGCTATCAGCTTGTAATGCTATTAGTAATTACCCTGATCCCTAAGCACAACAATGAGCAAATCCCATTGGTTTTCTGACCTGTTGCATGAACACAGCTGAGCTGGATGTAAAAGTTATTCCAAGTTCTGAAAATATTTCCTCTGGCTGTAGGTAGGTTTTTTTATTGATCTATTTGATCCACTGCTGAAAACGTGAGATAAAAAATGGTTCATTCAAACAAAGTGTCTGTTCTTTGACAAACACTTATCATGGACAATTTTCTTCTGTGCAACAAAAGCATCCGGAGCGTCGATATTTTACATCCTCCACGTGCGAGCTTAAACTGCCGGTCACATGTTGCTCTATTCTGGTTTATATCTCTACTTTTTGCACACACACATTCACACACACACAAACTGACTATCGGACATGGTATTCAGATGAGGATTCAGAGCGATAAAGAAGACACTATCTTCAGTCACCCTGAGGGTTTCCCTACTTTATAACAGATATCAGACACTTGGGCAGCAGTTAGAGATAATGTCAGAGGCTAGCTTTGTAGGGACTGACAATGCAATTCCACTGAGGCTAGTCAGAAATATATTATCCAGGTGTCAAAACAGCTAGGGCTTGCCCTTTTTTGGCACAAAAGCACATTTTATCTTTACTGTTTGACATTAGTTCAACATTGGGCTTTTGAGATTCCATTAACATCCTACCTAAAACTACTTACAGCACATTTGGATGCATGGAAAAGACATTATTTGTAATATTTGGTATCTTTCTGAACTCTTCTTGCATTGTGTTTCATTGTATGTGACATTGTTGTGCTGAGTTGGAAGACCAGCTCCAGTAAAACATGCACAAAGAGCGATTGGTGTTCATTCAACCATAATGGTCAACTTTTGCTCGGTTTTTGGCTGCTCAGATTGGACTGAATGAGATAGATAAAAAAGTCATACCTCAAAATCCTTGCAGCTGTGATTGACCAAGAAGGACAAACATGGGAACTGTCCCAGCGGAGAAGGAAGCAGTGTCTGACAAATCTTGGCTGGGCAGACGTATCAACTACGAGCCTCTAATATTACAGAATTTGCTGAGGTCATTTTGTTGGAGTTATGCTCACTTGTGTACTTTCTTTTATGAAATATGAAGCAACTTCAGTGGATTTGTCTGGTAACAAAAAATATTTAAAACACCAGACCCATTCACTGTATCACATGATGTATGTTGAATTTCAGTGAGAATAAGAATGCTGTACAGTATACTGTGAAAATTATATTTGTTTAAAATTCATTTTATCTGTAGTGTACCTGATCACATAACGCTTATCGTGGCTGTTACTATGTGGTCACCATTCCAGCTTCCTGACCCCAAACCAGAGAAGTAATACCTGTATGCTTGAAGATTTTTCTATGTCTTGAAGTATTCACTTGTGAACAAGCTTGAGTTGAGAGTTAGATCGTAAATGATCTAAAGTCAAGATACAAAATGGACGGCAGTTGATTTGGATTGTTCATCCATTTCCTCACATGCAAATCTTCATAGGCAGGGGTGGCCAATCCTGGTCCCTGAGGGCCACTATCCTGCATGTTTTACTTGTTTCCCTGCTCCAACACACCTGATTCAGAGGTTAAATTACCTCTTCATGTTCTGCAGAAGCCTGTTAATCACCCATCAATTCAAATCAGGCGTGTTGGAGCAGAGGAACAAGTAAAACATGCAGGATGGTGGCCCTCCAGGACCAGGATTGGCCACCCCTGTTCATAGGGGTCAAAGTCACCTAATTTTTGCCAGTATTGTTACTTATCAGCTGGATCAAACATCTCCAAATATTTAAACTTTTGTGTTGCTTTACTTTTTTCCTGTTTCTGGTCCATCAAACTCAGTAAACAACTACATATACATATAAAACGTCTCCCTATCCAAGTTCTTCCTCTGTTAATACACTGTGTTTGCCTTCCAGCATGGCGACGATGCATTCTGTGCAAGGTAAACTTTACGAAATATAGATATGTTTGGATGCATTTTTACAACCATTCCATTATAACTAAAATTGCATTACATATTAGCTGTACAACATACCTTTGGAAGGATATCTGTGAAAGTCTTGGACTTCGAAACAGCTCAAATTTGGAGTCAAGTGATCAGTTTTGAAAAATAAAATAGCCCACAAACCAATCTGCGACAATTGAAAGTGGATAATTCATCACGGGCTTTAAGGACAAGTTTATTGGTTCATAGACGACTCTGTGGTCATCTAGACTTTAATAGCATTAGCTGTGTTTGTTAGCTTTCTGCAAACACATCAAACACACACACACATTCTTAATAAGGTTGCCATCAGGGTCTGGCTCTGTGAGCATCTTCTAATTATCTCATCTTTTAAAGATGGCACATTCTTGAGCTGGGGTTTAATTTCACACCCAATCCACCTCTAGTGCTGCTTTTGTTTACACCCTATCTCCATCACACACACACACACACGTAAATACACAAACACCCTGGATTCTAGCCTGTAACAGCGGTCTTGTACGTTCACCGTCACCCCAGTGAGTCATTTTGCTCACTCTGTGCCCTCTCATTGCTCTTCATTGTCTAATCTGCCAACAACCGTCTCTCTCAAATTAACTGGCAAGCCGCTTTTTTTGCACACGGACTGTATTAGAAACAGGAGTACAGTAAACTCGCTAATCAGTTTGTAAATTATACAACAATATAATATTTTAATTTATTCCAAAACAATCGGCCATCAAGCACACACAGAAACACACCCCTCTGACACTTTAAGTCCTTCACAGGTCAGGTAGCAGGGTTGTTTCAGACTGCAGTCGCTGCTGTTCAAAAACGCAAGTCAGCTACAATATATTCATTATTCTGACAGAAACACTGAATTTATTGGAGAAGTAAAATAACTGTGCCCAACCGCTTACATATTTCCCCCTAAAAGCATCCCGGGTGGAATCATATTATCCTAAAATATCCATCACTGATTTTTTTAAGGGCGCCAGGCACAAAGACTGAATTATCCTTATTACTTCTGACTTTTGCTTGCGTGGAGCAAACAACCTGAAAATAACATTTTGTGGTCTAAAAGTTGGCGGGATTCTGATTTTTGTAGCCTAGAAAATGTCAGAGTGTGAGTGCGTTGTTTCTGCAAACGTCACACTGTTTCTGTGGATCTTACGTCCAGTTGTTGTTAAAATACAGTTTTCACTTGTGTCTTTCATTTCAGGCATGTTTTAAGGGCGCCAATCCATAAGCATTAAAGCACCAAAGTTACTATATGACCTATATTCTTCTGTTTCCATAACAATATTTTAATTACTCCTGCAGTTTTGGAAAAAACATCTAAATTATTTCAGATATCTTGTTAAACTGATTTTTTTTTTCCATGGTTTTTTTAGCTTACAAAACTCTGTGTGTGGATGGGTGGCTTCAACAGCAGAAAATATCTATTTAGATATATTTGGAGTAGTCTGAATGAATGGGGTCTTACAGTGTAACAATGTCATACAGTCTACCGTTTGAGCTGTCTAAACTTTCCAAAATTTAAAATGTTAATTTTACCATTTAAACATAGGCAATTTTGTCTTCTTTTACCCAGTGTGCCTCACTGCTCCTGGACTTGTGTTTTTTTCTCAGATCCCTCGAGAGCGCAGGGTGCGCACATCCGAACTCTCATTGACTTCCACTGTATCTGAGCTCTGAAATGTTTATTCAAAACTTCAAGGGCCTTGTTAACTTGTCATATCTTCTGCATAAATTGCTGTAAACACATAAAATCCAGTAAATGCAACCACCAGACACTTCTGCCGCTTGCAGCTCAGGAATTTTTCTACGACTAACGGTTTTCACAGCATGACTGCTTGTTTGAGGCTTATTTTCTGCTCTACATTTCTGTCTGTATGCATGTCAGGGAGTGAGAGACACAGGTGTGTGGTAACCATGGTGACCCTAATATGCCACTGTGAGCAGCTTTACCATTTCTTTCTATCTTACTTTTTATAAAGTTTATACATCAAAATGTCAACATTTTGTCAGTTTAGATTATTACAAAATAAAAGTCTCAAATTACTACTGGGAATGCAGAATAAAGCTGATGAAAGTTATGTTTTCTTTCGTTTTTTTTACTCTTGACCCGACAGAGCTTGTTATGAAGATTTAACTCTTTGTTGACTGACCAGATTACAACACTCACACAGGTCACACGCATCACTCGTCGAGTCATTTTCATACAAAATGTTTTCTATTCAAATTCTGCCTAAAACTGAATAAAACAAAACTATCTATACCACTTTCTCACCCATAAATAGATCAGACACATGGCTGTTTGTAAGCTAATGAACACATTAAGTTATTTAAAAAGCGAAAGAGGCAATTATTTGTCTCTGGAGTGGAAAAAGACCCAAACAGGACTCAAATTTTCCTCAAGAAACATGTCAGATCGGGTGCACCAGTAGGCACCCTCTTACCCAGAAATGTGCCATTTAAATATAAAAGATGACCACGCACCGACACTGCATTGATAAGTTGTTTTTGTTGCCGTACAGATGGTAAATTTACACCTTTTAAAATGACCGGATGTTATTTTAAAGGACTGCCATGCTAACAACATTTTGGGGAACCAAAACTAAATTCTGTCCTTTAGTGTCATGTATGAACTCCTCTACGGAAAACTAAAACATGTGTGAACATTTTATACGCCATCCATTTCTTTGTCAGGGGTCTTTTTAGCCAAAAGATGTCCCTTTTATTGAGCAAAGAGGGATTTAAAAGGGGCCCTGTGATAGACTTGTCACCTATTCAGGGTATACCCCGCCTCTCGAACAATGACCGCTGGGATAGGCACCTGCTGCCTCACGACGCGTGATGGAAAGAGCAGGTTAAGAAAATGGATGGATGGATGGATTTAGAAGGTTGCGAACAGAGGATTTCTGAAGACTAATTAAGAGTTACGCAGGCGTTTTCGTCAAGGTGAGATATGACAACAACAACAAAAAAAAAAGAGCAGATTGCGGGATCCAGAAACAAATCTTTTGTGCAGAAAAAAAAACGCTGGCCAAATTTTCACAGCTGAACAATCTTTATACTGTTTTCAGAAGCTGTGAAACTCAGCTCTGACACTCAGGAATCAATGAGAGATGCAAACAAGAACAATCGACTGAGCACACAGAAGACGTTAAATTGCTGCTCGAGAGCTGAATTGTGTTCAGGTGTGTTTTGTTTAACCAGTCAGACTTTGACAAACCTATTATGCTTGTATTCTTTAGAATAGCTCCCATCACACAGCTCGCTCGCTCCATTTTCCTCGGGAGTGCAGCATCTTCTGTGCCTCGCCGGCTCCTTTCTCTCCCTGCAGCCGCTCTGCCACATATCACAGTGTTTGACAGACTGTGGATGAGGTCCCTGAGGGAGGTATTAGGTCCCTGTTGGGAGTTCTTCTGCTAAACTCCTAGTGGGCTTCTTTTTTTTTCCTTCGACACAACCCGATCAATGACTTATAATATTTTCTAGTGGCAGACTGGGTTTTAGAAAAAGGCTGCAGGAGGTTTGGAGACAGACTAGAGCTCAGAGCCCTGAGAGGGGCAGATCGCCGCAGACGCACGGTGACATTTCAGCTGAAAGCAGGGCAATAAGATGCTGCCTCACATCCAGCTCTGCTCGCAGAAGTAAAAGCATTCAATGATGGTTTAGGGTCACTGCCAACTCTTGACCGTTTCGCCTTTGTAAGCCCCGCAGACAGGCTCTGAAAGATTTTGTGTGTGTGTGTGAGTGGCTTGGCTAATGATACACTGACATCTAGTCTTATAGCAGCTGGAATTCTGCATCAGGATGGGTTTTTTTTTTCTTGTATACATTGATTTATTGTCTGGCACAGCCCTCATAATGGGATAGAAAATGGAGTCTAGTGGAGCTGTGATGAAGAAAAAGAAGTTTAAATAGAATTAATTAGTTGCAGCTCCTGAGTAACAACACATTCATCAAATGTAGCATTAATTACGTTCCAGGACGTATGGGGTCAAGACTTTAAAGCGCAGCTGGATTCCAGGAGTCATCCTTAAATCAAGAATAAAAACAGTGACATCACATTCAGCCTGAGCTACTACTGAATAATACTGTTTCTCTGCTCTTCCAGGTCACAGCACGCTAATGCAGAACCATGTTTGGATTATTAGCCAGCTTCAAATCATCCACTCTTACAAGTGTACAGCAAAACACTCGACTCTCGTCGGCGCTATTCCTCGAGGCAGGAGTACAAGTGTTTCCTGTCGATCACGGACGCGTAAAGATGCTGATCTGCGGCAGCGGCACAGCCGAGCGAATCAGTCACCTGTTTTCGCGACACAACCTCTAGGTGAAACCAGAAAACAGCGAGTCAGCCGAAGCAGAGCCCAGAAAAAGGTCTCGCTTACCCGAACGCACGTCTGGTGAAGGTTTGAACAAGCGTGTACATGTGCAAACAGAAATACGGCGTTGTGTTATTAACCCTCCCGAAGCGAGAGAGAGAGAGACGGAGAGAGGTAGAGAAGCTCAGCAGCTGATCTGGGACATCCTCACTCTAAGTTGAACATTTTATTGTAAGATTTGCGAGACAAATTTTTAAACAGTAATCGTGTAAGAATGGTTAGAGATGTAAAAGTGTCAGTTCAGTCACGTACAGTTCAATTTGTCGTGCAAAGTCTTCTCACTAAAATCCCTCTGCAGTGTGTATGGAAACTTTTGCAGTTTTCTGCAAATGTCATCTACACTGCATGATGTACTGCTACCAAAGGTTCATGAAACCTGAACTGTGACTGTGTAAAAAAAAACAGTAAAAGGCATTAAAATGCTAGTTCAGACATTTAAAGTCCAACTTTCTGTGACCTGTTCAAACTTTGAATGATGTTTCCACTGTGAAGCACATCTGAGCTGTAGAGCTTCAAAGAGGGCCGGGTTTTCTCATGATGTTCTTTAAAATCCCGTTGTTGTGCACAGGGATTTAATTGCAGTTTTTTTGTTTTTGTTTTTTAAATTTGGTCTACACTGGTATACGGTTACCAAAGGTTTTATCGCAGACATTTTGACACTGATGCAAAAAAGTGTAAAGGAAAAAGCATCAATGCTTTTTGGTTAAAGTCCTGTAATCAAGGACTCATTTCAGCTGTAGATCGGTCCAACAACTAGAGCACAAACATCAACGGCACCTGAAGCCTCCCCTCTCAACCTGCATCTGAGGACGTGCCAGGAAAAACAGATGCCACCAAAAGCAAACGTTGGAAGCGCAGCGTTCAGCTAACGATTGGATCTGCAGGACGTTTTCCAGGTGACTTATGTTGCTGCTCCTCTGCTGGGGGCAAGGATGAGCGCACCTCAATCGATCGGCCCTTTTGCAACCCGTTCGATCCAGCGCACATCTCTGCAGTCGTTTTTAGGTCAAACTTAAGCATTTGGGCTGTTCAGATTTAATTTGTAGTAACGAGCATAAAGTAGCATGAGACGGAAATAAACTGAGACTTGTGCTGTTACGGTGCTGCCATATTTCCTGTGATTATTCAGTCACAAAATAATTTAGCATCAGTGAAGCCTAACACGCACAATTTGACTGGTTTTCATTACGCTGAGAAATATGTCAGTGTTATATAGCCGTGCCTGAAAAGGTTTTTTTTAAGTACCACTATTAAACTAATGAGATATGCCCACACACTGCCGTGAAACTTTTATTTTTGTTGGCAAAACAGAATTACACAGCGGAACGGGCTCATCAAAGGTCAGTCAGCTTCAGACACTCGTTCTGTTTTGGGGATTTTTTTGACATCCCCAAAGATAATTACTGAAACTTCCTCCTACTCTTCTTGTCCATGATTCTTTCCTGTCCTTAACTCCGTCTAAAGGCTCCTAATTTACAGGTTTCTGCATTTAAGACGAGCAGATTTTGTTTTCAAGGGTGGTACTGTGGAGACGTTACGTGCAGTCAGTATCTTAACTGTTGGAGGCATATCTTTGAATGACGTCAGTTTGAAGAAATACTTAATTCTGATCAAACTTCATAGCAGTTCACATGAACAGTATTTAATAAACGTTTACACTGTTGTTATTTTTCCACTAGATGTTTTTTTTTAATACAACAACAATCCATGTGAAGCATATATTGCAAAACAGGATACGAAACTATCGAATGGAAAATGAGGCAGTGGGAAAATCTATGAAACTGCATCTGCTTCAACTGCAACAAAATTTTACTTTTAGTTACTTTTTTCAGCTCCGTTAACATGCCATTTTGCGATACGTGTTTCAGGTAAATTGTTATTAGTTACAGTCCACAGACAGCTCAGTCTTCGGTGTAAAAACCGTCTGAAGCAAACGTAACTGCGATGTAACGGTTTATAAAACAGCTCTGGCGTGACCCACTACAAACAGACTGAAGACTGAAGTGGTTTCAAGATAGCAGCTATCTTTGTCTTAGACTAGCTGGTAGCTTGTTAATTCTGTCAGAATTAAAAATCTTTCATTCAAAAAAAACTATCTACAACAGGTAAGATACTGACCGCTCATAAGCTCTCCACAGAGTACCACTTCAAAAAAGCCAAACTTTCTCTTTAACTTTAATTTAGGAAGCAACATTTAACTGAAAAAACACACCTACAGGTCTCATTTTTCAGAAGGCATAAAAGAAGAATGGCATCAATAATTATTATCCTCTTCAAACTGGTGCAAAATAATAATAAGAGACTTCTCAGCAGGAAAGAGAAAGGGCCAGACAATCAGTGACCACCGAGAAGGTGCTCATTTATCTCACTGTTACACTTCAGTACAGATCTGTGCCATGAACTGCATTCTGTGCATCGGCAAAGAGGAGAAGGGTGACCCTGAAATAAAAAAAAAACATTATATTGCACATCACAGAATGTAGTCTCAGTATGTGTCACCGGTTCATTGGGTGTGACTGATGACACGGGTTCCCAGAGTCTAAATAAGAATCCATTGTTAAATGGATTTGACTGAAAAGTGATTGAAAAACTACACTGCAGTTAATTAATGGCACTGGGCTGTGTTGATAAAATGAGAGCCCAGAATCCTATTTAGCTTAGGTACACAAGGGCTGGAGATAAAGCTTTAAAAAGAAAAAAAAATCCCTCTTGAGACATTATTATTCTAATACGTCCTCATTTAGTCATTATTCCAGGCTGTGCTTTTTCTTTTAACCTTTTAAAAGAGCAGGAAGCTCGCTTGAGTTCAATAACAGAACTAATAGACTAGTAATTTGTAACTGTATGTGTGAAAGCTCCTTTTTATTATTATTATTATTATTATTATTATTATTATTATTATTATTATTATTATTATTATTATTTAAAACAACAGCAGAGTTTTGTGTGTAAATGGGATTCCTCGTCAACGCTAATTCATCTATATGGTAATGCTTTCTGACGTAAGGCGATAGTAGGGAAAGTGCGGCGTCAGCAACAGCTGAAACCGCTGTGTGACTTTCAGCTAACAACAGAGGGCCGAGGCTGAGGCACTTCATTATAAAGCTGCACCGTCTCCCCGCTGCTGGCCGAGGCAGCTGCTTTGAAGTAATAGGAGAAACTGTGCCCTGGCACCATGTTCCAGTGCGCTAACACACTGAGCGCATAGTCCATTACTCCCACCTCACATCTCCGCTCTCAATAACTTCAATTTCCCTTAAAAAAAAAGGGAAGAAATTTAGTTTCTTACGCCTGCACCTTTGTGCCAAGGCTCACGTCTCTTAAACTGATTAATAGTGCATACCGTAAGGAAAGAAAGAAAGAGTCTGAGTGGAGGAAGAGGAGGAACAATAAGGGACAGAGGGAGGACAAAATGAAATAAGGTGGCAGATAAGAAATCAACTCATAGGAAGTGTTTAAAAAAAAACTTCAGCAGAAGAATAGATCAGAAAATGGTAAAATGTGCTGATATGATAATGACCTCCCACTGACCTCTGTGGTAGCTGTAATATGGTGCGGGAACACAAGGAGAAATATGTCTTTTTTTATCTTATTACACAAAAACGTACACGCTTCTTGTTTTCCTGCACACAGAAACAGCAGTGAATGAAGACGGCTAACAAGAATGAGCGTCCAAACACGCTTCCGCCACAAAAAACACGCTTAAACCAATCTTTTAATTGCCGGATCAATGCCTGTAGAGCTATGGAAAAGAGGCCAATAGTCGATAAGTCCCGGGGTCAGGTCGAGCATCCATGCGCTGACGCACGCCATTGATCAAAGTGCACACAGTGCTACAAACCAAGGATTAAACCATTTGTCTGCAGACTCCACCTTGAACCATTATCCTGACCCTCAAGCAAACCTGGCATGAGATACAAAGCAAAAAGGCTCTCAGGAGTTTCAGAACATCCATCACCGAGCTTTGCGCACATTCGAGGAAGCTGCAGACGCACAAATACAAGCCGGCAGAGATAAGATGGGTTGTTTCAGTGAGTCTCAGCGGGGACGAGAAAACTACGAGTGGCTCGGGCTGTGAGGAGGCCCCATGCATCAATATTGCCTTACCTTGTGTTTTGCCAGCCAAAGTCTCATCCCTGCTTCTCAGAAGTAGCATGGTGGCGCGGCCAGGGACTCCTCTCTCCCTCTCATAGCCTCGGACTGAGGGAGGCTGAACTAAAACCAACAGAAAACAGATATAAGAGGCCTTTGCATTTTAGAAAGTTTAAAAATAAAAAAAGGTGATTTCTTTCATTTTCTTTTCTCAACACAGAGAACATTTGTCCCAGAGTTGTGAGGGTGGAGCATTTATGGAATCAAAACCTTAAACTCTCATCTCTTTTTGTGATAAACCAAAAGTATATGGAATACAATTGTGTAGATTGTTTGCCAGTTAGGGAGCGTACAGTAATTATCCAGGAGAAATCAAATCTGTCATATGTTTTGCCAACTCACAGATGAGTCTAATACACGTTTTGGACTTTGATATGAACCGGATCAGTTCACATCTTTTAAACCGGGGTTCTGCAGAAAGGTTATGAACAGTTAATAGCTTACTTGTTGCAGATAGCTCTGAAAAAGTTCAGTTTCGAGAAAAAGAGTTTAATACTGACTGAATTGAAGTTCAGATGGATAGACCAAAGTGCATCTATCCGATCTTAAAATAACTACAATTTCATAAGGTTCATAGTGGATTATGCAAACGCTATTTTCTAAACTTTATTTTGCCATCAATTTCACATTTTATGGTTATTTACAGCTCCCCACGACCTAGAATGGAGAAGCGGGTAAAGAAAATGGATGGATGGATGGATGGATGGATGGATGGTTATTTACATAAAGTTCTGTGGTTATTTGCTATGTTTGCAGGAACATCATTACATTTCTACTAGAATAGCCATGTAATGTGAGACTGATGGCAATTCAATGGCTTAAATAATAAAGTTTGCATAGACTGTTATAAAGGTTTTGAGACCAGTATGACAGCTTTCCATTTTGGTCTTGGTCCCGCTCAGACGAGCCGTTAGCTTGTCAGTCTGGTGAGAATTAAACTATCTGCAACAAGTGAGATGATAAGAGTTCAAAACCTTTCCACAGAACCCCACTTCTAAAGATCTGAACTATTGCTTTAAGTGTTTAGGCGTTCAGTGAAGCAAATACAAACGTTCATGAATTAAAAAGGTGAGATACAAAAAAAAAAAAAAAAGTGGGACTGGTTAGCATTTATTTTTCATTTAAATTCCAATTTTGTCCACTTTTAATTAAGAACTGAAACTTACAGCAGTCTTAGGTAAAATCCTCGAAGGGTCAAGAGGGCAAACCATCAACTTTGAGGTAATTACACTCCACGGGAGCAGCTTCACTTGTGTTCCATGGAAAAGATGCTTGGAGGATCTCGTTTTTCTGATGTCCGCCACTCTGTTGTTGCGAAAGGGAACAAGGAGGACGGAGGGTTAGAAGCAGGTCACAATCACTTAGACTCTAATAAAGCCACGCTGCGCTTTGGGGTGGTGTACGATCTCCAACCTGCTCGCCTTTAAAATGAGTAAATCAGGTTTAAATCTAGTTTGAAGAAAGCCTTCCACGGTACTGCTTACAAGTCAAATTCAAAGTGAAGGTCATGTCTGTAAACGAAGAAAATTCATCTACATGGGTTTGTTTATAAACGCCCAACATATCATGAATGAATAATGCATTTCAGTATGTTTCGAATGAGAGGAATAACACAAACGCCCAATAAAGCTGACACACAACAACATGAGCCCGTAGGATCTGAAGAGGAGCATGTGAGCCATGCTTTTGGGTAAATAAATGATTCGGTGAACTATGTTAATGAATTATGGGCCAGTCTCCGCGGGGGAACAGATTGGACATTTCATTTTTAATGGATTGATGAGCCTCACACAAACTCGAAACGACACACACACGCACGCAGCAACATGTGATTACCAATCACGGCGTGCAAACGCGTCGAAACAGACGGGTGAATTACAGTAAAACAGAGCAGCGCTCACTTGAAATGCAGAGGCTTTTTCACCCCCTTAGCTTGGTCCTAATCTTGTAAAGAGGGCCTAAATACATTTCAGTGCACTCACTCTGTGTACATCACTTCTCATGGACAGCATCTCTGTCGATCCTCTTAATCAGCTCAGATGAATTATTGAATAGCCTTTTTATATCAGATCATGCCCCATATTCCGCTCACTTGATGTGAATATACAGCCAATAAAATCAAGATGTACTCCTGGAGTTGTCCCACATGAAGCCCTGCTCACTCTGAAATGGGCGAACGGGGTCCAGACGCACACGTTACGAGCTTTAGATAAAGTTCTGTCGACTGATTCACTCGTTTCTAACTTGATAGCGGACGAGGTCGTCCTGCAGCATCCCATGATGGGAATAAAGGCTCGAGCTTGCTCCCCGCTTTAGATTTTAGAGGTTAAACTCCTCTCTGAGCGCTGAAGGTTATGATGCACACTGTCAAAGTGAATTAGGGCTCTGTGATCCTGAAGTGGTGCAAGTTAGTGGAATACAAAACACCTAATAAGGCGGCTGCAGCACTCAGAGCCACACACAGGAGTTGCTTTGTTGTCTCATTAGGCAGCACATGGATAGAGAGCGAATCAGTCGGAAGAGGGGATCGGATTATGAATCTCCTCAGCCCCTGCTGTCTCCTCTCCTGGCCTGTTTATCAATGATGACTGCAAACGCGTCGCCTGTGAAATCTCCTAAGCTCCGTTTGGAGACGTTTGGCAGGCTCGCCTTCATCAAAAGCTTCTGGCATCAAACTGTTTTGGAAATATGTCGTAGTGCCCCAGTTATTAAAACAGCCCAGATTTACTGTTCAGTCAAATCGCTGGCAAAATTAACAACGATGTTAATCAATTAGAAGGAAGCGCGTTTGGGGTACGACATTCGCTGTAACGCCACGTTTGGCTGAGACGTCGCAAGATAAAACATACTCGTCGTGATTACGATCCCGAGTTTGACAAAAAGCTGCACATCCCATTGTGATGGGAAACAAATGGGCTGTTCAGCTGCATATGCTCACATTACCTCCGAGCTACGCTCTAAGGAAAAGCTCTCAGCTTTTCCCTCTGAAACACCAGTCAAATCAGATGTACAAAATGCTGTTTTCCAGCTAAGTGCTTCCTAATGTTCACATCACCGTCCATTTTGCTTTGCTCAGATGCATCCTTTCGTGACAGCACAACAAAGATGTTCATAAAACAAAACTGCCTGTGATCAGTAAAAAAAAGAAATAAATAAAGTCAGCCGGCGTGCCAGAGCTCGCATCCATTTTGCAAGCGGCGACAGCTTTGACAGACTACCTGGGCTTAAGTGCCCATCTGTGGACGGGCCACAGGGGTCACGAGTGTGCCAGGAGCACCAAGCAGAACGGGTAATAGACTTGGGTTATGAGAGCAGGTCCCTGGTGGGTTTTACAGGTACGCCGGCACAACCTCGCCCGGGCACAGAGCGCACACACGTACGTACACACACAAGGCGTGAAGCGGGATCGGCGTCAGACAGATGACTGGAAAGTAAATCAGGGAAACCGGGTCAATCGCCGTTGCACTGCTGACAGATGGGTGGTCAGGGGGTCTCTGTGCGTGGGTGGGTGTGTTTGTGGGGAAGAGAATGGGCTTGAATGTGAATTTTGCTGCAGACGAATTCAAAATCACTGGTTTCCAAAACACTCCGTCAGGAAAGGAGTTACTGTCATCGTCCTGCGGTGAAGCAGTTCATGTTTAAGTGGAGTAATGGGGTCAGTCATCGTTATACTCGTGACAGATGGATGGTCAGGGGGTCTCTGTGTCTGTGTGTGTGTGTGTGTGAAAAAGAGAATGACCCTGAATGTGCAGTTTGCTGCAGACAAATTCAAAATCACTGATTCCTGTCATCATCCTGCTGCAGAGTAATTCACATTTTAGCGGATAAAAATAACTGAGTGTAATAATAACTCAGAATAAAGGGCAGCATTGTCCATTTCTTCACATAGATTACTTTATTGATCTACACATATATACACCTCCCACACACACACACACACATTAACACACACGCTCCACAGTTTTACATAAGAGTGGAGGCAGCCGGTGGTTTGACTGGCAGTGGCTGATTGAAGCGTGGAAATAATTTTGACGTGTAGAATTCATTTTTATTGTCGTTTGATTTTCTGTGTCATGAATTCAATATGTGAGTGAAAGGCTAAAATAAGATAAAAAAAGGATACAAAGAGGGAAAGAGTGAAGGCTGTAAGTGATGTGAGATAATCCGCAAGCGTCCAACGCTTATTTTGCAAATCCATGACTAGTCCGAACACACACACACTCACACACACACACACTCGCTCACACAGATGCAAAAATACTCCCTTAATGACAAAACGTGTACTTTTAAGTGAATAATCATCCTCAACATGCAGCAGCAATAGCATGATTCAGAGAAACATACTCACCTATTTAACTCTTAACACTGAGACATATTAAGTTTGGAGAGAAACAAGAAATATTACAGCGGATAATTGATAAAGATGTTGCTTGAGTCTTTAATCCGCGATAGTGCAATCCCATTAAGATTCAGTGGTTGAGAAAAGAAATATTGAAATCAGCCTCAGTCCTTTTAAAAGTGTCAAAAAAAAGAATCCAGAATTTGAAACAGCTTTTTTGAACTGTTAATTCTCTTTCTTTTTTTTTTTTCTTGTCACTCGAGATCTAATCCAGGATTTAAAGGGTAATTCCACAGGAAAACGTCTATATCCAGAGCGCCTTTATCATGCTGATGGTTGCTCATGAGTCCCACTTTCCTTTATCTTCATGTAAATGAGGCGGAGCGGCTTTAAATCTCCTTCAGGAAAAGAATGGAAATATTTTTTCTTTTTAAATGAAGAACAGAAAGATGAGTTATGTGGTTTTCTTTACTTTGCTATCCGTGTGCATTTTCCTCTTCCCTTTTGTATCTTACACACACCACACACACACAGACTTCAGATTAATCTACTTGGCAGTGATCTTTGTAGCCCTGTATCTTCAGCCTTTTTCTTAAATAGTCCAAAGGATGAGCTGTAAAATCGCAAAACTCAAATGCTGAACTAAGAGCCAGTGGAGGCAAGCCTATGTTTTATGAATGATACAGTGATAGGACAAAAAAATAAATCAATAATGTGAAGGAGGTGAGCACGGAGAAGAAAAGAAGAAGAAGAAAAAAAGACAACATGGAAAGAGATGATGTTTGATGTCAAAAAGTCCAAATGTTGGCAGAGGAGGGGGGGAAAAAAGCGGGAAAAGAATCTTCTGGATGATGAAGCCGGCTTTTCGGGATTTTTTTTTTTTTTTCTCGTTATTAGTCCATTCTCTGTAGGTGCTTGTGCGTGTCTGTGTCCAGGAATGAGAGTCGGATCAGAAAGATACGAGACAGACAGAGAGAGAGAGGGAGGAGACAGAGGGAGGAGAGAGGAAAAAGAGGGCAGCAAAAACTAACACAGAGGACTGGATAAACACAGATGACACCCCGACAGAACGGACAAGTGCTGGCTTTATAATACACTTTGAGAGGACGGGCCTGTCTGCTCAGTGTGACCTTCATCTGATAAAACGTAAGGCCAGGAAGCTGCAACATAACTTATTTCCCCCTGACAGGCTGGTGATGAGGAGCTCAGGTGTCTCTCGGTGGGTTGGACAGCAAACAAAGGAACACACATGAGACAAGGAAGCCGTGTGATGAAGGCCCGTTTTAATGGGGTGGGGGTTGAAACACACATATTTTTTGTGCAACAACATTGAAAAAAAAAAAAGAAAAATAGAAAAATGACAAGGCCGTCAAGATTTCATCATGATGATGACTGGAGAAGGTGCCCGCTGGATGAGTCACTGTGGTTCAGGTTGAGAGTGACAGGAAGAGCGGGAAAAAAAATAAAAAAAACAAGTCAGAAAACACAGATGAAAGAGGAGGAGTGACGTAAGGAGGACATGAGGCGAGGATCAGCTGAGAGCAGGACGAGAGGCAAGCCGTGGTGACACCAGAACCAGTCTGTGTGTGTGTGTGTGTGTGTGTCAAGGTGTACCACAAACACAAACAGGAAAGACTCTGAGACAGACACTAAACACTAAATAGACCTACCTATGATCAGATTTAAGAATCGGCCAGAAAAGATGCAAAGGGTGGTGGGAGGAAAAAAGAGAAGGGGGAGAAAATAGGAAAAGGTACAAAAGTGAAAAAGGCATAAATAGAAAAGACAAAGAAAGCCTATTAAAATGACTCTATTAGAGCTGCTTAAAGGAAAGAAATCAAGTCAAAGTAAAAGTAGCCAAAGTTACGAGTGGACGGTGGCTGGAGTGGAGGGGAGGATGAGGGAGGCGATGGAGGGAGGGGGGAGGAAGGGAGGGAGGGAGCGTGGGCTGCACAGGGATAGCAATGGAGAAGGGAAGGAAGAATGGATGAAAGGGGGGGAAAAAAGAAGGGGAGGGAAAAAAAATCCCCCTCCTCTGTCTCTTTCTCTGTTTCTCTGTCTCTCTGCTTCCTGTCTGGCTCATAAATAGAAGAAATTGTTGACCAGGTAAATGGCAAAATAGATGAGAAGGCAGAGGACCGAAAGAGCAAGCAAATGAAAAGGTAAAGCACCTCCCAGCAGCGCAATGAGGAAAAAAAAGAACAAAAAACGAAAGATAAAAGCAAATACTCCAGTGGCCTCCGTTGTCTCCAGTCTCTGAGTGGAAGGGGGGATTGGCTGCTGCCAGTTGTTCCCCTTCCCAGGCTGCCTTCTGCTTTCTTCTCTTCCGCCTGCCAAAAAACACTTCCCATCCAGATGACAAAAAGCAGGCACAGATGTCCTCTCCTCCTTTCTCTTAACTCTGCTCAGATGTCACACGCCCCTCACACAGGCTAGACATTGTTGCAGTGGCAACGAACAGCAATATTGCTCAGTGGGAGGGAGAGGGGGGTAAAAAAAAGAAAAAAGGCATTGAGAGGGGGCTGCTGCTGCTAGTCAAGCACTGCCTACCTCATGAGGAAAGATACTGAGCTGGAATTGCTCTGTCTCCCCTCTCCCGCCCATCCCTGCAAAAAGATGGGAGGAAGGGAGGTGGGTCCGCTGGCTGCATTAGTATTCATTGAAAGAGTGTCAGAGAGAGAGAGAGAGGGAGGGAGGGAGTGATACGGGGAAGGTAGAAGGGTGGAGGGGGGCCTGCCAACAAATGTCGAGGAACAGAACCAGTGGGAAACTAATAAGAGACTGGCTCCCCCTAGAGTCAATCATCAATACACAAACTCTGATAACAGAATCGATGGGCGTCGTTGGAGGGTCCACATGTGGAGCTAAAAAATTCACTGACTCAACTTTGCTGTGTCACGACCACGACGCAGAACGACGTTCTGTCTGATTCACACGAGCTTTTCTTCCTCTTGCGAAGAAGTTGTACCGTCTCCGAGATCAGGCGTCGTTACCCTTTGTTTTGTTTTTTTTGCATCATGTTGAGCTCAAGCCGCATCGAGCAGCTTCTGGTTCGTGTCTGCGCTGCTGGCAAAACAAACCGAGGCTCTCCTCTGCATTTCACCCGAAGCCAAACTCACTGTTGCTATGGCAATAAATGTATCCCCCTTCACACTGGTGACGGCTCTCCAACTACTGCCATTAAAGGTTTCCTTCTTTCAATGACTGACATTACGTACACCAAATGGCAATTTAACATGGCACTTACAGCAAACACAAGGCTTTCCATTGTGCAACAGGCTTATTTATTTATTTTTTAAAAAAAGAGTGCAAGCAAAGCCACTCTGTGTTCGGTTTTGTTCTCGTCAGGCTGTATGTATGAGTATTTTTTTCTTTATAAAGCTATAAATCATAGCGAACAATAAAAAGGGGGATAAAGACAGGTGCTGTAAACAGATCCTGACTAGAAATAAATACATAATTGTTTGCAGCCTGAGCTATTAATCCTAAACTCTAACGATAAAACATTTGATTGGAATATTTTAGTATATGAAGTGTTTTACCTCAAACGTCCGCATGAAAGTGACGAATAAGCAACCGTTGCACCTTTTAGGGATGGATATCACCTTTTGCTGAGTTTGAGACATCTGTAAAAGAAATTACAATAAGAAATCAGTGAGAATAATCTGTCCCCGTGGTTCAGATCTTTCAGATTTTGACCTACCAAATACGAAGACTCACAGACTGAAAGAGACAGACAGCAACCACAATCCAAGAAGGTATGATAATCAGTTGTTTTGCATCTCCGGTTGTTGTGTAACATCATTATAAGTGTCATTATGGTTGAATTTGTTCTTTATGTGCTATGTTGGCAGGTTTGTGCCTCCATGCGTCATTTTTGTTGTACTGTGACTATTTTATATCACATTTTGGATCTCTGTGCCTATTTTATGTTAGTTGTGCTTCAATTTTAAGCCTTTCCTGTCGGGATTTGCCATTTTTATCCTGTTTTCTGTGTCAATTCTGATTATTTGAGCCACTGCACCTGGGTCTGACGTGTATGTTTAGCAATCTGTTTATAAACGTCGCTGTCCAGGGGGAAATGACCTGTTGCAGAAGCTGAGCTCACCTGCGCGGTCGGCTCCGTGAAGCGGTGTGAAATGCCGCCACCTGGTGGTCGGAGCGCAGAACGACGGTGCCGCGTTTGATTACGAACGCCTGACGTCGGTGACGCGGCGCGCGCGCAGTCCGACACACGACGCGCAGAGATGGCAGCGCTCCCGTCACCTCTGAGGGTCTGCAGAGGAATACTGAAAGAGTTACGAGCCATCCAAGGACCGAGTTATAAACAGTCTCTAGCCTACAGCTACGTTATGGATCAGTTTCGGAGGAACAAGGTCAGCTTTGCTGTGGCGCAGGAAAGGCGAATGTTAGCTAAGTTGCTAACTGCTAGGCAGCCATTACAATCGATCTTCATGGTCGCATTTTTTTATTTTGTTCGAAGTTCAAAACATTTCAGCTGTGACAGTTTCTAATCCTAAACATGAACTGAATACCCACCCTGACGCTGCCTAAATGGTTGTTGCCAACTTTGTATAAATCTACAAGCTCTTGGTCTCTTGCTCTAGCTCTCTAAAGTCAAGGTTAGCAGCAGAAGGACATGCTAACAGTTTAGCCTGAGCATCACCTTTTCTTTGCCGAATTAAAAACAAAAACCATGCGCGCTTTGACCGCGGCACAACCTGTTGAATACGAGAGTTAGTCATTGTAAAACAGTTTTAATTTATCGTTGCTGTCGTGTGTGGTAAACACAGTCTTAAAACCACGTCAGAGCCATTAAATGTATGCATTTTGCGTAACATAAAACGACAATGAAGCTTTAAATTTGCATCTGTATTTATCCGCTGCGAAAAGTAGACCCGTTTTATACTATGATTATTTTGCTGCTGTAAATACATTGATCTGATTGAACTTATCTGCTGTTCAAATCGGATTCTCTTTCACTATTATGTGAAAAATAAGAAATCCCTTCACTATTAGTTTACTTAAATCTAAGCCATATGCATATTTAGCTCTGCTACTCCACCTGCTTTTCCATTAAACTTATTAAACAGTCTTTCTACAAGTCCACTTGTTGTGTTTACATCTCTTTTAAGGCATATAATATTACAGTTTACATTATTAATGCTTGGAGAGCAGGGCACACTATGATTGTTGCAGTCACCTAAGTAAAACAGCTCTATATAGACCTAATAATTGTAACTGTGGTTTGTGGTGACTGGAAAAGCATGTTCATACCTCTTATTTTGATCGTTTTTAGCGGGCCTGACCACATGTCTGTAAACATTTGTTCTTCAGATAACAGGGGAGAGGTACTGCCGTGCCCAACAGGAGGCGCACCACGCCTCCCACACGTACCTGTGTCTGCTGGCATCCACCAGGAACCACCTGGCCCTGCACAACCTCTACCACAGCAAGGGAGAGCGCAGCCCGGACGAAGTGGCGGGCCTCGTGGGGCTCAAGTTACCCACACAGCCGGGAGGGAAAGGCTGGGAGAAGTGAGGACATCTGGAAGTCCAGCGAGGACCAAAGATCCTGAAACTTTTCAGCAACCACTTGTGCGCAGGCCTTATTCGTCAGGTCTCATACGAATGCCTCTTTATGTGATTTAAACTCAAAATGTCAAAATAACTAACAGGACTCGTCGAGTTATGGACTGAAGTGACTTCACCGACGCAATCATGGTTTAATGTAAAGACAAATATGTGTACTGACAAATTGTACACCAGGACTGAAACCATCTTCTTGATATTTTGAACAGCACATTTGTTTTACTGTTCTTTGTGTGTGGTATGTCACAATTCAGATTATTTCTCTTATTAGAGAATGAATTAAAGAGTTGATATAAAGAATGTGTTTTATAAAAGCCTCGTAGAACATTTTAAACACTTGACAGGTTAAAGTTATGGTTGTTCAATTTAAACATCGCAGATTCTGGTGATGGACAGTACCAGTGCAGCTCATTAAATGTTGGGAAAGCAAATTTATTTTCTGTCAAAATTGTTTTATACCACCTGTCCATTCGAGAAGTCATCATGGGCATTGTTTCCTTTAAAATATTTGTTTTTAATACTGCAAATTACTTCAAAGACTAGTAAGTTTGGACTCCCTGCAGGCTGCTTTAGTACCTGGATTTTCTTACAACTGAATAATGCTCCATTTTGAAGTGATGCATCTGATTTGGGAGTGTCTTGCTGATATAAGCAAAGTTTTACCTAAAATACATTGTGTGGTTGATAGATTTTATCATCGCCCACTGCCATGGAAGGTGGATGCTAATTCCGTTGTCTGTGTTTGTCTGTTAGCAAAACATCTCCCGAACCACTGGACAGATTGTAATTACTGAATATACATCTACAACTGATTAACTTTTGGAGTCATTTCAATTCAATATTGTCGCCACAGCTAATTAACCTTAGCAAACATGAAAAAGGCCAAAACTCAGTCAATTCTGCAGGCACTGAGCTACAGGTTGGTGTGGTAGTATCAGAGAATTATCCCCATCAGTTACTCTGAGCTCAAGCAGATCATTCGAGATCTTTGTTCAAAGCTTTGGCTAGCAAGGCAGCAGACATTATGCAGACCTTTTTAATTTAGATGTGTATTTATGTTTGCCAAGTAAAGCTGTAGGATGACAGCAGGGGTCCCTGAACCCACGCAGTCAGCAAAAAGTAATTATTTAACTTGTCACTCTGGGATGTTTCTTTCATACCCAATCTTATCGCTAGTATTTGTTATGTGTTTGTGTGTGTGTGGGTGTACATTGTCAACATAAAATTCAAAATTAGTATTGTTTTTCAATAAATAATAAACTTAGAATTAGTTGTAATTAATTATTTTCACATTATAGACCTTAAAGTGATTGTTCATACCTTTAGAAATGGGGTTCTGTAGATAATAGATAGAAGATAATGGACAAATAATATCTTACCTGCTCTAGATAGCTCTTTCTACCATCCCAGTTTGGAGAAATGAAACTTAATTCTGAGCAGATTGATGAGCTAATGGCTAGTCCGAGCAAGGCCAGGATAGGACAATAGACCCATTTCTTTGGAAGCCATTTTTACTTCAAAGAGTAGTCAAAGCACACTGTTTTATAAGCCTTTACATTCCAGTCAGTTTTGACATTATGTTGTTTATTTAAATAGCGTAAACAGCATCAGGAACATCTAGCTGCAGCCTGGGGCTCTTCTGAGCAGGAATGTCACAATATTTCTGCCATAATAAATATGCAATTGGGAATTGACATTGGTGTAAATGTTTAAAAGTAGCATTTGCAAAAGATTTCTGAATCTACGTTAGTCTCGAACCCGCTTCATTTTGCAGATACTGAATCTACAGTAAATCGATGTCATATCTGCAGTGAAGCCTTGATTTGAACATAATACTCAGTCAGTTCTATCCGGCTTTTGTTGCCTTCTCCCCCCCTCGTCTCTTTTTTTTTCCTCTCCAGCTTTATCACATTCACTTTTTCCCCCGCCACACATAATTCTCCCCTTCCTGTTTTGCTCCTACTCTGCTTCGGTGACTAACGTGGCCTTCAGTGTGAATTAAAATAGACTAACCCCGGAGCAAAGCCGCTCAGTGGCACAGTGCACTCATACAACACTAACCGAACATGCTGCGCAGCCCCAGCAAATAAAGTCCGATGCGTAGTGACAGACAAACAGCTAGTGTCAACATTCATTTTGCGCAGAGGCATGATGCAATACGTGCCTCTCTTCGTCCCGCCATCCTGAAACAGGCAGCCATGACAACAACAGACTGAAGGTTACTCTGCCTTTAGAGGTGGGATCTGGAGGAGGTGGGGGGTCTTTTAGTAATGCAAACAAACGCTTAAAAGTTGTACTCGGGCCATTTTGAAGTGGGTGGAAAAGTTTGGAAAATTGAACATCTTACCAGTTGTAGATAGCTCTTTGAGCAGCCTCAGTCTGGAGAAACAAAGTTTAAGTTTTGCAGTACTGACAAGCAAATGGCTAGTCCGAATGTGGAGAAGGCTGCCGTCCTCAAACAGCTTCAGTCTTAAAAGTTTCATATTAGATCATATGAACGCTTATCATTGACTTTTATATTGCCATAAATATTTGCAATACACACTTATTTGCTTGGCATTGTATGGTTATGTACCGTCACTAATAGTCACAGTAACAGCTAGCTGTAGCACTTCCTGTGCAACCTGGGGTTGAAATATCAAAATGTGTCTGCCAAAATCACCATGAAATGGAAAGCTGACAGCAATGTAAAGGTTTTAATAACAGCATCCTGCAGAAATATTATGATAACTCTGCTGGAGGTGTCCCAGTTGTACAGCAAGTGCTATAGCTAGCTGCTACTGTGGCTATGCAAATAACACATTTATTTAGAGTTTTTGATTTATCATTTTTGATTTAAAAAACACTAAATTCACAACCTTTCACTGTGTCAAAGGTATAACACATGATTTGTAATGAATGAGTGAAATCAGCTGTCAGGTTTTGTTGCCAACAATTACCAGTCGTTTGTTTACATTTGAACATTGACGAGTTTGCTTTGGATAGTCTCTGTGTGTGATGGACATCGAGTCTGTAAAATATTCCCCGGATGTAAACAGAGTCAGAGGGAGAACGATGGAATCAGAGACGTCAGGTGGAAAAAGAAAAGGTGAAGTTCTTCTTCTTCTTCTGGAAAGAAACGACGACTAAAAGCTGTGAGGACGAGAGGCGACAGAAGTGGAGTCATTCTGGGGAGGAAACGAAGCGGTGGAGAGCGATAAAGCTAAAGTTGGGGCTAAGATCAGATGAAATGAGTCGAGAACTCTGACAGGAGTATTTCCGTAACTGATCGTCGAATTTAGTTGTAAACAAAGGCGAGGAATATTTTCTGTTTTCTAACGCAAGTTTTACTAAAATAAACCTGATGAGTTTGACCTAAATTAACTCCAAAACAATAATTAAAAGATGCAGACATTGTGTTAGAAGCAAAAACACAGAAAAATCAGGTGTGTTGACAGCTATTCTGGCAGAGTAGAGATCTAGGAAGTGATGCTGACATGAGCAGCTGGAGCAAGTTTTAAGAAGGAGCCGCAGTCCACTCTGGCTTGGCTGCGTTCGGACTAGCCGTCAGCTCGCAAACCAGAAGCTTTAAAATATCAGCTGGGAACATCTGCTTTGCCACTGCCTTTATGGCATGAACTAAAACGAGCGCGATAACAGCGGGGGAACAGCGACATTAGACGGAGGTAGGAGGAGAGGGAGGAGAGGGAGGAGGGCGGGAGAAGCTCCACCCGTCCGCCGGAGCTGCGGCCACTCAGCATCTCATTCCTCTGGAAGAGGGGAGGAAAACATCTGCCGAGGAGAGTTTCACCTCACAGAGAGCAAGTGTGCGCTCTGCTCGGGACGACAACACGCACACACACACACACACACACACACACACACACACACAAACACACACACACATCGCCCGCCTACAGACCAAGTATTTGGTCCCCCCAAAAAAAAAAAAACAGAAGGAAGAAGAAGGAAGGAGCTGAGCGATGTTTGGCATGATTAAAAATTCACTCTTCGGAAATTCCGAGGAGACCGAATATAAACTACTCAGCAGCGAGACAAAGGTAAGCAACCATAGCTCTCTTCTTTGCCTCTAATTAATGTCTTTTTTCAATATATATTAAATTTATTTATGTGCAGTTTTACGCACAGGCAACCTGCTTTCCAGTAAAAAGGCTCATCAGATTCCTCAGCCTGATTGTTTTTGCTTTAATTTCAGTTTTAAACAGCAGTTTTCGTGCAGCTATGCGACAATCCCTGTAACCTTACCAGAGAGCCTGATTCGAAAATAAACAATAAAAGTAAATGGCTTTGTGACCTGTGAGGATGCGTGCTGACCCGCAGTGGGGCAAAGAGAGGAGGTGTTCAACAAGGCAGAAATAAAGAAAGATGGAAATGAAAGAAGGGGGGGAGGGGGCGTTATCACACCAGAATCAAGCTAGAAAGACTACATGTTCCAGTTTGTATTCATTCATGCATTCATTTTGACACTATGGGCATGTGTGTGCGTGTGCCTGCGTGTGTGCTGTTCATGCATAATAGATGGGGTCCACCTGGCAACTGGACCAAACTGTGTTTCCCCAGGCTCTAAAGTAATTTGAGGGTCAGGATTTGGTTTTAGGGTTAGTTTTACGTAACGGTTACGTTTAGAGGAATTTGTTTGTGGCAGATAAAGGTCAGGGCGAAAAGGCTAAGGAATTGATTCTGAAGCAAATGTGTGTGTGTGTGTGTTGTGTGTGCTGAATAAAGACACCTGATGTCACAGACACATTCACTGTATTCCAGCCTCTTTTTTATGTAGCCTATAGTGTGTGCTGTTGCCCATTTGCTCTTTACTTTCGAAGAATTTCAATAATCTAACTGATGCGTGTTTGTTAAATAAAGCGTAGCGCATTATCCATGCTCCGTGGACTGCTGGAAGCGTGCGTGTGGCCATGTGTTTCTCTGTTTCAGAAGTGCCTTAGTGGGTTTATCTCTTGGACAAAAGACGGCTTTTGAGAGGGGGATCAAGGGTGGACAAAAGAGGATTTCCGGTACAAGCAGAGAATGACCCGAACTGACACAAACCCACATTCACCCCGACAGACGGATCAGCTGGATGAAGCCTGGGGAAAAAAGGCCCCTAGTATACAGACAACAGGTTCTAAAAGAAATCCACTGCAGAGCTGTAAAGAAAAATGTTAAAAGAAGAGGCTGTTGGTTGCTGATCCGGAATAATGCCACCTCCAAGAATAGGGTCTTCTAAGCTCAACACCGAGGTTTCTCAAATCTCTGGACTTGACTGATGTTTTTAACAAGCGGACCCTGAAATCAGAGCCGGTTACGTGATCCTCGGAGCACCTGCCTGACTCTGACACCCAACACTTTTAATTAAAACCGATACAAAATACAGCTGAGCTGCCTGGAAGGGTGCAGACAAGCCCTTTTTTTTTGCACAGCAGAACGGCGACGCCGGGGCGACGTTTCATCACAGAGTCTGTCAGTGAACGCAGGAGATTATTTTAAACTCGAGCGACACGACGTTTAAACAATCGCTTTGCTTTGTTTTCATGCGTTTGTGCAGCTCGCTCAGGCACAGACTAATTACTGCACGGGTCGGCCCAGACGCATGACAAATTAATTGCACTCTTTAACTCAAGCCGGCCTCTGCTTCTTGTCAACCATACAATTTTAATGTTGGCCCCAATGACAAGCCATCCAGGGGGGGAGAAAAAACCCTAATTGCAAAGCAGGAGCTTGTGTACCTGTCACAAGTTACAGCTTCATGAACACTTGTTGTTGTCTTGTAAGGGTGTAGGAAGAAACGTGGCTGCAGGGTTGCATTCAAAAGCCTCTTCATGGACTTTTCAGGACCTCTGTGGTGAGGTTATACCCACCGGCAGATCTCAGTAAAAAGATAGAAGCATGACCACAAGGTGTGCTTTTAGCATCCTGAGATTTGAAAGTGGAAAGAAAGGACATGCTTAACTTGGCTAAAGATTTTCCCAAACCAGTTGTAACACATTTTTTTATATATAGTTTCTTCGCAGTTATCAACCATTTCAGCACACAATCAAAGTTTTATGGTTTTATGGGTCAGGATGAAGTGAGACAGAAGAAGAAAAACTGGTGCAAACAGCTCAGGTGTTGTTTTGGTTTCTAGAGCACAGGTTGATAGCGGTCATGCACAAAAATAGGCTGCTACGTCATCGGTTTTGCAAAGCTCTGTATCTCCATGTGTGCGGCACAAACAGAGCTTTTAAAAACCATAACCTCACCATCACAGAGCGGGGTTTATCAGAGACTACCTCCAGATTTTGGTTGTGGAGAGGATGACCTGCCTGTAGTCCTGACCTCCTCCCACTGAACACCTGTGGGATCAGCTTCCCCTGCTGTTTGTTCCTGAGAGGCCAACACAGCCACATGGACGTACATAAACTGCTGGTTGAAGAAAGCCATCCCACAGCAGTGTGTGACCAAGCTGATGAGCAGCATGAGGTGAAGGAGCCAGGCTGTCGTGGCTGTGTATGGTTCTTCCACATGCTACTGCGGCCCCTGCTTGTTTTATTAATAAATTAATAAATTGCCAGTATGTTCACACATATTGTCAACATGTTTTTTTAAGACTTCAATCGTCCAATCCAATAAACAGCACCAAATAAGGGGAAATAGCAGAGAATATTTGGCATGTAGTTCATGGGCGCAACTCTGCTGCTCAACCCATAAATACCTTTTTCTAATAAGTGTGGCTCTATTTAAGAGGAAATAAACAGGTTTTCCAACAGTATAAGATTTACTGCCAAGAAGCATTGTTACAACAGAAAAAATTGTCAACTAAACACAAATTCGCTTCCTTTTTGTGCTAAGTATATTTTGAAAATAATATCCGGACCGGAGTAGTGTGGGCGGGGCCAGAGAGTGCTACCACGGAGTGAGAGACAGAGGTGTGGTTACCATGGTGATCCTAATGAGAGAAGCTTTAACATTTCTTTGAATCTTGGTTTGCTTTTACACTTCTTCTACAGTCTATACATCACAGTGTAGGGATTCTGTCAGCTCATTTGCTGATAAAAGTTGGTCTAAAATTATTACTGGGCTTTAAAGAAAAAGGTTGATGTATGTTGGAATGTTTGGATACAGCCCGAGCACTCTTTGGCTGTATTTAGTTTGCAAATAAAATGCAAAAATCCTAAGCAAAAACACTGAAAATACATCATGTAGTTATGATGGAGGACAACAATGATCAGGTTCCTTCAAAGCCAATTAAACTGATCGTTCAGCCGCACAGATGAGCGACTACACTCCATGTTGACCCCACTTAATCGCATTTAATGCAGAATTGTTGCATCAGCTGTGCGCCTGTGTGCAGGGAAGAGCTGTGTGTACGTTTTCCTTTTGCCTCCGCTCTGTTACGTAAGACTTTCCAGCCTATTATTCTCTGTAATCTGACTGAGCCCCGCAGAGCAGAAGGAGAAATTAAATTAAATCAGTGTAAATATGGCTCATCAGGATGTGAGTTTCTCCTCTCCTTGCACACACACACACACACACACACACACACACAGAAGACACACATCGGACCCCCCTGGTGTACGTCCCATCAGTTCAGGAGCAGATCGCCATCATCGGTGTGTCAGACATGAATCATATCTGAACTTGACCTCTCCTTTGCTTCCGTCCAGAGGAGGAGCACAACTGTGTTTGTGTGTGGAGGAAGAGGAGGAGGAGGAGGAGGAGGAGGGGGAGAAATAGGATTTCTGCATTTGCAACTGTTGCCGTGAAATCCAAGCAAGCTCTGACTTTCTTCTCCTCTCTAGGACGGCGTCAGCTTCGAGGTGCGACGGTATGACCCTGGGAAGTACGCCGCCGTCTCCTCCGAGGGACGAACCTATGACCAGGTGACCGGGGAGCTGGTCAGGAAGCTGCTCATGTACATCGGTGGGAGCAACGAACAAGGTAAACCAAACCAACCCTCCTCGGTAATTTAGAACATAGACTTTTACAGTCAATTCTACACAACGCTGAGTCTAATCTGCACACTGAGTGCTTAAAGTAAATCAGAGAAAAGAAAGTGTTAATTATGAGAAAGGGTTGAATTTTAATGAAACTTGCAGAAAGTCAACACTGTATGTACAACTGCAAATGACTAGCAACACATACTCTATGTGAGATCTCGCAATATTGCATGAGAATGTGCAAAAGGTTATTTTTAAAGTTCTTTTTTCAACATAGAAATATCTTTGTTTCAATTTTTGGCACGAAAGGCAGCGGGCGATATGCATTCCTTCAAGGAATGCTAGGACTTTAATTAACAAATGCAATGAAAATGTCCTGTTGTGTATTTATGGGGGGTGAAAAGAGGTTCTGCTCATAACTTGTACAGGTTATGTAATTTTGCTTCAAGAATATTTTACTTTGAGTAGATATATCTTTGCACAGCCACTGTTTGGAGAAACAGAGTTTAAGTCAGATCAGATTTCAATATAAAAAATTTTATAATGGTTCCTTTAAAAAACAGTTTAATAAACCTTTATCGCTGTCAGTTTTGCATTACACTCTGTCAGAAAAATGATGACACTTCTGCAGAGAGTGTTTCAGGCTGCATCAGAAGTCAGTTTGTGCCCTTGTAACTAATCATAAAAAATTGTCTCAACAACTGAGCCAAGCAAACTGGACAGTGGTGTAAAGATTTATGAAATATGTGGTGTTCACACGAATTGCTGTGAAATGTTTGAAGCTAGAGTCGTTTAAAGACAGCAGCCTTCCACCCTGGTCTCGGCCTCGCTCGGACTAGCAGCTAACTCGTCAGTCAGTTCAGAATTTAACTAAATGTCCATAACCTTTCCGTTGAAACTCGCTGCAAAAGATCTGCACTGTAGCTTTAGCTTCTTTTTTTTTCTCACTTCCACTTTGTTGAAACCCACTTTGTTTCACTCCATATTCCCAGGCGAGGCCATGGGTATAGCATTTCCCATCATAATCACAGTGTACCCCCGGAATGATGGCGTCTTCTCTCGCCGTCTGGTCGTAGGCATCCGGATTCCTTCCACCTACCAAATAAGCCCCCCGACTCCCAGCGACAGTGCCATCAGGATTGAAGAGCGACCCGGCATGACCGTCTATGCTCTGTATGTATACATTTTAGAGCTACAGTATACAGTACAGTAAAACTGGTGGTGTGCATGTTTTCTCATGAATATGGTGCCAAAATATGACCTTGGAATCTGACGGGCAGGCGGCACGATGGTGCAGGTGTAGCAGATGCGCACCTTTCCAAAGCCAAGGCTTCATCAGTGAACCGCTGCTCCGTTCACCATTCATTCAGTCCGCTCTGTAAATGCAGCTCTACAGGACTGTGGTTCACAAAGGAAGACAAAACCCCAGAACATGCCTATCATTTGACCAAAAGGTGATGAATGGGAGTTAAGTCTTAGCCTCAGTCCAAAAGACATGTGGAGGAAGGACGTGAAGCGAGCAGTTCGTGTGAGGAAACCCACCAACAGCCCACAGTCAGAGTTGTTCTGAACAGTGCAGTGAAGTGAAATTCCTCCAAGCTGCCGTGCAGAACTGAAAAACTGCTACAGGAACCATGAGGTTATGGTTACTGCTGTGCAAGATGAGAGCACATACAGAACTAAAAGACAGTGATTCACATAGTTTCTTCGTTTTTGTTGTGTACCATTGGCTTTTCTGGGCACCCTTTGGACTTTACCAATGTTTCAGACAACATATAGCTAGAAAACATTCAATTACCACTGAGAGGAGCAATTTCTGAGTGCTACAAATGGCTTTTTGTGATGTGAATGTTCCCCGCAGACAGTTCAGTGGCTTTGCGGCGGAGAGCGAGTACCGAGCCGAGGCCCTGCGTCTGACGCGCACCCTGGGCGAGACGGCGCCCTATCAGCGCAAGCAGTTCTTCTGCTGTAGCTTCAACCCGCCGCTCAAGCCTTACGGACGCAGGAACGAGGTTTGGTTTCTACAGGAGGAGCCGTGAAAGCCGGTCCCTTCGTCGAACCGGATCCTCCCGAGTTCGTTGTCACCGCAGGACGCTGTGAAACTTAAGTCAGGTGTTCAGCAAGTGGGACCGTTTTGGGTTGAATCATCAAGGAAGTAGCAGCTTCTATTTCTTTATCGGACTTTCTATATTTTTCAACTTCTTTAAATGTTTTTCTTGAAATAACAGAACATATCTTAATATATAGTTTTTACAAGGGGTATTTGTGTTAAGAGGAAAAAGTAGATATTGCAAGTTCAATCTCTTCAGAAAGAAAATGCATCAATAAACAGCACAGAAACAAATGCTACTTCCTTATAGCCATTAAACGATGTAAATATTTGAATATTTCTATGTATTTGTATGTGGAAAGAACTGCCCTTTTAATTTCCTTCTGAACTGTTTATCCTTTAATGCTATTAGTTTCCTTTAAAGCTTCCTTAAAATGAGTTCAAGCTATGGAAAAAATGCATGGTTATAAAAAGCACACCGCTTTCTGAGTTCGAACCAAAAGAAGAATCAAAGGCCTAGCGTTTCTTGAAGGACTGCAGATCACCCGCCGGCTTCCACGCCAGCGTTTTAAACTAAAGATCATCTCATGACGAGAAACGACAGAGCTGTCGCCGTTTTGGTCAAACCTTGAAAAGACTGAGACGTGCAATCTCAAGCGATCTCCCGCTCAGAATCGGTGCTGTGAACGACGTTACATTTTGACTGAAAATCTACAAAACGGACTTTATGTTAGCCAAGATTAATTAGCTGTGGCAACCATCTTGAATTGAGCTGACTCCCAAAGTTGATCGGTTGTAGATATACATCTAATGATTGCTTTCTGAAAGTTTCAACAAAATCCAACTACTGGCTCATTAGACATTTTGCTAACAGACAAACAATGCTGACTGCAGTTAATGCCAAAGCATTTAAAGTACATGTTGTGGATGACTCTCAGCTACCACATCAAATTGTGACTCAATATCTGTCCAAATGACTGATTTATAGCCATTTTTGTGTTGTTGTTTTTTTCGTTTTTTTGCAGCCATCTTGAATTAGGTTGGCTCCAAAAGTTGTCGCTGTACATTTGATTATTATTTTCTGATAGTTTCTTTGAAATCTGTCTATTGGTTAACAAGATATTTTGCTAACAGACCATCAAAGACACAGGATCTCCTGTCTTTCGCCTTCTGTGAGTGGGAGATAATTAGTTTATAAATTGATGGGCGGGCAGCTGGGCTCTTCTGTAGTGTTATTTATTTTGTGTTACACGTTGGTTCAGAAAGCAGAAATTTGTACGTTTGTGTTTTAGTGCATGACATTTGCCATCCTTATGAAACTCTAGAAACTGTTACACCGACCCATTTGTTGAAGTCCGTTTTCTGTGATGGAGTGAAATGAACCTTCAGGCTTGGCTTTGTTTCATTCCATAATAAATACATGATTCAGTTAGAGAGTGGACTGATCTGATTCTCTGATTTGGTCAAATGTGTGTTTCTGTCAGGATTAGATTTCCCTTAAACTTGACCCAGTCAGCTTGAAGCTTTCACAAAATACTTTTGTTCCCATATAGGCAGTAGTAAAAATGTTACAGTAAAGCACTTTGCTTCTTCTAGAGAGTTCATTCACGCTTAGGTAATAGCTCAGATTATCTGAAGTAGAGCTCTGTGGAAGTGTTTTGAACAATTAATATCTTACCTGTTATGGATAGCTCTTTAAACAGCTTCAGCTGATAGCTAGTCTGAGCGAGGCCAAGACCAATGTGGACTGCTGCCATCTTAAAATAACTTGTCTAAAAAGATTCATTTTAACTCTGTTCTTTTAAATCTACTGTCATCACTTTTGCACTACATATTACAAGTATTTCAGCAGAGATGTTATGATATTCCTGCTGGATGTGCACGACAAGTGCTACAGCTAGCTGCTGTTGCCATTTAATCTAACACGATTTCACATGTGACAACATATACACTTTCTGTTAATAGCCATTAGATCATCAGTCTGGTCAAAACCAATCTTTTACTTCCTCCAGTTTGAGGTCATTCAAGTAGCTATCTACAACAAGTAAGATACTGATTGTTTATGACAGAAGCTCACTTAAAAGATCTGAACTATACCTTTAAAGCCTCGTTCTGCTATGCATTTGTGCATCTGCAGCACTCTTCTTTTCTTCAGTCTACAGTCACACACTGAATAAATTAACTAAGAAAATGGTGTTTAGTTTAAAAATATACCACCATATACTTTTAATAAATCACTTTTTATTAGATTTTAATCAAGACAAATTCAGCAAAAAGAACAGGAACTGCAAATAAAAAGGTATTAATATACAAATATTTGATTACATCTGGCAAACTACTCTCCCCCACCCCCTTCCTTCTACCCACTACATCTGTGTGCAAATAATCCATCACATGGGCTGTAACTGATGCAGATTGAGGAGGATGTGGCTGTAAAGACTGTTGGCCCCTCACTCCTCGTCAATCTGCAGAAACTGCCCTGCCTTCAGAATCGTCAACAGCAAGCAAAACGCCGAAGGGCCCTGAATATATGTGGCCCTGTAACCCCACACTAGTGTAATTACCGAAAGAGCAGACTTCTGGTTTCAGCTTGGCTTTTGTTTACGTGAACAGCAGCGGAAGCTGAAGGTATAGTGCCTTTAGGTACCCCGCTGTTCACCGTGGTATGTGAGATTTCAACAAAGCACTCAAACGTTTCAGAAGAAATCTTTCTGATCCCACTTATCAAATATTACACTGCTTCTTACCATCCTATATAAATGTTATGATCGATCAAATACACCGAGTTAAGTTATTGAAGCTCTAATGTGACTGAGTGCAGGATAACACTGATCACAGAGGAAAGAGAAATTACTGAAATAATGCTTAAAGTAGGATAATCAGTCTGTTATGTAACATCATTAAAACCAGATGTGTTTTTGTTTTTGGACAAAAACTAAAAAAAAAAACTAACTACATGTAGAGGAGTTTTCTCTTGTTAATAAATACAAGAACCGCCATCATTGAATGGGTACAAAATGTTTCAATAGGAAATCCAATCGGAAAAAAGAAAAGAAAATACACTGCCCCTTTCTATACATTTCAAAACAGAGGCAGGCCTGCGTTAGAGAAACTGAGAAGAATTAATCACACTGTCGAGAATGTTACAAATAAAGAGTTTTCAAAAAGCAAGAGTTAAGGAACGTGAAAACAGCACTTTAAAGACCGTTTCACTGATTGTGTGTTTGTTATCGCTGACACCTTTCACCCCTGTGTAACTCGTCTGCGTGTTACAACCGAGTCCATCAACGCTTCGCCTCGCTCTAAAACGTATTTATTTAGGAGTCGGAGAAATTAACTGGGAGTGTCACCGAGTCTCAGTTGTTCTTCTTGTCAGGAAAGTCAGGGTTCGGTGCGTATGGAGGAGGCCGCTCCTGCAGATGGGGGGGGGAGATCAAAAACAAGTATCATGTCATCAGGAGGACAGCTCCCATGTCGTTTCAGGTCTGATGTGGAGGAAACGGGCAGGGAGGCTTACCGCAGGCATGTAGACGTTGTGCGGATTGCTGGGATTATAGTACGCGCTGCCTGCTGCTTCGGCCGCCTTCGAGTTACCTGGACCTAAAATAAGACGCGACAAGAGGAAGATTGAAACAGACAAGTTCTGCATTCAGAACATGTTTGGGAGCAGATGCTGCAGCTCAGAACACGGAGTGCAGTGTTAGTCATATGAATCTTAAGTGACGGCTTCAGAAATCCTCAAGACATGAATCAACGAGGAGCAACGTGAGAAACTCGACCTCACCCTGAAACACAGACGTGTCACGCTGGGATCAAACACATCCGGCGTGCACAAAACTCTACAAGTGTCATCATTTTGTTGTTAGATTTAAATAAATTAAACATTTGCATGCTTTTTTTTTTTAATAAGCGATGAGCTTTGAAGTGATTCATCACGAAGAAGAAATTTAATCTGACATGTGCAGTGACACAGACACACAGAGAGAGGAAGGAGAGGAAAGGGGGAGAAGAGCCAGAGAGTGGGGGAAAAAATAAAAATAAAACAACAGACCTGGAGGAGGAGGTGGTGCAGAAGCCCAGTTCTGAGGAGGTGGAGTCCAATTTTGTGGTGGCCCAGGGTACGGAGGAGGGGGGGCCATGTAGTCAAACCCAGATGGGTACATTCCTGAGACAGAAAACCAACGGGTTAACAGGAGAATATAGAAGAGAGACGCAGGGAAGCACAAAAATATATAATAACCAGGAGGACGGGGAGCGGGAGGACGGGGAGCGGGAGGAACACCGCGGCTCTAAAATATCCAAAATTACAGACCTGCATATCTTCATTACATTTATACAAAGTGAAAAAGAGGAATCAATAAAAAAATGCCTGAGCTTTAAGTTAAAATCGTTTCAGCACATAACTACCACTGCATTACCAGCTCAGACGGCTACATTTGCGTTGTCGTGATTTTTAGCAGAATCTAAACGCAGACATCATTATGCAGATGGCTGAACTTTGTACCTGCTGCTGCCGCTGCTGCAGGAAAGGGATAGCCCATATTGCCAGCAGGAGGAGGAGGAGGAGGAGGACCCTGGTAGAATCCATTCTGCTGGGGAGGGGGTGGGTAGGGGTAGCCGTTCAGAGCAGGCGGCGGTGGACCGTAACCGTTCATCACTCCTGGTGAAGGGTAGCCATAAGAAGCAGCGCCGTTCTGAGCTGGAGCAGCACGAGAGGCTGGAACACAGAAGGAGAACGGGGTGTTTGTAAAAATGGTGGTTTGTGTTCACACAACTACCGGTACATTCATTAAATTCTGTACTCTTAGCAAATGTTGTCTGTAATTCTTAAAAGGGCTATTTTAAGAGGTAGTCAGTTAGTACAAAAATATATGAGAATGATTAAAATTGCGAGCATACAAACCATTTGTGGCCAGTTTGAAGAGGTGCTGTCCCAACTCAATGGCTCCTCCACTGGGAAATGACATTTTAAAATGGGCCTGACCTTCCCAGCCACCTGGATAACCAGTAAACTTAAATTAGAAACAAATACAAAGAACAACCTGGATTACAGAACCTGTTTCTTTTAATATTAGTACAATACAATTAATGAATCTATTTTCTGCTGATTAACCATGATCAGTAGGCAGAAGCAACAGGTCCAGGAGGAAAACCCAGATGTTCCTCTCCAGCTCCTACTGGAGGATCTCAAGGCGTTTCAAGGCCAAAGAAGATTTGTAAGCCCTCCAAAAGGTTCTGGGTTTGCCCCAAAAACTCCTCCAAGTGGGACGTGCCCAGAACCACTTCAGCTACAACACAAGCCCACACCTAATGCAATCAGGCAAAAAGAAGGCCACCTACCGCCCGGCTCAGCCGACACAGTCCCTTTTATGTAGTTGGCTCCAAACACTGGCTGCTCAATGCTGCAGCCCTTCATCAGGTAATAGGGGAACATGGCCGAACCAAGGCAGTCCTTGGAATTATTGGACACGAACAATAGCTGAAACAGAACAAACAAGAAGTTACAGAAAGGGCAAAGAAGCGGCAGCACGCTAAAATTGTGCATTAAATTCAAAGTGCATTTAACGTAGCTCAAGTTAGGTTATACCCTGTATGGCGTTAGATAAATAGTGCCCTTCTTGGTCCCCTTCAGCAGATCAGTCTTGCAGGTGACATCGGTGAATGACAGCTCCACATTCTTACAGTCCCTTACAACACTGAGAAGAGAATAAACAAAGTAGGTCATCCCCATAGAGACACCAGATTATCTAAAAATCACCCAGAAAGGTACATTTTGGAGAAGTTAACCGCTGTATTTCACATGATAATGTAACCCCACTTTGAGCAATACCAGTGTGTGATGACATTTGTGTTTTAACGGTGTCAACATGAAAGGAAAACTAAAAGCCACCTCCTGTTTTGATAGTTGGGTAACGAAACAAGCTAGGTACAAGAATACAACCAATCCTAAAAAATATACAATGAGAACAAAGAGTTGGACATTATCTTTTTGTGTAAAATAAATATAGGTTAACACACCCTAAACAGGCGAACAAATACAACCCAAATGTCAGCAATTACTCAGAAAGGCTAGGAGCGCTAATGTTATCCAGGCCAGCTAGCAGCGGTTCGCTACGCAGCAGCGGAGAGCGGAAAGTAAACAAGCTAAACGGAGAGAGGACAGCAGCTGGTTCAGCACGTTAACCTCACGGAAAAATAAAAAAAAAGAGACAATGAAACATACTAAACTCACCATTCTCCGTTGCTTATCAAAACTCCGCCGTTCTGTGAATGATTCCGATTCAGAGCCATGGTGTCGGTCAGGAGATTTCTGGATTTCTCCCTGCTGCCTGTTGGCTTAAAGCTAAACTATGTCAGACTCGCGCCGGAAGTGACGTCATCGCGCCAGTTGACAACTCGTGACCTGTTTTTTCCCCTCTGTTTACAGACTCAACTGAGGAATGCTTTCCACTGTTTATATATATGTTTTTTAATTAATTAGGATTTTAAGTGCTCTTCCTAGTAATCAGTGTCTGTCTTTTTGAAGAATGTAAAAAACTGAATATTTAAATATGTTCAAAGTAATTTTAGTGTTTTTTTATTTATTTATATTTAAGAAAGTTGCTCAGGTTCAAGCAGCAATCAAAGAGTTTTCTTTGTTTTTATTTTGTAAAACTTTTTTTGATTTTATGCTAATATTTTAGTATGACTCTAAACCTAACTTGCAAATTTTATTACAAAACATCTAAATCCTTACAAGCTATATTTTAATTTAAAAAGTATAATTTTGGGGGGGATATGTTTGAATTTTTTTTACTTATATAAGTGTGTGCTAAAATTTTCTTTATGAGCAAGGATTGTATTCTGAAATCTAGTCTTAAAACCAACTTAAAACCCCACATTGTAAACAATGTTGTTACTGGAGAGTAGCACATAATACCACACAATTATTAAGAGAATAGTTTAAGAATCTTGTTTTAATTTGTCCTAATTTTTTATCTGCAAACCTGCAGTGGTTTTGAAATTTGACAACAATATGAAAACATGTTTTAAATACATTTCATTACTTTTGCAGTTCATGTTTTTAAAACTTTGGGGAGGGTTTGATCCCTGATTCTAACTTGAATTTAACCACCAATACCTCAGCTCTAACAGTGGCCTAAAGCTAACAGAATAGAGGCCGTGCCTGAATAAAAATGGCTCATGGAGGCTAATTAGACGGTATAAGCTTTGGCACAGGCAGAGGGAAATGAAGGCCTTTAATTAGTGGATTTTTTTTTAATTTTTTATAGATTTTTTTTATTGCCTGAGCAACAAAAGATAGATCAAGCTGAGCTAGTTCAACCTTTCCAAGATAATAAAGAAACATGCATCTTGATGCTCTCTGGTCTTCTGATTGAAGACCAAACAAGCTTCAGACTGATTAACACTGATTAACAGGTGTCACGTGACACGCCCCCTGTCAAGGAAAGGATTCAGCATTTACTTTTTTTTGGAGTAGAAAAGGTAGACTATACATAAAACAGAAGTTACAAGGAGATGACTTATAGCTTTATAAAAATAACTTTGGGTTTGCTCCTTCTGAGCCTGATGGTGCAGCGCTGCTGTGTCTCCTCCACCCGCCAGGTAAGGAGGGGCACACCTGCGCACATGTCCCACCTGGCCTTACCGACGGTCAGCTGCTCTGTCCGGGGGATCAGAGCCGAGTTCGGCCCGCTGGTCAAAACTAACCTGCATGTTACAGGTAAGACTGTGTCAGTGGAAACAAATACAAAAAAGGGAAAAAGTCTGAACACAACTGTGTTTTCTTGGATGATTTTTTTGACCCTGTGTGGATTTTAGAGAATCCACAAGTAAATCAAACTTGTGCACTTTATTCTTCCTCACTTTTTTTTATTATTATAGAAGTTGAATGTTATCTAATCATTCCACTCTTAAACAAAAACCAGTTCAAATAAATCATGAAAAATAATAATAATAATGACATTCATGCTCATGACTGAATATGAACTTTTGACTTTACCTGTATGTGACATGTGAAAATATATACAGTAAAAACCTACAAATACTTTGGCATATTTGGCATATATTTAACAGTTTATACGTCTCTATGATCCAACAGTCTAAAGTGGTGAAATAAGCCACAAATCCCCTGTTTGGGTCACATCAGGTTATGTGACACTGATGTGCAGCAGCGGTGCTCTAACTTATATGTGTGAGTTAATATGTTGCACATAAATTTGTGAGTGTACGCTGACGCCATTAGTCTTTTGCGCCTCCTTTTCATGCTGTCCATTTGTAGAATATTGACAGTAAAGTCAAAATGAAAGCTGATGTTTCAAGATGGAATCAGAATCTTGCTCCAGTTTCCACTTCACATGTTTGTCTCAATGTTCTTACCTCTCAGGCCTTGTGTTTTATTGACTAATTTATACGACAGTAAACTGACTCAGAAAATAGGAATTATAGTGGATTTTTACTTAACTAAGTCATAAAAGATATTTATAGGTCTAATCATTGAAACAAGTGTCTGTTTGCATCATATTAACTGTATTTTTTTTTCTAATGTTCTTGTTACAGTATACTAATTGTATTTATTGTTTTTATCTTTATGGCCCTTTGTTTTATATATATATATATATATATATATATATATATATATATATATATATATATATATGTATGTATATGTTGTTGTTGTTATCTAGACAAATCAGGGGTTAAAATCCCTGTGCTTAAATCTAAGAAGGGCTGTGGAGTGAGGATGAGAAGAGAGGGGAACCAAAACGTCTCATTTTTCAGCAGATATGACAGCTGCTACGCTCATGTACAGGTAAGACGTTTCTGTTCAACTTATTTCTTCTGTACATGAAAAAGACGATCACAAATTCTAAGTTTAGATTACTATCGCCCATTTACCGCATGTCACACGTATTTGCCTGTCTACGCTCATTTGTCTGTCTGTTAACAAAATATCTAATGAACCATTGGAAGGATTTTAAAGAAACTTTCAGGAAGTAATCACTGGATGTACGTCATCAACTGATTAACTTTTGGAGTTAGCCCAGTTCAAGATGACCACCACAGCTAATCAATCTTAGTGAACACAGAAATGGATATAACTCAGTCAGTTTTACAGATATGGAGCTACAATTTGGTGTGGTAGTAGCTGAGAGTCATTTCTATCACATGTTCTAGGCGCTATCAAGATGTGAGACCTTTGTTTAAAACTGGTATGTAAGTCAGCGAGCAATAAACATTCATTCAAAGAATGCTGTTTTTATTAGAAACATGTTTTTTGTTTTCTTTTTAATTCAGACTCAAACAATAAAACCAAACTGGTTGCATATTTAAAGCCTGTATAGAGGTTTGGCTTTTTATTGGTCTGTAAAACAGCCTTCAGCATGCAATGCAAAAGTTGAGCCCATGACTTTCTCACATCCACTTTTCCTCCGCAGGGCAGCAAAGTGGTCGTCCCTCTGCTGGCCCAGCTGACCACCGCAGAGGATCGGTGGATCAGAGTAAATATCAGCTGTCCTCTAATAAAAAGAAGCAATCAGAAGGGCCAACCAACACGTGAGTTGATCCTTATTTATTTATTTATTTATTTATTTATTTATTTATTTATTTATTTATTTATTTATCTTCATATTGGAACCTTTTTGTGTTCTGAATAATTGATTTGAACTCAAATGTATTGGCTGATATCACAAGCAAATGTCAAAATGAGGCTCATCTAAACAAATGTTTCTGTGTCCGGATGCCAACCTGCAGCATTCCCTCGAGACTGCGACACTGACAAATCTCTCCGGATAGACTGCGGCCACCAGGGCATCTCCAATGAGTCCTGCGACAAACTGGGATGCTGCTACGAGTCTCATGCCGCAACCTGCTACTATAGACTCAACAGTAAGCCAAACAGGGTGGGAATATCTGCAAAATGCTATTGCAAATGTTTCCTCAAACCACGTTTTCTTGTGCTGTGACTCGGCTCAGCCTGCTCTCTGGACGGACACTTTGTGTTCACTGTAAAGGTTACAGACACCCACCCACCGGTCGATCCCAGGAGCCTCGTCATCAAAGATCAGCCTCACTGTCTCCCTGCACTCTCAACCCCAGATACAGCTGTCTTCAAGATTGGAGTCATGGACTGTGGGGCAAAGACGAGGGTAAAGAGATGAGCCAGAGTATTGATTTTTAAATTAAGATAAATCTGAATGGAGTGAGTATCAGCTTGAACAACACTTTTTTTTTATTAAACTTGCCCTTTCTTATTGAAAGCTGGTTCCTTCTCAGTCATCAAAGCTTGATTTTAAAATGCTTTTTGTTTTCTTGAAGCTGAATCATTTGCTTGGTTTTTAGACAGACGGAGATCTGGTGATCTATGAGGTTGAAGTGGAAGAGCTGAGCACGAAAAGTATAAACAGACATTCATCATTTAGGTATGCATGTTTACTTTTTTTTTAAAGTTCCACGGTATTACAAGAAGGTCACCTATTTGTGGTAAAATGTAAAATGAATGGGGTAATTGTGCATTTCTTATGTTCATGCTCCAATGGGACACAACATAGACATTTGGAGATAACATTTAGAGACATCTAAATGGCATTTAGAGCCAACATTTAGAGCCGTCCTCTAGAGGGTGCTACAGCACCCCCTAGAGGATGCTAGAGGGAATGCATGTCCAAATGCACACCTTTTAAAATGAATGAAAAAAAAAAGACAGGTTACATTAGAGCTTCATATGTTTAGCTTCCAATAACTGATATTGAGTTTTGTAAATCTGACATATAAACTAATACACACACACAATTGAAACATATTTCCATGGCTAAGGTGTTGTCCTCACAGACGAGCATGTTTTCATAACCTTGGCAGATATTCTGACTCCAAGCAGGTTTCTTTGGAGAACTAAGGCCTTGACTAACCAAAACACTGAAAATCGCAACATTTCAGTTTAATTGGCAATGTTTGCCCTGTAAAGTATTAGAAATATTATTAATTATCATTTCAAACAAACAAAGAAGTGCCGCCCTGTCTGTCACAAGTTTGGAATGGCTTCAGCATTAAGTGTACCAGCTCACATCTGCAGTTGTACATGCAAATATAAACCACTAGTGTATGAGCCAGACCATGGCAAAGTTTAAATATTGATTCAAAGACAAACAAAAAGATAACTACTAATAAACTAGAAATGTGCTCCAACAATGTGAAGACCACTCTAGACCATCAACATCAGAGATCACAACGTTGCTGATACATTTCATATAGAATTAGTAGCTACGCTGGCACTCTTGAGTATCTTTTCCACCAGTTGTGGGCAGAATTGGCAAAAAACAACCAAAAACTAACCACAGGCACCAACATTAATTGGTTTTCTCAATGACAAAAGCAACAGAACTGGACTGTATCTCCAGTTATATAATTGTCTCTCCTTAGCACATGCGTGTTGAACAATTCATGTCCTGATATTGTGTTTTTAGTCTCCAGGTCCAGTGCGAATATGAGGAATCAGATCTTAAGCTTGCAAAAGCCTTGAGGTCACTGTATACAATGACCAATCCACCATCTGTGGTCGCACAGGGAACCATCAAGGTGCAGATGAGAATAGCCACAGGTATTAAAAATGTCTTTGTGTTTCCTGATCACTTAAGTCCTGCTTCTGATTATATTATCTCTTTCTTTCTTTAGACGACTCGTTTTCGTCTTTTATTCCCGAGGACAAGCTGCCGCTGACCTTACCGCTGCGTGAGGTGGTGAATGTGGAAGTTTCCATCGCGGAGCCGACCCCAGATCCCGCCCTTTCCCTGCGTGTACGAGACTGCTTCGCCTATCCCATGTCGAAGCACTCTGTGTGGACGCTGCTCCACGACGGGTAAACACAACATCTGGAATGAACTGAGAAAGCGATGCTAGAAAGCAGGACACAATCTTACTACTTTTTCTTTTGTCCTGGACAGATGTCCCAACACTCAAGACGATATGAAGAGCTCTATCCCAACAAACAACCAGGGAAATACCACCACTCACTCTCAGTTTAGGAGGTTTGATGTGAAGACATTTGCCTTTTTGGACCCAGAAACGGGCAATCCAAGCATGGAAAAAGTATGATTTATTAAATGAAGATATTTCAGTGCTACAGGCATCTTTAGTTGCATGGTCATGGTTATGTGTAATTTCTTTCCTAGATGTATTTTTACTGCTGGGTGGAAATCTGCACAAATGATGTTGACTGTGCTCAGCGCTGCACCATTATATGTGAGTATCATAGAAGTTGTGGTTAGATGTTTACATAAACTCTTGGGCATGCATGTCATAATAATTTTGGTGGCTTATGAGGATTTGAATGGTTCTCAGGGAGGAATGATTACATAACATGCAACTTCAAACAAGACCTGGGTGCACAAGATTGAATTTATTTATTCTCTAATCTGCACAGGGTCAAATTTATACATATAGGTTCTAATATAGACATTTAATAAATTAAATGTAATTAGTGGTGCTGAAGGATCTAGAGTTTCTTTTAACTTTCTATTACAATAACTTCTGGTTGGTGACCATGATTGACTGCAGCTAGTAGTTTCTCTTTACCAGCATAAATGGGATTTGTTTGACAGAATCACTGGACTGACCAATACTCAGAACAATGAGAAAGTCCAATGAACCCTCTGAAAATTTAAGGAGTAGAAATTGGTTAAGATGTTCAGGAACCACCAAGGCTCGAGCCTGCGATGAACCGGAAACTGTTTGTCTACAGTAAGGCGAGTTTTACCACCATGGACTGAGAAGGTGCCGACCAAGAAAGAAGCCCCTGCTTCAAAAGCAACACCTTCAAGTTAGACTGATATATACAGCTGCTCTCACAGACGAGCCAAATGCCTTCTGGAGTAAGGTTTTATGGTCAGATGAGACAAAGATTGAGCTGTTTGGCCACAATGGCAAGACGACGTTTGGAGGAATAGGTCTGAAAAACCAAACTGTCAAGCATGGTAGAAGTAGCATCATGTTGTGGTATTGGTGCATTGTACAAAGTGGATGAAAAAATGAAGCAGGAAGACGACCTCCAAATTCTTCAACTTCACCTTAAATCAACAGGTTGAAACTTGAACGCATTTGGATTTTCAAACAGGACAATGATCCTAAACATCTGAACTTGTTTCTGAATGGATGAAGGTGCCAACATTAAGCTTCTGGAAAGGCCTGCACAAAGCCTTGAACTCAAGAAATTTGAAACTTTCAGTGCCAAGAAACAAACGGGTTGAACTGAACTCTACCAGTTCAGTGATAAAGAGTGGTCAAATATCCAGCCAGAATTACACAGGATACAAAAAAACTGTGGTTGAGGGACAACTTGTGCAATCAATTCTTGTGTTAAAAATCATTGAAGATGTATGTTGTATAATCATTCAACTCTGGAAAAAAAGAACGCTTCAAGTCAATCAATAAAAGCCCCAAATTACTGAAACTTGGACCTATGAGTGGACGTAAACTTTTTGACCACAGCGGCACGTTTTACACTTTATACTATAAAATTCTTGTCTTCATTTTGTCTCCTTTTCCTTCCACAGCATCAGAAGATGAGAGACGGAGAAGAGAGGTCCTTCCTGCGTCCCACCTGCTCCAGCTGGTCTCCTTAGGACCACTCAGACTGGTCCAAAATGACACTGAAGTGGGCGACCGTTCGTCTGAGGAGCAGAAGACGAGTAACTACCGCCAAACATAAGTCATTGTGTCTCTGGCAGTAATTCAGTTGATATTTGCTGTCCTCCAGCGTTTCAGGTGATGCTGTATGTTTTCTCTGGTGTTGGGGTCGTCCTGATGTTCATCCTGCTGTTGGTTCTGTGGTCGGCCATCCGGAGGTGTCAGAGGACAGAAGGCCAGCGCGTGTCTGACGCACAAGCTGCCAGTGAACAACCTAAATAAATCACTTCTTTTCTTTCATAAAACTTATTTTTTTTGTACAGCCTATTATTATAAGAGTAAAGTATTAGAAGCGTAAAACTACAATGCTCAACTACGACCACGCCAAAGTTTAGCTCAGTATCTGTAAAACTGACTGAGTTAGCCATTTTTGCTCTTCCTAAAGTCAGTTGGCTTTGGCAGCCATCTTGAATTGGGTAGGCTCCAAAAGTTCATCAGTTGTAGACGAACATCCAAAAATTACTTTCTAAAGGTTTTATTAAAATCTGTTGAGTGATTCATGAGGTTTCAGTTTATTCCAATAGTTAATGGCCAAGTTTTAAACACTGCTCTTCCATGATCAGTTGGCCCTCAGGGTACAAGCTGGGGATGACTCTCAGCTACAACCACACTACAAATAACTCAATATCTGTATAATTGACTGTTGTAGCCATTTGTATGTTTGCCAAGATTGCTTCTCTGTGGTGGCCATCTAAGTTGATCAGTTGTAGATGTACATTCAGTGATTAATTTCTGAATGTTTCATTGAAACTCATTAAGTGATCCATGTTTTCTAACATTACAAACACACACACACAAGCAAAAACACTATAGCTTGGTCTTTGTTGATGAGTGATAATTAAACTCATTGTGTCTGCTTGTAAAACACACCAAAATACTCCAAGACAAAAAAGGATTCCTAATCATCTGACTTTTCAGAATCACAAGACTTATGGTCTGCAGTAATGATTCTTATCACAATGTTTTTTACAAGCAGGCCAGTTGAAAACCTGAATTCTGTTACTTTTATTTCACGTCAAATGAGCTAAAACTTCCCTGGCAAAAATAAAAAATGGATGACAGCTTTCATTCCTACAACTGTCTTTCTGCTATGGCAAAATTTGTCCAAATGTGTACAGGTACCAAATGTGAAAAGTTTGTTTTTTAAATCATTGAATCCTGGTTTCACACACTTTCACAGAGCACTAAGACTTGTTTTTTTAAGAGTTTGTAAAATCTAATAGCATTCATTAAGAAAGTTTTGGTTCTCTGAGGATTTGTTATTGTTTCATCAGTCTCATGCTGACATTTATTGAATATTCCTGAAAACACTATTTACAAAAAAAACAAAAAGCTCATGTGTAGAATAAAACTGGGATGCAGAAAAGTTAAATGAGGAGAAAATAAAATAACAAAGTTGAGTTGATTCAGTAAGGTTTGAACTTTCTCTGAGCTCTCATTAGAGCTATTCTCTGTTTGTCCTCCTCAAACTTCTTCCTCAGTTCAGCGATATCTGGAAAAATAAAAATAAAACTTTAACATTCACACGTTCACGTCCTATTTAAGATAAATGTGCTCTCACAAACTGGTGATAAAATATGGGTAACGTACGCTCTTTTTGCGTGTTCCTGTGCTGCCAGGTGTAGAAGTTCAGAAGCTCCTTCCTCCTCTTCTTCCTCTTCTCCCTCTGCAGAGTCCTCTGATCGGCCGCCTCGCTGTGGGGGCGGGCCTTGGCGCCCTTGTGGCCCCTGGTGACTTTGACCCAGCCCTCCTCGTCCTCCTGTTGTTTCTCGGCCTCCTGCTTCTGCCGCTCTTCCTCCTGGGACGAAAAAGAGAACAGAACCAGGTTGGAGTCCGGCGAACGACGACGGGTGCGTGACTCAGAGACGCAGAAACCTCACCTCTTCTTTCCGCTTGTCGTAGTCCTGCATAAAAGCGTCGACTATTTGTTGGAGTTTGTCCGTGGGGATGAAGGACTCTATGTACTGTTGGATCCATTCTGCCGTGGGGAGATGAGACATGTTTGCGTCACATGATTTGTTCTTTGACTCCCTTTTAGATACCTTTATCCTCCCACTCCCCTCCATGTTGTCTTGTGTGCCTCGCAAAAACACTCAGGTTTAATAATTGACTCAGAAGCTTTTTCCCTCCCAGAAACAAGACAATGTTTAATTTTAACTGTAAAATAAAACCGGTACACGGCTGCGTGCAAGTGTAGCTACAGACACAGAAAGCGAAATGCTAACAGCCTTCCATGTTGGAGAAAATGTCCTACTGTACATCTCACTGTCCTTAGACCACATATGAACATAACACTAAAAACTATTTGCTTCGAGCTGCTTTATTGATAATTTATCTTCTACCTTTAGTCTCAAAAATTAAGTTTTAAGCAGAAAATCTCCACTGCTGGACACAGCAGGTTCCACACTACAGGTCAGTCCTGATTCGATGAAATCACATCAATGTAAGTGTTAGCAGTGGACAAATGAAGGCGCTAAAACCAGCAGAATGTGTCCATGAGGCAGACTGCTAACAGGACCATATGTTAAATCAGTGCCTCTCACATGTGGGGTTCCCAAAGGGTCCACTAATTTCCTTTCCTGTACATGCTCCCGTTTTCTTCTACCTTAATAAATATGAGATTTCATTCCCTTCTGTGCTACAGACTCTACAGATCTGTCATTCCTTCAAAAAGAAGCCTACAGCTTCTTTAAACGACACACACGGCTCTGGACCTTCTCAACCTTAACGACCAAAAATTAGAAGCACCGATGCTACATCTTTATAATCTTACAAATCAACTTTCAGAGGGCTCTTTGCTGTTAGGGACACCTACCAAACTTGTTGAAAGACCTGGAACAAGTTTTAAAAATCACACGTGTCATTTTATAGGTACTGAGCTCAAATTTGGCGTGGTAGTAGCTCAGGGTCATCCACAGCTCATACTCTGAGGACTAACAGATGATGAGATGTTTGCCTAAAACTTCAGCACTCACTCTGAACTCCTGTTCTCACTGGACGCAGCTGCGTGGAGACCACCAGAGGATCATCACAAGGATGGGATTTAGCTGCTGCTATACTAGACGGGCTTTCGAACACAACGTAGCCCACTTTGAAGCCCTGGGACAAAGAGACGAAAAGACACAGTGGATCACCTGGATGATGCTGCACACAAGAGCGGAAAGGAAGAAGAAGTGAAATGAAAGCAAACCTGTTTCTCAGCTGGTCTGAAGAGCCTGGAGAGTCTGGGTCCAGGCTCCTCAGAAGAACCCGGATGATCTTTCAGCTCCACGGACCTGACGCTGCCGAACTGGGAGAACAAATCCTTGACAACAGCCTGAAACAAGACAACACAACAACACACGGCTGTCAGGTGAAAGTGCCAGGCTGTTCCCCCCAGAACCCGATGAGCTGGTTGATGAACCCCACCTCGGAGCAGTACGGGGGGATGTCGAGCACAAATAAAGTCCGGTCCAGTGGTCTGCCCGAGCTCTTCTCGGCTCGGACCTTGTGCTCCTTCACGAACACGGAATGCCGAGCAGAACTGTCGGGGCTGAACTGTAAGGAGAGAACTGCGAGGCGAGAGGAGGGGGGGCAAAAACAAAAACATCAGTATCTGAGCTCAACCAGAGGTCCGTTCTGTTTAAAATATCATTTAATATGGTTCCGACTAATAATCTGCACGCTAAAGCCCTTATTCGTATAATTATTACCAGTAAATCCTCCTGGAATAACACAAGCCTGGTTACGGGCATGTTTCCTCTTGGGCGGCGCCATCTTGATTTGACCTTTCGCTGAACCGGAAGTGTTACAGTCCGCTCTCAAGGTTTCCTTCTCTCCTTATTGACACACAAGTCTAAGTTATATTATGTTTTTTCATGTTTTGTCATTGTATTCATATTAAAAAAAATCAGTAAATTGTATATCACAAAAATATTAAAAAGTTCAAATTTACGTACAGAAAATGTCCAATTTCATTCACACAGCTCTGAACAGAACCATTTATGTTATTTGATCTTTATTTTGGCTTTTTTGTAATTTTATCTCCATAAAATCTAAAGAAATTGCAGTAAACTACATTTCACAACAAAACTTTTTCCATGTTACCTTCTGTCTCTGCATGTCCAGGTGACTAGTTTATCATTTTGTACAATGTAGTGCCTCTCGTTGTACAGCAATGAAATCTGCTTGTTTTATGCTAAAATATAAATATGTAAAACCAATACTAATTCAGTTTTTATTCTTCAGAAAAGTGCAATAAGAATTGTAACGAAAACTACTTGTAAAGAGCCAACTAATGAACTCTTTTATTTAACAAATACAACAAATCTTCAGGACTTAGTAGAGTTTCAAGCATCTCCAATTATGCATGAAGGAAAAAAATCAATTATTACCTTTAAATACCCAAAAAGTGTTTGGAAAAGAGAGTATTTGTGACTTTAGAGGACAATTTATGTCCAAAAGCCTCCTATGAGGACTAATGTCAAACAGAGGTGTAAAATTGTGAAATATTTTTTGTAATGAAATAAAAAATAAATAAATATAGCTTTAAAATTACAGTCATTAATAATTCAGATGTGTTGCTCACCTTGTTTATTGATTTTTTTTTTTTTTCAAATATGGGCATTTAAACAAGTCTGTTTCAATTATTATAATAAATCTGATTTTTATGAGATTTAATGATATGTGAGAAGGGGTGGGCATTTATGAGCTGCAGCTTCAGCCTTCACCCTTTTTCAGACTGCTTGTATTTTATATTCCTTCTGGATTTTGTTAATCAGCACATTTGGTTTTTCTCTTCTTTGTTAGAGATAAGTCATTACAAAATCTATTTGGTTCTTGATAAAAATGATCAATTTCAACCTGAAGCATTTATTTACAGCAGTGTTTTATTTGCAGCTACTTTACTTAGAGCAACTATGTTCAGTGGGGGAAAAAAAAGAAAACTCAGTAGCAGTCCAAAAATAGGATGTAACCTCTTTTCGAGTCCTTGTTTTTTGAAACTCTGCATAAGGTTTGTACTGAAAATAGATGCTAGGATAAATAGTTCACTACTGACTGTTTGGGCAGCACAAACAAGTCTCACAACATCTACAAAGCTACATGTTTAATGGTGACAATTTACAGACAGATCTGATAACGTCCACCCCGTTTGACAAACCAATAACGTAACTTAAAGCAATTTACAGTCCAACATAAATTGGGTGTAATGATTCCAATAACATATTCTGCCCCGAAACTAAACAAGCCAGTAAAACCAGCAACAATCTACTGGGTTCTACAAGAACTGGAAGAACCAAAGAGATGTGATACTGTAGTTCCTTTCTGCATCTGTATAACACATCAGGTACTTCTGCAAACAAGACATTTGGATTAAATCACACAGTGGGGAGCAGAAACTGAGAAACACAATCGTCCCGTTCGAATCTAAGTATAAGAGAGACGCGATGATGTCACTGAACATCGTGGGTGTAAGGCTTTAAATGTCTTCATGACAGGGTTGGGTTTTCAATCATTCTGTCATCTTTTTCTAAAAACTGCAGGAAACTGCAACGTCAAAATAGAAGAAAAAAAAAAAAGATGAACCCACTTTCCCTCCACTACACTGATTTACAGCACTCAACACTTCATCTGGTCCGTTTCTGAGAAAATAAACCGTTGTTAACACAAACCTGAAAACAAAGATGTTATTCATCCACAGGTTTCTATTCCCAGTTTTTGAAATGTGTAAAAAAAAGAAACTGTTTCATGAGATTATGGGCCGCCCGCCGTTAACAGGAAACACTGAGAACGCTGTTAAACAAAATAACTCATTTTTGTTTTAGCTAGATTTTGATGCGAAAGGCCGTGGTCTGTGAGCTGGGGGCCTCGGTGGTGGAGGTGGACTGCGCGGTGGACTTGAACAGAGCCTTGAGGATGGTCTGGGGGTCCACTTCTGGCGTGGGCTGAGAGGAGGCTCGCTGGCCGGCGCCACGGGACAAAGACGGCGGCAGGCCATCTTTCTTCGCGCTGCTGCCTGCGCCCGGCGTGTCACTAAGTCTCCTGGAGGGAAACGATTACCACCGACTCTTATATTGAACAATTCAAAGATTTACAGAAGCTTTAAGTGGAATAAAATGGCAGAAGTTGCTATAAATCATCACATTTTGTAATGCGCTGCAGGTGAACTGCTCCTTCCTGCGTCTCACTGAGCAGCGGTTTTCTCTTCAAACGGCAGAATGTGTGACATTCTGTATCGAATAAGTATGACGGAGAACACCTATATATCACCGTTTATTACGCAGTTAAATGTTTGCAGGACAGGATTTTCTGCTCCTTATGTGAACTCAAACCGAATCTTAAAAAGATGGATTTCTTCTCTGACAGACTCAGTGTCACCAGAATTTCATAAATTATCTGATTAGTCAGACTATTTTGTTTAACTTTAATTTGCAAAGCAGGTTGAAAGCAACTAACATGCATCCTAAAATCAAACGGTACGAGCTAAGTATTCTGATTTTACAAACCACATCTGTTTCTTTTAAAATCATTCAGACTTTTTGTCTGTGCAGATGTCTGTGTTTAAAATCCTCGCCCCGTTTCTTTTATCTCATCCCTTCCTGCTGAGCTGTGTATCTTTTTGCCACAGCGTCTCCACCAATATTAGCATGATGCTGGAGGTGCATTCTTTTGGTATTTAATATAAAACCCTTTTCTTTGGTTTTCTTCCTGGCAGTTAAACATAGCTTTTTATGCTAACTGTGCGAGTTTACTTAAACAGTGCGGTCGGAAAATAACTAATTATTGATAGCTTTTTATTATAATTTTGAGTATGTTAAAAGCTCTTGATTATGTCTTGATGTCACTGATTTGATGCAGAATCATTAAAGTGCATGGAGATGCATCTAAGAATTAGGAAATTTCCACAGCTTTAGAAAGTATTTGAAAAATGAGCAACTCTACGTAAAGAATAAACTACAGATGAACTTAATGAAGGTACTGAGTCTGATTGGAAAACTTACAGTAGAATAGGCTGATCAGAAGTGATGACGTTTCCCTGAATATGAAGGTTGCACTTCATGGGTTGGCCTGTGGGTAGACGAGAAGAGAGTAAAGAAAAACACAGTTATTCTGAAAACAACACAACAGTGATCTACGAGCTGTAAGACACCCCAAGAGTCATGTGATGTGTGCAACTTTGCCAAAGGCACTAACCATCTAAGCAGCGATTGTTGTACTTCCTGTAAGCGCTGACAGCATCTTCTTTACGGACAAAGACCACTTCAGCTACGCCCACCTTCACCAGCCTCGCTCGCTTCAAAGCTCCGCACACACAGAACAGTTCCTGCGAACAAACGGTGAGAACAACCCCGCTGAGTCCACACAGCACTCGGGACATCAGAGAATAAAGAAAACAGAAGACTGTTAAAGGTAAACAGCGTGATGTTCTCACCACTATGTCCTCCTCAGTGACCCGGGGATGAAGGTTGTTCACCGTTATTTTAGTTCCCTCTAACGGACTAAAAGTAGGCTGAAAAAAATAATAAAAAATCCATAAAAATTTTTTTTTTTTATTTCTGAGTGTGCAAACGTACTCCACGGATGGAGAATAAAGTGGGTTTTTAAAGTGTTTTACTTGACACATAATTTTAAGAATTTATGAATGAATTTATGAATTCTTTAAATGTTTGAAATGAAATCACTGTTTATCTCCACAGCATTAAGATGTGCTGTGGGTCATCGATGTTTTCAAAGAGTAAAGGGGTCAAACGTATGAGAGGACAAAGTTAGCTGACAATAAAAGGCTGGTTTCTACTCTCTGTGTTACAATAAATCAGCAGGAAATACAAAACCACCACAAACTAAATTGACTCTCTGAAGTTTTACAGGTTGCCTGGTTGCTACATTTTCCAGTAAATACATGTTTGAGGAAATCTTTGGACCAGAATACAGGACCGTGCTCAGTAAAGTAACACTGTGAGGAGCCGGTGTTGTGTTGAGTTTTGCTCCTCCATCAAGATCTGATGCCTCCAGCAGGTTTGTTTAATTTATCCCTTAATTTTTGTTTTAAGGAAAAAGCCAAGAGAAGATCTGGAACCCTGTTTGTCCTTTTCATGTCCACTGTAACAGGGGAAACGCATCCTGGTGGCTGAAAATTTACTATACTAAGACAAATGGGGGAGCAGATCTCAACACAACACCTGCATGTGTTAATTGTCTAAGTTACGTTAATAGCTAAACAAACTACATTTAAAGAACCATATATAATACATAATTAAAATACAAATGGCAGCCCTAAATCAAGGTAAGAATTCATGTTGACTTAAAGCTGGAAGGATCACCTGAGGTGGAGTAGGAGCTGCTGCTGCTGCTGCACTGGCTTCTGCGGTACTTTGCTGAAGAGTCCTGGAGACCGGCTGTAACGCCGCAGCAGCAGAGGAGCGGGGCGCAGCTGTGTTGGCGTTGGGCCGAGTGGGGGCCACGGGGACGGGGGGGCGTGGGGCTGTGTAGGCATCATTTTTAACCACCTTGGTGATCGGGGCTGTCATGGAAAATATAGAGCCGGCTGCGCTGGACTGTATGAAATTAATGGAAACACTTATTGTAGAGCACATAAAAATACATAAAGCCTTAAAGAAAAACAAAAAACTGAATTAAAGACTTTAGGTGACCAGTCAAACGCCCTTCTTACCCGGGATTGTAGCATTGTGTTGGCAGTTGTGATCTTGATTTGTTTGCTGGGGATGTCGTCAAGTTCATTTAAGGCAGGCTGAGCGAGACAAAATAATCTGTTAAGTAGCATATTTACCCTCCTAATATTTAACAGAAAAATTATCTTTTCATCTTGGATACAGAAAAGAAAAACAGCTGTACCTGCGCAGCTGCACGTATTCCACCTAATGTACCCACTGGATGTTGCTGTAAACAGATATAAAACACCATTTATTAAACGGACTTGCCTGTATGCTTTCACATTTCATTTAGTTTACATAAGTGCACAGTGATCTAAGCTACAAAAGAGCCTCCTTTTCCCCACCTGTATGGTCTTTGTAATTTTTAAAGGTGGAGCAGCAGCCGCTTGTGTTTGCGTTCCTCCAATGCTCCTCTTGAGGCTCAGCCTATCCCGAGCATCCATCACTCTCATATTAGTGCTCAGCTGTGGTGTTGTGCCGGCCCTTGAACTCAGTCCTTGTACACCGGGGGTGAAATGCCTAGTGTTTGGACCAACCAGATTGTTGTTGGTGTTGATCTGTATCTGCGGCACAAGTGTCTTGCTCTGCAGCTGTTGCGCTATCGCTGCCTTTAGTGTGGTCTGCGCGGGGGCGCTGAACTGCCCCTGCTTCCTCGAGTTGATCGTCTGCCGAGCATCTTGTACCGTTCCTGCTCCTCCTCCTCCCCTGCCACGGATTTTGAACCGGGCGTCTCTCTGAACCAGCTTTTCTCTAGCATCTTTTACTTGAAAACCTGTGGAGATGTAGGAATAAGCTCAAGTGCAAAACGCTCAACACGCTCTGATCTTTTGGACTTGGAGCTAAGACCTTACCTGTTCCTCCTCCGAGGCGTTGTCTTACATCATTAACACCAATTTTCTGCCGGGCGTCAAAGCTTTTGCCATCCACTCCTCCACCGCGTCCAAACATGGGGCTAAGAGAAAGAAGGAGTTTTTAAACCTTCAATAACACCATAACATGCTATGGTCATGTAAAAAATTCCATAACACTATAAAAATTTCTATAATTTCAACACTGTTATTTTATAACATGTATCATAACACAGAAGATATACATTTTTAGAGGCACCCGAACAGTGTTTTACTATTGAAATAATTTCACTCATTTACAAAAAAATGCCGTGATTGCAGCACGGATCAAAAAACAGATTCTGACATTATACCTGTGCTGTTTAAAGCAAAGCTTCCAGCAGCATTTCTCCTTAAGTACGAGCTGAAACTGACTTTTACGCCAGCGTAAATATAAGCTTTAGCTAACGTTTTAGCTAAGCGTCAAGGAAAACGCAGAGCAAACCCATCTATCGCTGTAGATATGCGCATTTCTTTCAATAAACCACTAGAGCATAATGGGGTTAGACAATTGCATTTTATATTCATATTTTTTCAAATGAAGGGTTGCATTCTTTCAGGCCTGCAGCTAATGGCCATTGCTTAGCCTAGCTTTGGGGGTTTCTGCAAGCTATGTTAGCTAGCCGCTGGCACCTAGCCTCCGGAATCCTACTAGCTCCGAACAGTTTCAGTTCATCGTTATTCGTCCAGAAATCATACTAAAAGCTGCTAAGTTTTATTATAAGTAATTATTCACTAGTACAGTAGCAGTTTCATGTACCGTTTGATTGGAGTCTTAAGGTTAATTCCGCGCCGTCGGATCACTTCATCCAAAGAGACGTCTGCCATTTTCTCACAAACTTTTCCAACTGCGCATGCGCACTGTCAAAGGGGATGAAGAAAACTATGGAAACTGATTTAGGCCAAAAATAGAAAAAGCGTCTGTAGGGAATTAGATGTTTCTTTTCTTAATTTTATTGGGGTTTTTTCTTTGTTTTAACGCGGACTTGAAAAGTAGGAAAGGTAGGGTTTGTCCCTTTTAGCCCACACGAAGAGAAATTAAGGGCAGAAGGACAACTGAATTAACTACTGATCAATTCGCTCATCGCTTATTTATTACCCATGAGCCTTTGCGTCATTGCTTTCAGAAATGCAAGGATTTTCGTCAACCTTTGGGCTTTAGGCCTATTTAAACATTTTCATCTTGTATATCATCACTTTGTGCATCTTAAATTGTTGGTGTAAATCCATTTAAATGACTACCGACACCTTTAACACGGCACCCTAACAGAGGATGCCATGGTGTTGTGACTATGCCAGACATCAGCCATCGTTTCTTCATGCCTTAAACTGATGAGTAAGGAAAATAACGATGCGGGGTGACGCCCGTATCCTCGTTCATAATACGAGAGGAATTTTTGACGGGGCACAGGTCTGCTCGCTGAGGTGACTTGCCTACTTCGCGAGATGCCTCGTGGGTCCAGGACCTGCCCTAATCCCCAAATATGTGTGAAAAACAAAATAAATACAAACTGACTTAGAAGTTAGCCAGGTAAAGTGCATATTGTCACAGAGTTATCTTGAGGATACAGCTGTAAGTACTAAACAATGAGTCAAGTGGCTCGCCTCGTACGTCATAACAAAAAACTCAAACTCCCAGAATGCAGTGGGGCAGAGGTAGGAACAATGACGTCACTGGCCAGGATGCTTTAGAAGCTGCGTCTCCTCGCTGCCTGTCTCGAAGAGAAATGGCTGCAGCTCTGTCCCGTGCCCTCAAACTGCCCGGTAAGATGCTCTACAATTATTCCTCTTTTTTTTAAAAAAAGAAAAAATGCACAAACAAACCGAGAAAAGCTACTATTCTGTTAACTACAGGTAGCTTTCGACATTGCTCATCTTTCATTTCAGCTCAGTAATAATATCAGCTGATTCGTTCCATTCATTTGGTTTGTTGTGATTATTTACTAACATTTCTGCCATTTTTTCCGGCTTTAACAGCATGATTTTAAGACGTTTTATAGAGGATGGATATACATTTCTCTGAATGTAGCCCAGCAGACAGTGTTGTGGTCTAACCTTAAGATAATCTATGCTAATGTTTATCCAACCGAGCTGCAGGGTTAATATGGAAACAGAAAATAACATATTGCAGCTTTTTTTGCTGGACCTCAACATTCAGACCCGACAGGATAGTCAGGTTTGGTTTGGAAAGTCTACTAGTCATTTTAAAAAAGGGGATGGTCGCATATATTTACAAGGTTCACTGAGGTCCTTTAGGTCAAAATGAGCTACAGTACTGTCAATGCAAATAATAATGTGCCTAATAATAACCATAGAGAGTTGTATTGTCAGCTAGGAAGGAGTGCAGAATAAAAGGGAAATTCCAACCTCAGGGTGCTGCAAAAAAGATACATGGAAATTAAATAATAGTAATAATAATAAGACACAAATAAGGTCAAAACAACCCTAAAAAACACAACTAAGACTGCTCAAGACACAAAAAGCGGATAGTTTTCTGCAGTCTCAAATGGAAGGGGGCTGGATAAAGATCCACAGACTTCAGGATTTTTTAATGATCATCTTCAGGCGTTCAATATCTACAACCAGCTTTATTTGGCAAACTCAGAAACCTGGTACCAAAGAGATCCCAGGTCACCGTCAGACGCTGACCCAGGCTAAATCGATCCAGGATGTAACATTAAGGACAAAGTTAGAGGCCGTTTAATCTGAAGCAGTTGGGATATCTGCGTGTCACTGCTGGTGTTTAGGGCCTGTCAGAAACTGAGATAACCCGCTGTTCCCCTCGGGCTATTGTAACTGAACACTGAACGGACAAAAAAAGCTTTAAAAGGTTTGAAAGAGAATGTGCTTGTTTAAATATTTCAGTAGCTGCCAAATGCCTTTCCTTCTAATTTGTCAAAACCCTCAGGAAAGCTGAACCTGCTTGACTTTTTGTGACTTTTTTTTTTTTTTTTTTACCAAACTAGCAAAGTTCAGGTCTTGCTTTGTAAAAACGGATGCGCAGATTCTTATTTTTATTTATTTATTTATTTTTAAAAAAAGGTATTTGATGCCGTCAACCAGTGTGCTTTCATATGAACGAACGCATTTAAAATGTTCCATGGAAAATGCGTATTTGTTTGATGCGTTTAGGTTGACGGGTACAAATCACAGAAGACCTTTTATCCTGCCATTATTTCTGTCACCATTATATGTGGTTTGCATCTCCTGCAGCTGTAGAAAAACCCACTCAATTAAGAAAAATCCATCAGAATGAGCAGCTGGATCAGAAATGGCGTGTTTTGGCTTTTGCTTGCAGTAAATATAACCAAAAAAATGGAAAACATTTCCACATATTGGTATTTTGTCAACAAGTGGAAAAACCCAACCCTCCTTAGAGATTTATCACTCAGGCATACTTCACAGTAGACATAGGAAGGTGGACTTTATGTGAGTGAGCTGGTGTTTTTGTTCTCTTTTATTGTTTTTACACAGTTTCATTTTAAGTTGAATAAATCTTTGCAGGTTTTAACCACAGATGTTCAGCTCAGGAGTGCCATGTCATGCACTGACACCTTTGAGCCGTCTAAGCTTTCAAAAAAAGGCTTTTTTTGCGAACTCTTTGGACTTCCGCACATTTTGCACAAACCTATGTAGTTTAAACATCAAAACAAACGAGGGCGTATTTGTCTTCTTTCAACCCGTGTGCCTCCCACTGTTTTCTCTCAGAATGTAGAGAGTGCACATCCAAACTCTCATCGACTTCCACTGAAGAGTCTTCTTTTCAAAACTGGAAGTGAAGAATTGTTTTACCTGGTCAAGCTTTGCACATAAAACACTGTAGACAGATAAAAAACACGTGGAGCCACCATATGCTACTGCCCCTCATGCACCAAAGGATTGCTGGGTTAAAAACAACTCATTTTGTACTTTGGGGAGTTTTAACTCAGTTTGACCCAACATAATAGGTTAAGTTTTTAACTAAAAAATAGGTTAAAAGGTGAATTTGCGTAGAGAGTTTATTGGAAGGGGTTTCCAAGGCCGAGCAGCTGCGTCCAAGCCTTCCATCAGTGGAGTAAAACACGACGCTACTGGACTCCAGAGCAGTGGAGACGTATCCTCTGGAGGGACAAATCATGCCTCTCTGTCTGACAATCCAATGGATGAGTCTGGGTTTGGCTGCTGCCAGGAGAACAATATTTGTCTGACTGTATTGTGTTTGGTGGAGGGAGGATCATGGTGTGGGCTTGTTTTTCAGAAGTTGGGCTCGGCCGCTTAGTTCCAGTGAAATCAAGTCTTATTGCTTCAGCGTACCAAGATATTTTGGACAATTTCATGCTCCCAACTTTATAGGAACAGTTTGGGGATGGCCCCTTCCTGTGCCAGGATGGCTGAGCACCAGCGCACAAAGCAAGGTCCATAAAGACATGGATGAGAGAGTTTGGTGAGGAAGAACTTGACCGGCCTGCACAGAGTCCTGACCTCAGCCTGACAGAACACCTTTGGGATGAATTAGAGCAGAGACTGAGAAACAGGCCTTCTGTCCAACATCAAGCTCTGACCTCACAGATCAGCTTCTGGTAAAATGGTCCAAAACGCCCTGTAAACACTCCTAAACCTGTGGAAAACCTACACAGAAGAGTTAAAGCTGTTATAGCTTCAAAGAGTGGGCCAACATCAGATTAAACTCTATGGATCAAGAATGGGAGGTCACTCAAGTTCATATGTGAAGGGAGGCGAGCGAATACTTTTGGCAACATAGTGTAGCTTTCAGGGGATGTTAATTGAATCAAAGTGTTGTTAAACAAAAAGGTAATTGACCCAAACTACTAATTTTCTATACTATGACTTTAACCTAAACACTCATTAGCTGCCTCTGTGTGTGTTTCAGGGAAGAAGGGCTCAGAGCTCGGGGACTACGACCCGCTCACCCAAGCAGACAGCGACGACGAGAGCGAGGAGGATGACCTCGTCCTCAACTACCCCAGAAACGGCCTCGGCAGGGACGGCTGCCTGGGCTCCTCGAAGCTGCGCGCTGGCAGGTCCGAGAGACTCAACGAGGCGCCAGACGATGAAGAGGAGGAGGAGGAGGAGGACGGCGACGACGACGACGAGTGGACGGATCGGCTCCCCGGCAAGTCCAGGCGGGACAGGGGCGAGCTGAAAGACGGCCAGTTCTGGAGCCACAGGGACCTGGGGGGCCGGGAGAAGATGGGGGAGGAGAGGGGCGCCGCGGGGATGTCCGGCGGCTCGGGGCTCGGGATGCACGGCGCCGAGGCGGAGAAGAAGAGGCTGAGGGCGAAGAACGTGGTGCGGAGCGCGTTCTTCCTGGTGCCTCTGGTCTGCGCCGCTCTGATCGTGCTGCTGTGCGTCTTCCTCATCCCATGCCAGAGAGGAGAGCTGGAAAAGAAGCTGCAGTGGGAGAAGGCCCTGGGAGTGGAAGTCGGTAAAGAGCCTCGCCGATAACCGTACAAAACACCTGGATCACATCCAAACACGTAGATTTACAGCTTACTGAGGTCCAGGTGAAACTATAAATGCTCATGAAGAGCTTTTATTGTTGACATGTACATAAAGTGAAGGGAGCTACTAATAATAACTCTTACATTACAAAGACTTACTGAGGAGCCTCGTTGTCTAGACTATAATGGCCGCCCTTATGTTAACATTTAGGAGCGCTTATACAGCCTAAACAGCGCCGTTAGCCTTCATCGAACAGCTCTGTGGTTCATTTCAGCACAAAACACAAAATATCTGCCTCTCCCTCTGAAAGGATTCCAACAGCAGGCTCTTCTTGGTCAATACAACAACCAGCACACCAAAAGTTGTTCAAACGGCTCACAGGTTTACAGGGTTGGGTTTCTGTTTAGGTGGGACGCAGCCTGCACTGACCTTGTGGGACGTCGACGGCGATTCGGTGGAGGACGTGCTTCTGGCCGTTACCGAGTGGACCAATGAGACGCACCCGAGTCAAAGGAACAAAAGTAAGTTGTTTCGACGCCTCGGATTGGTTAAAAACCGGAGGGCTGCAGGATAGATCCAAGGTCGGCGTGCGGCCGTGGACTAAACTCTCGTTCGGCTCAAGGTTTTTTACGTATCGGAGCATAATAAAAACTGTTTGGCCTCAAATCTAACATCGGGTGAAGAAAAACACAACAGATTCCATCGTGTCATTGTTTATTAAACATAAGTGAAGCCGAAATGGAAAAACTGAGTGAAAAGCTCCTTTTAGCAGCAGTAACTCTCAGCACTTGTCTCCTATAGGACTTTATCAGTCCCCCACATGGTTGTGGGGGAATTTAAGCCCACTCCTCTCTATAACATTCCTTAGTTCATTGATGTTTGCAGACATTTGTGTCTGCTCAGCTCTCTTAAGGTCCCACAGCGTTTAAATCCGCTCGATGTCTGAACTTTGACCGGACCGATGTAGCACTTTGATTCTTCTTCTGTCATCGATCCGGATGAGTTTTAGTTTTTAAAATTGCAATTTTGTATCTAAACTACTCATTTTCCCTCTTTGACCTCTTAGACATTTAGAACTGCTGCATGATTATAATCCCTTGTGCTCTCTTTTTTTTGTTTTAATCCCAGATTACAGCGCGGTGGCCGTGTCCGCCGTCAGCGGTCAGCTGCTGTGGAGGAAAGTCATGCCCGAGTCTGTGAAGTACATCCAGTGCGGTCTGAGGAACAGCACGCAGCCGTCGACCGTTTGCCTCCTCATCGGGTCGTCCATCCTCATGGCGGTCAACGGCACCACAGGTAGAGGACGGGGTAGTCCCAGAGAATAATCACTCATTAATAAAGGGAAGTAATTAGTCTACATGGTGTGCTATCTGCTCATTCGGATGTTTTACTCTTATTAAAAATAATAAAAGCTGCCACTGGTTATGATTCAGACCAGATGTAAGGCTTTAAACCAGCCGGTTGTGAGAGAAGTCTTCTTTTTTACTCTTTAGGGGAGCGATTGTGGACGGTCACGCTGAAGAACATTGAGTCTCAGGCAGTTTTACTCCCTGACATCGAGGGCGACTCAGTCCCAGACCTGCTCGTCGCCACTCTGCCTACTTATGAGGTGACGCTTCCTCCTCCTGTTTCCTACTCAAATAAAAACAACTTTACACTCTTCTTCTGAACAGCACCGTAGTGTGACTGTAAGATGGTACAGTATGAAGCTCTGAACTTTTTTTTTTTTTTCCGTATTCCATTTTAGTCTTTGGATTTGTACCTGATCATGATCTCTGGGCAGACGGGAGCGTTGCTCGGACGTCCCGTGTCTTCCAACCTCACAGGGCAGGGGAAGCTCATCGGGCCTTTGCTGCACGAGACGCAGCAAGGAGCCTTCTACATCCTGTTTGGACTAGGTGAAGGAGGAAAATCTAAAACTTCACTTCAGACTCGTCCTCCGCAGTCAGCACGTCACAGATAAAAGTCGCTACAAAGTTTTAACTCAGACTGAGCAGCTAATCCTGAAGCCCAGCGTAGTTAGTGGGACTTTAAAACAGATTTGTTTCCATTTTAAGCAGTTTTTTTTTTTTTTTTTACAACTCCTCGTGTTCACGTCTGCTCCCTCAGGTAACGTCCAGGCCATCTCTTTGCAAGACATCTACCTGTGCGCCTTTGGAGACATGGCCATCCCCCAGCCGCTTCGGAGGAAGGATAAGGTGTGGGAAGGACTCAATAAAACCAATTTCTCCAACGTCATACACATTCACAGGTACGCCTCAGTCCGCCAGCCCATTATCCACCCTCTTCTTTTTCTGTTTAATACCAAACTAACCAGCTGGTACAAATGAGACTAATTATTAACTACAAGTGAATCTTAAATGTTGGATTAAAGCTTGGTCTGAGCTAACATTTGTGTCTCTTTGATCTGCTAGGGTCAAAACATAAAACAGCATTTTTATGGACTGTATATCCCATGCAGTATCACAAGATCTGTTGGTATTTGTTGTTAATGACTCTCAGCTACTACCACATAAAACTTTAGCTCAATATCTGTAAAACTGACTGTGTTATAGCCATGTTTGTGTTGATTAAGGTCGATTTGGACTAACCACAAATATGAATGAGTTGTAAATGTGTGTCCAATGATTAATTTCTGAGTTTCATTAAAATCTGTCCAGTGGTTCATGAGATATTTTGCTAACAGACACGTTCAAAGGCATTCGCCCTTTTGTGGCTTTATCGCCGCGCTGATGCTCGAGCAAATCCAAATTTTCTACTTTTGTCTTTTTCTGAATCAGAGGATCTGAGAGCGTGGAGTTCTTGCTCCCTCTTGTGACCGACTGGGGGATCGACCGCAACAGCCTGGACACGGTCTCCAACCTGAACTCCATCAGGAGCGACTGGGTGCTGGTGTACGGCGCCAGCATGGTGTCTGTGGTCAGACAGCGGGACTTGCGCAAAGAGTGGGCGTTCAACCTGGCCCCCATTCACAGGTAAACGCCTCGACGTGAGAGAACTTTGGATTTTTGGAAAAGCTGAATATATCGTAAGAGAAAATGCAAAGTTCGCCTAAAATGCCGTTTTTTTAATTCTTCTTCTAGTCAGCCAGCTCTGGGACACTTCAATAATGATAGAATCCTTGATATTTTTGTTCAGCATTCAGAAAATGGCATCATGCAGGTAGAACACCCTTTTTTTATTTTTTAAAGTTAATACAGAAGCTCAGTTATTTCTTTTCTTGTTAGAATTAGGTTCTGGACTCACGGTTCCTTGATGCTCCTTTTCGTCTCTTAGGCAAAGATCATTAACGGGGCGAGCGGGAGCGTCCTCTGGGCGGCTGATTTTGTGTGTCCCTACCTTGTTTTGGAAACGTCTGCAATATCCACCTCAACCGGGCAGTCAGCTTTCTTGTTCTGGGCCAGCGATCCAATCAGAGCGCAGAGGAATGTTACCAGGACCACTGTGAGTCTGCCCGCCAAGAAGAAGAGAAGTTCTGTCTCTGAGGGAGGTTTTACTCCATTTAACTGTCCATGTGTCCGTTTAGACGGTGCCCGGCGTTGTGGCAGCGAGGCCCCTCATCAGAAGGCTCTTCCTGTTGCACCCTGCTTATCCCACAGTCCTGCTGGAGCTCAGCAACACAACGGATACCGCGGTCACATCTGCAGGTAGGGTCAACTCCTGCACCGCTGTCTGCTTCGAAGCCGGGGCTTGACCACTTTCTTCCTGACAGTAAGTTACCAGGAGCATCTGAAGGACGCCACCTACATCACCTTGTCATCCCGGCCCACGCCCGACTCCAAGCCCGGCGCGCGGATCGTGAAGAGCACCAGCGTCCGGGCGGCCATCAGCAGTGGTAGAATCGTCAGGCTGATGGAAAACGGCAAGACGGAGGGAGGCGCTAAACCTGGAAGCTTTGAGTTGAACACGTTCTTCAGGCGTCTCTACTTCAAGCGTCAGGTAAAACGGACAGATTGGGTCGTTTAAAAAACACACGAGGCGGGACTTTAGAAGCATTATTACTGTTCAGCCAGTCGTCTGCTGTTTCCACCGTGTTTTTTGATTCGCTATTCCTCCTGCAGTTCTTGAAAATAAATTAAACGGTCCTTGTTGATTTTTATTGACCTTCTGATAACTAAACCAGAGAAGAACTGCCAATAAAAACATAAAAGAAGATCTGCTACGGGAATCCGGATGTCCAAGCAAGGAGCGAGTACACATAAAAAAATTATTTTATTTTAGGAGCAACGATGCTTGAAAATAGAACATCATATCCTGCCTGTGTTTTACCCTTTTTATACATCAAAACGTCACATTTCATCAGCTTAGATTATTATGGCTTTAAGTCCCAAATTACTGTTGAGCTTCAGAGCAGAAAGATGATGGATGCTGCACTAATCTGAGAACTAAACCCTTTTTGTTTTGTATTTCTTTTAGTGATGAGTGTGGGGCGAGGAGCTGAGAGGAACAAACGATTCTGCACTACGGGGACACTTCCACTTCATTTTCAGCGGTTTACATGCTGTTACATTCACTCACCAAACCTTTCCATTTCTGTTAACAGCAAAAGATTTCTCTTACGTTGTCACATTTTTTTTTTGTACAGTAGAAATGCTTATTTAAACGACTGAATCTGCATTAAGAAGTTTGTTGTATTTATTTTCCTGAAGTTTATATTTGTTTCTGACAGTGAAGCGCAACAATATCCAAGAATGTGTGAATGCATTAATAAAATATTCTGCATATAAGTCTTCTGAGGTCACCGTTTTCATTCCTGCTGGTCACATGTTGTCATAAAGCTGCTAAGTTTATTTTTTTTATCAGCACTAAGAAAAGTAACGAAGAGAGTTTGTAAATATTTATTGCTGTACAGTTTTTATTGGTTTAAGGTTTTTTTCTTGTCTGACATGCTAGGGTTTTTCAGGGATTGTATGATTGAATATTGTTGTATTTTATTTAACTGTATGGTGGAATCCCATATAATGCAAGTAAATTGTTTCAAACACCTTCTTTTTCACTGTGTTGTTTGAACACAACCTGGAAAAGTAGGCGCTGTTCCGCCACATAACCGCCAGATGGCGCTGCTGCGGCCGTCATCGTGATAACGTTTAACCCGTGTTGCCAGATACACGATAATTGTCGTATTCATACAGTAGTTTTTTACGATATGCGATCATTTGAAAAAATGCCGAAATATACGATGATTTTGTTAGCTACGTGCACCGAAAGAAACCCTCATTTTTATTGACGTGAACACCAGAAATATCACCCGAAATGCCCCCCCCGTTGAGCCTCCGACGATAGTTTTTAAAGGGACAGTCCGATATTTCGTCATTTCCTATCTGGCAACCCGGCCCCCGCACCAGACGCTGTAAACATGGCTTCCGCCTTCTTCGGTCGCCTGGTCAGGCTGTCGGCCGTCAGGAACGCCCGCTCCTCCCCTCCGGGCCCCTCCTCGGGGTCGGGGAGGACCGTTACACCTAGCCGGGCGGCCGTGAGCTCCTCCACCGGCGCCATCCTACCCAAACCCAAGAAGGTGAGCTCGTCCGAGTCCTTAAATAAAATATGGCGTTCAGTGAAAGCCCAGTTGTGGCGTTTAGCGCGATAGAAGAAGAAATATGTGCGCGTTCAACTGAAGTCCATCTTAGGGCTATTGTGAGGTGGAAACTTGACACAAACTAACAGTTGTTTCTGGGAGCAGACCCCGTTCGGGCTGATCCGGATCGCCGTGGTCGTGGTTCCCTTCCTGTACGTGGGCACTCGGATCAGTAAGAACTTCGCGGCGCTGCTGGAGGAACACGACATCTTTGTTCCTGAGGACGACGACGATGACTGAGGAGTCCGAGGGGGGCTCCGGGATATCAGGTAACAACACCTGGGAAGGGGGTGGGGCTTAATTAAACCGGCACAGTGGGGTCATGCCTTTACCTGCACTCCGTTTTGTTGCTTTGCAACCAGGAAAAAAAGCCATCACTTAACAAAGAAATCAAAAGACACAACACTGTCCTGAGAACACCCCCCCTACAGTGAAGCACGGTGGTGTCAGCATCATGCTGCGGTGGTGTTCTGCAGCAGCAGGGACTGGGGAACTTGTCAGAGTTAAATGGAAAGATGGACGGAGCAGTAAAGAGACATTTTGAGTCTCTTAGGCATCACAGAGATCTATTCTGTTCTTCAGGATTAACTAAACATGACGTTAATCCCAAAGTGTTTTCACTGTGAGGAATTGTCCAGATCTATATCGGTTTTTAAACTCTTAATTTATGTTTTCTAATGCTAAATGTGTCTTTAACAGAATATTTAGCGTTAAATACCACAAACAGATTTGTGCAATAAAACTGTGTTTGTCAATTAAAGTGATTAAAATAGCATCAGAGACAACAAATATAGTTATAGACTGTTGCTCACATTAATGCTAATAGATTTAGCCTCTATCTCTGCTCACGTGAAACTAATTAAACCAGGATGCTCTGATGAGGCTTTCTTTTTTTAATCCTGGATCCCTCTTGTATTTCTCGCACCGTTAGCTCAAAACGCAGCTGTACACACAAGAAGTCTCTGCAGCCGTTTCCGAACCCGATCAAACGGTAACCTCTCTCTTCTTTTCTCCACAGATGATCCCGTTTTAATCACTGCCACCTGCAGGTGTGGATAAATCCGACCCTAGAGATCCCGCCGCTGTTTGCCATTCGCGTCTGTCTGAACCGGTTTCGCGGATTTCGCTGTTGTCGACAGAGATGGTGCCGTCACAAGCTCTTCGTGTTGTACTCTGTATTTGCATGCACTACGTCAGTCTTAATAAAAGGAATAACACCTAAATCCAACAGTCGGTGAGCTTCAGTGGGAATCGGTAGAGGCCCTTTTAAAATTCTTTTTAAAAGTCTTCCAGGCTTCATGTAGAGGACAGGCCTGCCCTACTGGAAACAAAATATGAAGAAATGTAGTCTGATGCAAAGTGAGTTTTGCAGACAAAGTAAATTAAAGGTCTCCCCTGCAGCTGCCACTTATAGACCTCTTTAACTGCTCTGATGTGAGAGCGTCTGCTTTGAAGAGAGTATACGGATATGTTGTCTTTGTTAAAGGTGTGTGGAAGGAAAAAAAACAGCATCATTAAAAATACAAAGTATGAATCTAAGTGAGCCTGAACAAATGACAGTTACCGTGAGAGTTAAAGTATATATTTACATCAAAGAGGAACATCTTTCACACTGGACATCCAAAAATGGGTCAGAGGTCAGCGAGCAGTTGCAAAGTTCATGGGTCGTGACCCTTGTAGAATTTGGACAGGAAGTCAGTCGGCTGAGGTTCTTCAGTCTCGTGGAAAAAACGCATCAAGTGGGTCTTCTGCTTCCAGACGTTGATCGTTTCCTCAAGTTCCATTTTACCCTGCAATCGAAGACAACTCAGTACGCTGTGGGACAACAAGGTCTGACGCCACTCTGACAAAACACTGGACATCTGCATTAAAACTCTACTACCAGGAGATCCAACAGAACCTGGATCGAGAACTTAGCAACAAAAAAACAACTGTCCCGAGAGTAAAAACAATCCAAGAGTTGGCACCAATCATTTCTAAATGATTGGTGGCAGGTTGTCGTTTACCTTAACAACGAGGAAGTCGATCACGCGAGGGTCGGTGACGTGCTTGTTCTTGTCAAACATCTCCCGCACTTTATCTCTTCCCTGTTGTGTGGAGATGTCCAGCTGAAACAGTGCCACTGCAGACAGACAGACAGGCAGGCAGAGTTACGCTTGGTTCATCACAGATTAACATTAACCTCATCCAAGAGATCACAGTCATCTTGAGCAAGGGAACAACAACAGCTGCAATTACCTGATAGTAAACCTATGGTTCAAGTAGTCAAGTAAAAGTAATATTGACCTAATAGTTTCTTTTCCTGCATATATAATTAAAATCAAGCTGGGCCATTCTTCTGTTTTGACTTAATGTCAACAAAAGACGTGACTGAGAAAGAACAACTTGATCAACAAATTATTATTATTATTAGTTGAAAATGTGGTTGAGTCTGAGAATATATTTGACAAAAAGCCGAACATAATGAGATTTCTAATTAATTTGAAAAGGCTTAATATAAATAACCAGCACGTACTGAGGACTCTTGGTCACAATATTAACAACAAAACTATACGTACAGTTCCCAAAACAGTAAATATTGTTTGTACCTCTGGAGACAAATACAAACATATTAGACACGAGTCAGTGCAGGTCATAGTTTAAGCTCTGAATGAATAATCTCGTAAAAACAACTAAAAAAAAAAAACGAAATTCGACGTTATTTGACAACCATTTTGATGCGTTCAATTATCCTATGTAAAATTGATAAACAAACCCGCACTACAGAAGGTAACTGATACAGACATGATTACTGGTCATGGTTTCCTGTGTATTTACATCGATTAGACGCCAACATTTCTAACAAACACTAGGAAACATTCCGTCGGTGAATATTGCCCTGGCTATGTTTCTGTTTTCCAGCAGCTAACCTCAGCTAAGAGCTCCGGAGAGTCGACCTTGACGCTGGAGTCGCTTCTCAAACGCACCGTTCGGCGCCTCTTACCTGCGCTCGGCACCTCCCGGTACCAGGCTCGGTACAGCTCTCGGACCCGGCGCTTAGCCTCGTTCAAATCACGGCTAAATATGGGCTTTACTACTTTAGCAGCACCAGCTGCCGTGCGGGTCGCAGCCGTGGACGCCATGACTGCTGAAGCTGGAGCCGTTGAAGCACTTCCGGCTTGGGTAAAAGAAAAACAACCTCTGCTGCCCCCTAGTGGCCAAACAAACTCAACACTGGCAAAAAATGCAGAAAACCTACTTAACATTTAAAGCTGTTGCAGTGCATGCTTAAAATTGTTAAGCACTTTGGTGCAACAGTTGCACCAAAGTGCTTAACAATTTTAAGCATTTTTCTTATTTCTTGGAGTCAATTTGGAGAAAAACTTTATTGAACAGTATGTACTGCACACTGCTGCATTAGATTAAAATAGATTTAACTTTGTAAGGGTGGTGTTCAATCCTGGTCCTGGAGGGCCACTTTCTTGCACGTTTTAGATGTTTCTCTGCTTTGACACGCCTGATTTGAATGAATGAGTGATTAACAGGCTTTTGGATAATTTGAAGAGCAGGGAAACAACTAAAACATGTAGGAAGGTCGCCCTCCAGGATCAGGATTGGACAACAAAACTGTAGACGTTTCTCTTAAGGTGCAATGCATAGAAACAAAATTACATGAATACACAAAACCCCACTAGAAATACATACACACCTATGCAAAGAAGATTGCACTTATAGGATAGAAATATTGCACATAACAGTGACTTTTGTTAATATAGAAAGGCTGATGTTTGCATCTCCAGAGCTTCTACACAAACCATCATTATATAACGTCCTCCAAATGATGAAGAAACAAGCACAACTGTTCTTATAGTCCAAATGTACAACACAGATTTTATTCTGCTGAAGTCACTTTATTGATTGCAAAAATGAGTAATTTACAAAGACCATATAGGCTCTATAATACATTAAATATGAAAAAATGCTTTTTAAAAAGGAAGTAGTTAAATTATTTTGTCACAATACTTTTTTAAATCAGTAAGAAATGTGCATATATATATATATATATATATATATTTTAAAAAAACAAAACTATTGGCTCATTGATGCAACACCTGCCATTTGTCGTGGTGCTGGCACAGGCAGAATATGCCGATAAGGGATCAGGAGAGACGGGAAACTTGAGTCCTCATCCATGTGTTGAAAATACAGAAACTAACGGCTTTAACAAGCAACCACAGATACAACAAGTCTGGATCTGCTTCTGCTCAATCAGAAACCAATTTCCCCCCCGTTGGCTCTGCTTCAGACACCGTGCTGCATCGTCCTGTTTGAATCCCAATGTATCTATGAACAGAAATTAATGCAAGGGTTCGTAGAAAAATAATTACAGTAAATATTAAAGCTCCCAATTCTTTAGAAATGTGTGACACTTTCCTAACAGCAGATCTAAAACAAAAAAAAAGAAAAAAAAAGCTGATACAGTATGAAGTTTTTATCTACAACGCTTCTGAAGAAAACCAACCTAAACAGATGTTCCAGTTTTGAGACCAAATGCGTATTTATACTAGCTTGCGCTCCCAAAAGCAAAACAAAATGGAAAAATTGCACTTTAATACATCACATAAGGCCCAGTGTAATTAAAAAAACTATTGGCTTCTCATTGGCAGAACTATTTAAAGCCAAGTCAATAAGATCCTGAAACAGAACAGGTTCTGTACAAATATCTCTGACTCTGTCACCACAGCGACTGATGAATGTCAAATACAAAACCTGAAGGAAAAAAAAAAAGTTTCTTCAGATCTTCAGATTTCTTAGCCTGTAAGATGGCGACGCTGATCCCCACGTATCACAGCATTAGTACCAGCAGCAGCTTCTCAGTGGTCCAGGCTGTTCCCCAGTTTCTGTCCCTCCTGCAGGGCAGCCATGGCCAGCCTCAGGTGCTCCTTCAGACTCTGAATCTCCCGCTCGGTTCGGCCCTTCATCCCATTCAGCTCGCCGTGCACCTCGGCGTATCGCTCGCAGGCCAGCTGCTTTTCCTGCACAGCGAGCGAGAGAAGAAGCTCAGCCTCCAAACTCAGTCGGGCAGACGCAGCGCTGTGGCGTCACGTCTGCAGCGAAACAAACCTACACTTTGTGCTTTATAAACTACAGCCTGCATTCGACTCGATGCACTGTATCTGTCTGCAGGCTCAACCACACCAGAACTTTATTTATAGATACCAACAATAACACCTACCTCAGGTTTAAAAATACACTTAACGGTAAAGGACCTTTGTAGGATTCGAACAGTATATGTTGGACTACGTGCGTGTTCATGTGTTGTGTTCAGACTGAACAAATGAAAGGTTTAAAAACAAACACACACACAGTATTCGTGCCAAATAAACCAAAAGACAATACCATGTTGAGGAATTGTAGCTCGTTCCTTAGACAACTGATCTCTTTGTGTAAATACTCGATCTCGTTCTCTTTCATTCTGAGGAGAACCTGAAAGACGAGTCAGATTTACACAAAAAAAAAGAAACAAATTAAACAAGCAGGAAACATGGATATATATTACCCTAAACACGAGGATTCTGCAGTCTGACTGAAGATGTGTACACTGAATCTTTTACAGAATCGAACTGTACTGATATACAAGCTCCAACACAAGTAATTCATGTTGAATTTGACATGATGACAACATGTGTGCATGACCTCAGAAGAGCTACAGATGAGTGCATCTGTGTTTGCCCACTGCTGTTAATCTAAAACCCACACATCAGGAAACTTATCAACCGACACCTTTGTCCGTAATGTCGCTTTGACAGTCTTACACAAACTAAAGCTGGCGAAACGCGGCAAGGCTTGCAAATTTTCACACCTACAGCACAAGAGGGGTTTGTCTACCGGTGTGGCAAAAGCTAAAAACAACCCTGGCTGATGCAACCCACTCGTTTCAGTTTCAAAAACAACATTACCTCTAAGTCGCAGGGCATCTTGTCTCTGTGATTCTCTGAGCTCGGATCTGTGCCTGGAGATCGTATTTGGATCATGTCATCCTTTAAACGGGCCTTTAGATCCTGGAAAAGAGAGCACTCTATTTTTTTTTCACCCTTTATATTAACGAGTATTTGTTGCCATATGGGTGCAGGAAATGGATTTAGACGTGAGGATGACAAAGTGCTGCTAACTCACCAGGTTCTCTTTCCTCAGCTGCTCCATGTCCCTCTCCTTGCGGCTGATTTCCCGCTCTCTCTCGGCGTTCGCCTGCTCGGCTCGGTTCAGCTCCAGGCACTTCTGGGAGTAGCGTTCAGACAGACCGGCCAGCTCTCTCTGCAAGGACTGACTTTCTTCCCTGCAGCAACGTGAGACAAAAAAAAAAGAGAAATATGTTACACTTGCAGATGTCATCTAAGTTCAGACTGAGGCACGGTCGCTCCAGCTCCCTCCGACGCTTTAAATACTGTTTAGTTGTACTAAATCAATTCAAGCATCGTATCATATTGTATGAATAATGTTTAATAACATTAATAAGCTTGCTGTGTTTAAAAAATAAAAAAAGTCAAGTATTTCCTGTTGTGGTTGAAAAGCCTCTTTGCTGCTTATGACCAGTGACCACAAAAATGTGGAAGAGTATGTAAAATGCCCAGCAGTCAAACCAGATAAGCTCCAAAACATGAAGCGCTGAGACAGTCAGTGTTAAAGATCCTCTTGAAGCTTTCAAAGGGAATCTAATCCATGACTAAAGCCTTCCACATTCTTTAAGTGCTAACAAGACCCCGTGGCTGCAGCGGTGATGGCTTCGCTTCAGGGAGGAACTCCGGAGTATTGCATCATCTGCAAGTTCATCTTTTAGTTCACAGAGAGCCTCCTTGAGGCAGACTGCTTAAAAAGCAGAAGAAACATTCACAAACTGCTAGTCTGTAGTGTCAAAACAAACTGTAGCAAAACTACTGCAAAGGCAACTTTGAGTTAAAGTACACATCTGAAGCAGAACTGTAACCGTATGATGTGTGACTGAGATCAAAATTAGGTTAATAATTAAAAAAAAAAACAGAGCAGCAGAAAACGTACGGGATGTTCGTCACGCTGGCAGGAACTAAACTTACTGCTGCTGAGCTCTTAAAGTCTGCGAGTCGAACTTCCCGCTGCCCAGCCTCTTCACTTTCTCCGCCTCGCGCTCCAACTCCTCTTTGTGTTTTTTCTTCAGTGCCTCCATCACTGAAACACAAACAACAACATTCTGTTCAGGAGGTGAAGGGAAAATGCTCGTATCCTGCATTAACAACAAACAGAAGCAGTATTTTTAGACTCAAGCACGCAACATCTAATATTCTATCTTGGTGAACTAAAATGCATTGTCGTCTTTATTCGCCTGTATGAAAACTGAAAGTATTAAAAACTTCCATATTACTTTTGTCAATTTAACAGAGCTGACCATCTGACAGAGTAGTCACATCTGCAGCAGAAGCCAGATCATTTATGTCACCTTTTGTTTAAAATAAAATTAATCTAAAAAGCAAATAAACATTTTTTCTGTGTATGTGTCTGTATTCGTTTGCAACATGTTCAAAAAATTACCACTATACTCTCAGACTGACTGGGCTCGTGAAATATACATCTGTACTAGTAATAATAAGCTGCTTTAATAATATTTATAACAGTACTACAGAACAAAGTAATAAAACGTTGCCTCATTTTGCTTCTTAGATTATTATTTAAAACGTAATCTAGTTGTTTTAGCTGGCGTGTTTTGTTTCGTGTGATCAGGCAGCAGCAGGGACTTTAACACGCCACATTCAGCCTACACGTTGACCTGCAGCTACTGCTACAGACATTTGGCAATACGTGTTTTGTAATCATTTGTATTACAACTTCTTACATACAATTTTAAAACCGTGACAGGGCTAGCTGACCAGGAAACCCAGTTCCTTTTCAGTAGGAGTTATAATTAAACTTGTAAAGCAGCGGGTGAAAGCGGAGGTCCGTCTGATTGGCTGACCTCGTGCCATGTCCTGAGTCTCCTCCAGCAGCAGCCTGTCCCTCTCCCTCTCCAGCTCCCTCATCTGGCGCTCGTGCTGCCTCTGCAGCTCTTCCAGCGCCTGTTTGTGAGCGCGCTCCATGGCTGCCAGGCTGCGGCTGCAGGGGGCTTCAGGACCGCAGATGCCCCGCGCTCGTCCTCCCCCTCCCCGTCCTCCCTGTTGTAGTCGCTCCAGTTGTTGCCTCAGTGACGCCACCTGAGAAAAAGGCGAAGATGGAGGTAAAGCCCACCGACCAACACCACTGGGCCCCTGACTCTCCTGCAGCCTTCAGGAAACGTGTAGCACGTATGTCGGGGAGCAAACCAAAGACTCAAACCGAGATCACGGCACACAAAAGCAAACAGGCCTTTCAGAAGTATTTTCCACAATGCTGCCTCTGATTTATTCTTTAATTACAGCACATTATTTCAGGTGGAAAACACTGCTAAAAAGTAAGGTGCAGGACAGAAAAAAGCAAAAGGTGTTACAAGGCAGAAACTGAAACGTTTTTCTTCATCCGGGCAGATGAAGGGTTAATTTGCATTTTAGTAGATTTGCAAATTAGAGAATCATCTCCACGCACTACCTCCCTCTGCAGCGCCTCGTTGGCTGACTGGCTAGAAGACCGTGAACCCGTCAGAGGGAAAGAGCTCATATCTTTAAACGGCATTCTTTCAAACTCAGCCCACTTCTTCTCAATTTCGTCCTCCGTGTGGAGCTTCTGGTTGGATCCCACGCCGGTGCCCTTCCTGGACAGAACGGCCTCCCATTGGCTGCTGGTGTTCCTCTCCTCCTGCCACTGGCTGTGCTCTCGCCCCTGCCCTTCTCCGGCTTCTCTCTGGCCGGCCGGCAGGGAGCCGGAGGAGACGGGAACCGGGGAGAGTTCCACGTAGTCAAACCTGTGCTTCGTCACGGGGGCCGAGCTCGAAACCTCTGAGCGAGAGTCGCCGTGGCGGAAAGAGTGGTGGCGGGAAGAGGACAAATGGCGTGCATGGGAATTTTCCTTATCACTGTTATTGTCAGGTAACCTAAAAGAAAAAAAAAGAAATATTACTCATTATCAAATGAACAAACCATACAATGATTTTGTCTTTAAAGAAAAAAAAAAGAAACTGGAAGTTTAAGACTTTATAACTAATTTTTCCATTTATAATCACTCCGGTGGACATTTTACATGATTACTTCTGGTTCTAAGACTCAAAACTACTAACATGTAGCATAAAAACTGGGGTGGTTTACTCAAACACTGAGCCCCATGTGATCGGATTTACCCGCTCCACATGAAAATAAACACACAGCCACGCCACACAAAGGGCTGTCAGCTGAGCAACAGCGTGACAGCAGGACGGCTGGCGTTTCTGTAGAAATTACAAAACATTCAGACATCCGAGCCCGTTTATTATTTTGACGTTAATGCCGTTCGGAGCCATTTGAGACGCATTTTGCGGAGTTATTTACAGAACGTTTGATGAGCTTCGTTCCCTTACAGACACGATAGAGAGGGATAAAGGAGCACAAAATGATCGCTGATGTCACAGAGCTCAGCGTCTGCAGAGTTTACCTCAAAAGGGTCTATCCTATCCACTATTTTACCTTTTTGTTGCAGATAAGCATACTGCTGGTTACTTACTGGGTGAGGTCTGGAGAGCTGCTGGGCCTGATACACTTCTTTAAAACCTCGATCCAGTTCCGCCTGATCCCAGCTGTCATGGCAGACAGCGTGAACACAGCCTCTCGGGTCTGACGAACAAAAGAATAAATGCAAATTAAAAAGGTTAACAAAAACACAAAGAAGTGACAGAAATGGGATGAGACAGAGTTAAAGTTAAACAAAGCAAGAGATGCGGTACTGGAGAAATGGAGGTTGAGGTGAGGCAATAAAGAAAGTGCAGCCTAAATGAAAGACATGGGTGGATAAATCTGATAAAGAAGACATTACAGTGTGAATAAGGAGAGGAAAAAGCAGTTTTTATGAGAGGGTTTGAGCTGTAGCACCTGTATCTGGAACCCATAGTTCTTCTCCACATCAAACTCTGACACCTTCACACAGGATTTCAGGTCAATCTCTCCGTCCAAGTCATCTTTCTGTGCAGAAAACAACAAATAAACATTTTCTTTTCCTTCCAAATGCTCGCTGAAAGGTCACGGAATCGCTCATTAAACTCTAAAACGTACCTCCTCCGCAGTCGAGTCCCTGTAATACTTGAGCCCGGCGTCAGTCAGAACAAACCAGTGTTTCTTCCACTGGAGAAATAAAAAGTATCAGGTTCAGCCAGGCTGCCGAGAGCAAATACTAACTTTATCGTCACAGTGATATCTGACTCAGCCCGCTGTAAAAAAGCTGAAGTTATTGACCCAACAGCATGCAGCGTGTGACACGAGACGCTCATTTATTCGAGCATTTCATTCAGAGACACCTGTTACCTTCACACCACCACCACATTAATGCGATAACACAGAAACTTTTAACACTTGTGTAAGAGTGCTGCTGGCGTGTGGAGAGTAACAGAGGAGTAGTTATAAAACAGCAGAAAGACACTCACCTCCCCGCTGTCGTCCAGCTTCGACATCCATCCCTTTTTGAAATTCAAGAGGTCGGGCTGCCAAGAAGAACAAACAGCGTCAGTTTAGTCAACCTTGGTTGGAACGGCTGAGAAAAACGCGACGCTTGCAGGAAGGAAGCGCGCGACGTCTTCGAGGCCATTCATGTGTGAGGCCGTGAATTATAATCCGCTCTGAATAGATCATAAAGAGGAGAATGAACCACGAAGACGGAGAAGAAAAGGCAACGAAACAAAACGAGCGGAACGGACAAAGCGCACCGCAAGCCCACATCAACAGGTCTCACATGTCTAACAGAGTCCGAGAACAACCACACCCCCCCTCGGGTTTACTCTTTTGTCGTACAAGAAGACAACAGATACTGCCTACTTATTTTACCGCAAAGGAGATAAACCAGTTTCCGCCGCTTACAAGCTTCTCTCCAACTGAAAACTGGCAGAGACGACCCTGTTGGAACGTGACAAACGTAAGCCAGCGTTGTTTTTTTTGTTTTTTTTTAAGCCCTAAAGAGTGTACGACTGCAAACACACTCATGCAGCTCATCACGTCAGCGTGCTGTTTCCACAACAGGCAGCTGCTCTGCTGCGCTGCAGCTTTTAACTCAAACACAGGAAGAGAAAACATGCGTGAGGCACCTCCAGATGCGGTGATCCCAGATTAAGATTAGGCAACGTATAGTCCTCCCTTCTGCTTATCTCTCTGCAACTCCAATGTACATTCCTCCTCTGCATTAGTCATTTCCCACTGGCATTATTCTCCCATCTCCTTACTGCGACTCCTTTTTATTCATTTTATTCATGTTTTTGAACAGTTTGTTCTGTCTCCTGCCCTATCAGCTTTAATTCGCTTCTTTTTGGGGGGGATTTCTATTGTCCCTTCTTGGCATTCCTCTTAGCTACAGCACCACCCAGGTTTCCCCCAAAGACAACTCGTCTATTCTGCGCAATTTCGTTCATCCGAAAAGGGCCACGGTCTGATGCCTGCCAACAGACTGTGTTAAGAGAATGAGACAGCATTAGGATGGATTGTAAGATTAAGTTTAAGCTTGTATATTGCTCTAAGATCGGGCAAGGTTCTGAATCATTTCACACAACACCTAAACACCGCCAGGGTGAACACAAACCAAACTAATGATCGTAAACAGCCACAGGGCAATGAATACAAGGCACAACCTGAGCGACCTGAATATTTAAGAAATGAAACTAAATAACTGCCTGATCTTCCTGCGATCCCCCTCCACACACACAACTCACCAATAAACTACAGGTGCAACTTGTGACGTGTCTGACCTGATCATAAATTCATGTCCACTTGTCTCTACATGCCCATAAGGCAGAGTGAGGAAGCAGGAATGGGAGGCAGATTTTAGGAGTAACTGTAAAAAGCTTTAAAGAGGGGTGAAAAAAAAAAAGGAGTTCTGGTTACAGAGACGCCACACACTCTCCCTGACCTCTGATTTCCTGTCACTATAAAGCAACATTGTCTCCAGAACTTTGTCCTTTAGGGCTGGTTTAAAAAGGTCCCTTCTCCGCACAATGTGAACAGGAGGATCCCAGAGAGCGGTCGCTGTGATGACAGTTCCCCGATTACTGTGGTTTGGAACCAGTATTTCCTAATTATTATTTTTATTATTTATTTTTACAAAAACAGGTTTCCAGGTTGCCTTAGCTGTGTGAAAACAGGATGGCTCCCATTGAAGAACATTACATTTCACAAATGCAAAGATTTTATCTTCTAAGGCTTTACAAAAACCTGAGTTTTCTGTTAGTGACACGTGTTTCAAATTTCAAATTTCCAAGCTTGTAAAAGGTAATTTTAGGGATATTTTTGAAGCACAAACATTTCCACAACCTGGCGATTCAGTAGGGATCCTCGGATGAGAACAAATTAAATACAAAAATCTGTCTCTGGTTTATTTTTCTAATCATAATTGTAGTAGTCACAGTTATCACAGACTTATAAACCAGAGCATCGTGGTTGTTGACTCGGTTTGGGTTGTCTTTTTACCCTTCCTAAATAAAAATAATTAGGCACGTTTGTAAACTTCAACCATCAATAGTTGGGGTCAGGATCCCGTCTGGGATGTTTGTGAACCACTGGTACCTGCTGATTACAAAAGATAACACTTCTGAGGGAAAATATAAAGCTGTTGACTGATTTTGTAATTATTTTATTGTCCAACTCACAGGATTCAAGCCTCCTTCAATACACCATTAAGCTCAGTTTTATGAAACTTTTGTTTTAATTTAAAGTAAAAACAATAAATGCACCATATATATACACAACATTCGGTGAATGTTTTTCTTTCACATATTACATTTTAAACCTAATTAGGTTCACAATGTGTGTACAACCTTCGAAAGTGCACATCTTTTACATGCAATATACAAAAAGCACTCAAAAAATTCACACTCATATTGTCATAAATTCTTCTAGTTTGAAAAAGAAAGTAAATTCCCTACTTTTCAAGACTGCGTAATCTTGTAAACTTCAGTTTTGTGAAATGCTCTGCACCTGAACATGTCACGCTTGGTGATAGTTTTCTGATATAACGCAGTTTTTTGTTTGTTTTGTTTTGTTTTGACATTTACAGGAGAAACACGGAGCAAGTGTCACACTGGTCCCACAACCCCAGCACACACACAAAAGCCTCAAAAACACATTTAAAAGCCGTGTTTTAAAGCCGTGAACGCGCCTCTCAGAGCAGCTAGCAGCTAATGTACGATAGAGGAAAGAAAAAACAAGCTAACTTTCAGATATTCATTCAGGAAGAGGTGACAAGACAGGAAAAACAAACCACTTTCAAGATGCAAACAAAGGCTGTTGGGGGAGCAGCTTACCGTCATGATGACAGGATCCGGTAAAGTTTAAAAAAAAAGAAAAAAAACAGTAAAAAGTAAACTTTTACTCCGAGTTTTCGGATTAGCTTAAGGGCAAAAAGCACCTTACTGCCTCGCGCGCAGATAAAAGCCCGCCATCCAGACTCATGTTTTAACCCCGACACCTCTCCGGGACGCTTTCCTGACCTACTCTAAAGCCTAAAAATATAAAATAAAGAGGCATTTGTCCCGCTGAGTGCGGACGAAACGCTGACGCCTTGGGAGCAAAAACGAACAGTCCAAACTTTTCTGATAAGCGGAGGCGTGTAAAATGTTCCGCCTCGGTGCTCTCTCTCTCTCTCTCTCTCTCTCTCTCTCTCTCTCTCTCTCTCTCTCTCTGCCACTTCCTGGGCGGATCCGCCGAGACGGTTCGGAAGAAAACACACAACCCTCAACGATGTTTAAAAAAAAAAAGAAAAGAAAAAGGTCCAGGGACCTTAGGGAGCAGCTCCAGGTCCATTTGAAGCACTCCGAGCCGCGGTGTCTTCGGGAGCAAACAAACCCACCCGTCAGACACGGACACGTCCCCCTCCACCTAAACAAATGTGCCGTGTCTCCCTTCAGCGTGAGCAGAAAGCCCCCCTCCTGTTTGCAACAATCCTCCCCAGTTCACAGGAATTTCAACACATGCCCCAGCAGACCCACAGCCGGGAGCCCAGCCAGCCTTATGAAATGACTGTAATCTGTCGGTAAAGACTACAAACAGCCGCCTGACGACAGATCAGGACTACAAACTTGTCTGAAACTCCAACGCACCTCGACTTCTGCATATAAAGCCTAACAGTAATCTGGGACCTTTATTTTGTAGTAATCTGTGCTGACAAAGTGCCTACACTGTGCAGTCTTAGCTGTATACAAAAGATGCAAAACTTATAATAGCCTGCCCCTTTCCAAATAAGTCAAAAAGATAGATATAACAGGACTATTTAACTAAATTGCCACAGTTACAGAAAGCCAACATTGCAGGGGCCGGACATCCAGTAGTTGTTGTCATTAAATAAATTTAATTTGATTTAAAATGTAGTTTTATTGGAAATGATCTCATTGCCTGAGTTGTATAGCCCTGTCAGAGATCTTCTATATGACAGGATCGCCTCTCTGATGGAAATATTTGTAAATAAAAATAAACTCATCTGTGGACCGGACTGAGCTCACCCCCTGGCTCGATGTGTGGCCCCCGGGCCGCCAGTTGAACAGCCCTGACCTGTGGCCATGCTGACGTTACTGCTCATCCACAAATGAACCATAAATACAAATAAAACTGCAAACAACATCATCAATCTTAAATGTTATTCTGAATTCATAACATGTCATTGTTTTATTCCTTATAAAGTTTCTTAAGCTGATTACTGGTTGAATATTTTTTTCATGTCATCACCCGACTTATCCCATAATTTTACTCCATGTACTGAGATGCCCATCTGCTTTAAATTAACTTTTAAAATCAAATTTCCTCCTCACTTATGTGAATTATTTGCCACCACTTTCTTTTTAGCCATGCACAAAACAAATACATTTTTTAAACGAGTTAAATCTTTAAATTTCAATACTTTTGCCCTCGTAAACAGACCGTTAATATGTTCTCTAACATTCATTTTATGTCAAATTCTTACAGACAAATGTTTAGTATTAGTCACAAATGTGTTGCCCTAAACCTCTGTGTGATATTTTAAATTTGTAAAATCTTCAAAAATCATAAAACCTGAACTGCAACTGTGTAAAAAAAGTTAAAAATATAAAAGGTCAGTTCAGATATAAAAAGTCCAACTTTCTGTGACTTGGGGGTGGTCAATATAGTTTCCATGTTTGAGGATTTATTTGAGGAATTTTCTTTTTTTTTCCTGTCTCACACTGAGCTACTATCAAAAGTCACAACACACTTTGTTTTCTGTTTTTACGTTTTTTTGTTTGCACGGGTTTTCCTAAAGCTGCAAGAAGAGTAGCGAATCGAAAATCGTGATGGAAACGGAAGATTAACAGCCGAAAAGGGTGCTTTAATACTCCTGCAGAAGCCCAGACGTTTACATAGAAACAGCTTAGCATGCACATAAAAGCTAAACCCAGAAATGGGTGGGAAAACTTGCAAACCTGTTACAGAAATGTGCATTTATTTCATCACACTGAGGGACAGTAACCTCGGCTCGCTTCACGTTTATTGAACGCATAGCAAACGTTAGCGTTACCCAAAAAAAAAAATGAAAACCTCACCCTTTATATGGTTCGGCAGATGGGAGGCTGCTCCACGTAATCACACAAATTTACTTTCAACATACGGGCTGCAGTAGCACCTACCTGCATTTGTTCTGATCTGTGATGATTACTTTTCCAAGAACTGCCCTCATCTGTGGGGCTGCCAGATCTCTGGATAGGAACAGCAGGCAGTTAAAAAGATAATCAATGGCTGACAAACACAAACAGAGCTCCACACGGCTTCACATTCACAGACTTCTTCCCAAATCGGGTGGATGTGGACGATGTGGTTAAGCATTAACACACTGAGCGGGTCAAAATGACAAGGCACAAGCTGCAGCTGCACAGTGGATTACATTGTGCAAAAGGAAAGGTGCTTAATGCAGCATGCATACCACTGAAGGGTTTTAAACTTTGTTCCCAGGCTCAGCTTTACCAAAGCCACCCACTTCCCTGTGTGTTTCCACTTGCATGCAGTAATGGTATCAGTCACTGTATTTCCTGTCAGTCACTCTGGTAAAACAGACTTTTACATACATATATAACAGGCTAAAACTCAACATTGGTCCCATTTGTCCTACCTGTAACGAGGTAGTGGACTGAGCTCGAGACAGATACCCACTGCCCCCGTAGTGCCATTCTCTCTCCGTGTCCCACGTGTCGTCCCACTCTGTTGAGGGATGCCTGCTCAGGGAGTGGCTGGAACGACACAAACGGTTTATCGGTGCGTCCAATCAGGTGAAATCCGATGGCATAACGAAAGCAAAGTTGAGCACAAGTTTGCTCAAATATGTAGCAAACTGAATCTTTTCAAACAGATATTAAATATGCATTAAGATTCAACGGCATGTCAAAGTATTTAGCAAGCACCGGTCCCTCATTCGTCCATTTTTTTATTTTTTTTTTGTGCCGCCGTCGGTCTAACCTGGCAGGTTTAAAGAGCTCCTGCCTCCGGACAGGCTGACTGTTCTGTGGCCGCCCCGTGTGGCCTGGCTCCTCCCCCTGATGGATCCTTTTGACCTTCGGCAGGTCGGCCATCGTGGCGTACTCCTCCTTGTTCCGTCCTGTTGATCCCACTAAGATTCGGCCCGACTCCGATGATTCCATGGAGCTCTGCGAAGAGGTGTGGCTCTGGATATGAATCTGAGGTGGAGGAGAAGGGCTCCATGCACGATGGGAGGACCTCTTGTCGATCTGGGGTGGGGGAGAGGGACTCCTGGGACGATGAGACGGTCTCTTGTCAAACTGAGGTGGAGGAGAGGGACTCCTGGGACGGTGAGACGGCCTCTTGTCAAACTGAGGTGGAGTAGAGGGACTTTGTGCACGATGTGAGGACCTCTTATCTTTAGGAGGGGGACAGTGTCCCTCACGTCCGTGTCTACCATGCGCAGATCTGACGCTGCCAGAGGTTCTGGTTGTGTCCAGAGTGAAATTGGCAGCTCTGTTGCTGTCTGGGGTTTTTCTAGAAGTGGACCGAGATAATGAGGAGCTGCGCAGGGAATGAGTAGACCCCCGCCATGAGTCAGATTTAGTTTCATTAGTGGCGACTTTCCTCTGAAAGGAATGAGTGGAGTCTCCATTAGTGGCACTTCTGAGGACTGAGTAGCCTGGTGGGTCACTGTTGCCTTTTTGAGAAGGAGAGAAGCTCCTGTTCTGATTCTTGTGGTTAAGGGAGACGCCAGTTTTTGTAACTTGGTCAGGGGCATCGTAGGCCTTCCTTAAAGCTGAGGACCTGTAGCTGTCGTGGCTTCTGACAGAGCTGGTAAATTCAGACTTGTGCAGCAGAGACTGAGAAGGATACTGAGAAGGAGCGTCATTTCTCCTGGAAGGTGATGAGTTACGTTTTTCATAACCATGGCCGTTTAGTGAGCCAACACTGAGGTCCCTTTTCCCAAGCTGGTGCTGATTAATGGTTTCATGGCCTCTCCTTTCAGGAGAAGAGGAACGGCTGTTCCAACTTTGATTGCTGCTGACTGTGGTTGATTCAGTTTTGCGGAGTATGGACGGTCTCGATCTGTCAGGACCTTGTCTAAACGGAGACACGTTGGGGTCTTCGCCGTGTTCCTGTTCTCGACTGTTCTGTTCGTTTCTTGATAACTGGTTACGCAGCTGAGCCTGGCTTTCGATACCGTAGCCCTCTCTTACTGGGGATCCAGAGCGTCCATGATGACCGTGCTCATTCAGAGACATCACTGATCCCGATTTACGAAGGGAGGGTCGGCTAAACGCGCTGAAGTTCCTACTTGGGAGTGAGGAAGTGTGACTGTCGCCCACACGGTCAGAGGGTCTCCTAGACGGAGAGGAAGCACGACTGCTGCTGCCAGGTCCTTGCGATAAACTTGTGGCGCCTTCAGAGTTACGAGACATTAGGGCGGAAGAGCTACGATCCCTCCTTTGGGGAGATGAGCTTCTGATGTCAGAACTCCGTGCACACGAAGAACTGCTCGCTTCTGTTTTCCGCAAAGCACTCCTGAAATCCGAAACTGCGCTGGATTGGGATTTGACAGAACTAGCCAACGATTTGAAGTTTCTCGGCAGAGTTCCCGATTCAAAGTGTCGCCCATGTGTGCTCTGCAAGGAGCTCCGTGATCCCGGTGCTGTCCCTCGAGACCACCCTCCGCCATTGAAGTTTTGCCCGCTTAGAAGGCCGCTAGACTCGCTGCGTCTCAGCTGGAAGTTTCCACGTGACGGGGAAGAGGAGCGAGACTGCAGAGCCGAGCTGTGCCTTGATGAATCGTACCGCCCGGACTGCTGATGGGAGGAGAAATGAGACGAAGGACTTCCTCGACCTGAACCCTTTCGGCCACTTGAGGCCAGCGACTCTGCTATCTTAAAAGGGGTAGGACTTGGAGATCGAGGTCCAACCTGGGCCTCGACTTCAACCGCGACGTCGTAAGGATCGGGGGGAGGGATTTCTGCAGCTAGGTCCTCATCGTAAACCTCTGGTATCAGCCGTTCGGAGGCCACGCCGAGATTTGGGTTTCTGAAGGGGATAACATCTTTGGGCTCAACGTTTCTGCTGTTAAAGATGGGATGGCCTTTTTCAAAGTGTCGAAAGGGACCAGGTGGGCTCTTTTCAGACAAGGAACGGGCACCTGCTGCCCTCCCCAGGGAGTAGTAGCCGCTTTCACGCTTCTCTCTGTCTTCTTTTAACCCTGGAAGGGAAAAAAACGGACGATAAAGAAGGAAACAAATAACAGAAAAAAGGAGCTGCACACGTCAGAGTTCACTCTGGGGTTTCCTGACACAAACCTACTGATATTGTATTACTGATAATTGCTCATTGACACCTCAGCTGGTGACTGCAAATAGTATTGCCAAGTAAAAGACACCTCTGGCTGTAACTGGATATAGATTGGTCAAGTGTAGTGAGTCATTAGGACTGAAGAAGACTCAAGTCTACTACAGTACAGAATATCTAGAACAAGTTCAAATAAGACATCACCTGATGTAGTTTATTCTACTTCAGGACTGTGCTTGTTTTCCAACTCTGATTACTGTATTTTATTTGCCAGGAAATGATCTCCAAGGTCATGGCGAACGTACCCGAGCGTCCGGTGAAGCTGCTGCTGCCTCGAGTGTCCTCCAGCCAGGCCCGCGGGTTGGGCCGGTGAGGCGGAGGGTCAAGCCGTGTCATGCTGAACTTGGTGGGCCGACGTTGAGACGGCAAGTACTCCTCCTCGGCGCTGACAGAGCTGCTGAGCCCTTCGCTTTGGTCACGACAGCTAATGTGGAAGAGGAGGGAAGAGGTAGGGGCGAGAAGGTGAGAGGGTAGACACTGTAGAGAGCCGAAGAGGAACAGAAACTCACAATGAAACACATCAGATAAGATGCTACAGTAGGGTTCTTAAATAATCACCCAGCACATCTCTCGATTAACTTTATTAAACAGTTAAACTATACATATTCATCTAAAATGTACATTTCCGTGTCCTCACCTGTCTGTGCTGTAGTCGTCGTCTCCGTCACAGATATAAAGCTCACAGTCGGGGCTCAGGATGCACAAAGAGGTCTCATCGTAACCCGCACGACCTCCATTGACATCACAGTAGCTACTCACCACCGAGACACCGTCAGAGTCCTCCTGATAGGGTGACAGGGAAACATACGAGCCAATCACATCGCCGCAGCAAGGCTTATCTCTCTTCAGGTCACACAGACGACGGCGAGGCTGAGCGAGGCCGTGTCTCCGAGGAAAGGTCAAGAAGCCATTGTGATGAGAGCAATGGGACCCCTTTTAAAAGCCCAAACACACACGAGGAAGCGTTTAATCGTCCTAAACATCGCCGCCCGGCTCCATATTCTAGAATAAAGGGGTTTGGTGAAGATTGTCCGTCATCCTCAGACTGACACGCGTTTATTCTGCTGTTCGATTAGGATTACACCTCTGTAACCTGACCTGCCTCGTGGCTTTCCTCATTATTATTTCATCACTATTCTTAGTTTTTTTTTCTCTTTCTTCAAATCCTTTCTTCTAAACGACACCGTGTTAAAAAGATCAGAAACTGTCTGTGCCTGTCAGAAAAAAATAGACCAAAAAACTCTACATTTAAAAAAAAAAGAAGAAGTTAAAGGAACTACATATTATTTCAAACCCCAGAATGTCCAGAAAGAAATGGTCCCAGAGCAGATTTGGTGTGTTATGAAAGCAGAAACCAGCAGCAGGTGTCCCAGTCTTCATACTCTTAGAAACATACCCAGTTTTTTCTCTGCCTTGAACCTCTTTCTGAGATGCCAAGTGTTTCCCAAGAGACCAGTAAGTGATCCAGCTTCATCCATTTATAATAAGAACCACTACTGCCACCCGGCTCCACGCCGTTACCTCATGTGTTCTGACTTTTCTTCATTTACTAAAAAGCGTCAGGCTCGCTCATAATCTCACCGACTCTCTGCTCATATTTGCTTTCAATTAGAAGTTTCTTTGGCTACAAACATAGTTCGGGGTCAAACAGGGTCTTTGTTAAGTTTAGATTTGAAACCTTTTTGCAAAACATCGAAAGCAAAGACGGTGAGTCCAAAGATGAGGGCTGCCTGCCCTGATCTGTGACCTGTACCTGTCAGGCTTTCCTCACGCCCAGTTAATCCCATCAGTCAGTGCACGGTGCACTCGTGGTTTCTCACAAATCAGCTCTCCTGGTTACCTAACCGCTCGGTCAAGCTCTTCTGTTTTACCTTGCTGCTGCTGCTGCTGCTGCTGGCGTCTCTCTCCTCTGCCTGGGATGGGATTGGCGTCAACGGGAACACTCCTCTGCCCGACCCGATCCCGCTCCCAGCCCCAGCATCGGTTCCAGCTTTAGTCCCAGCTTCAGGCTCCGGCGGGGGTTTCTGTCCAGGGGCCGCCTCGGGGCTCTCCCCTGAGCTGGTGTGCAGGTGTCTCTGGCGAAGGCAGTCGTGGCAGCGGGAGGGGTCAAAGATGTTGGGCTGGAACTTTGGGCACATGGGCTCGTCGCTGGAGAGGGGCATGGCGGGTCCAGAGGGGCGAGCTGCTCGCTCATCTCATTCCGCAGAGACGACTAACAGAAGCACGGTCAAGAAATATTACAATATAATTTGAAAAATTCAGTTTAGACACAAAAATAAACACATGAGAATTAAACAAAGACCTGAGAAACTGTAATAAAATATCATTTGCAAGAATCCTCTTACAGAAATGTGTGTAAGACAAGAGTAAAACTGCAGATTTTATCATATAATGATGAGTCTGAGTAGCTGATTCATTTCACGATTCATGCAAGATTTAATAGAGAACCTGTACGTGTGCAGAGGACTGGAAGGCAGTGAGGTATTATCCAGTCTGACCACAATCAGCTGCGCCCCACAGAGCAGCATGACTACAAACCACAACACTTCATCAGCTTTGACAAGAAACATACTCTGTAATAACCCCGGACAGGGCAAAATAACCAATTAAAGCTCTGAGAAATATAGAAAGTGAAGGACAGTTTCAGAAAGAATGAAATTACCAGACAAGAGAGGCTCCCGCTGTTCTAAATTTAAGGATAAGCTGCTCACCGGACCCCCATCGGACACATGCCTCCTCTTCCTCGTGCTCTCTGCGCTCCTGGGATAGCGACGCTCTGATCGATCCGATTGGCCGCCTTCACAGTGAGTGAAACTGAAGCGTCCGTGACAGCCATGGGGGCTCTTAGTTAAACACAGCACCGGCCCCGGAACGCACACGCAAACCCAGAGCCAACATGGAGCCATTGGCCTGATGGTTGTATTAAATATCATGGGCTTTTAGAAAGCGAAATGAAACGCTCAAGGTAGCGACAGCTGGCACGCGCTGGCTCAGGTTAACGTAAATAAGTAAACACGGCTGCATTGGGGGGTGTTTAACATACATTAGAACCACGAGCTGCGCAAATTGCTCCAATGAGACCTGGTTCACTGTCCCATAGGTCACTCGCAGGTAATACTGAGCTTAAAGGAAACACAAAGCTCAGGGTTTATTTCCTGATGTACTCCAGAGGATGTTGACAACAGCATCAGGTTTCCTAATTAAACAATAGAGCGCGGACGACCAAAATTCCAAGCAGAGCAAACTGTGTGTGACGAAAGACTCCGAAATGAGGTCGCTACTAAACATTTCCTTTAATCAAAATGTAAGAATATACAGTGAGATTCGCAGAACATTACTAAAACATCACTCAAACGCATGAGCACAAAGGTCTTTGTCTCATGAGACATCCAACCCCGATTTGGGGTTATATATAAAAAGCACATTTTTTTTTAGTCCTGATGGTGCATTTTCTTCCCCGTCTGTCGGCGTCTCTGACACTTGCTGGTCCTACCGCCCTTGTGTTTACTCTCTGCGCCGGCGGGTCTCTTGTCTGTCCGGCGGCCTCGTCTGCTTTCCTGCTTCCCTTTCCTTTTCCTCTTGCTGGTGAAGGTGCTGAGGGCTGCCGTGAGGGAGCGGATCCTGCAGCAAGGGGGTGGGGGGTGGGGAGAGAGAGAACAAAATACAGCTGGACTGAGAGTGGGCAAGTAGTTGAATGAGGGGGAAACCGGAACCTAGTTTCTACGTCACTACTGTACTATTAGGAAACAGAAGAGAAAGAAATGAGTCAGAGTAGGTGTGTAGTTGTTATTTAAAACCTCCATTTCCTTAAAAAAAAACAATAGCCACTCTTACTGATGCTCATTTGTGAAAACCTATATAAGCAGCTTACTTTTTGTTCACGATCGGATCCCTCGCTTTTTTTGGCATGGCATATGTTTTCTCTTCCTCTTCTTTGTCTTCATCCTCGTTCTGCCCGTCGGCCTGGAAATCAGGGATAATTCATATTAGTTATTATCTTAAGAGGTTCCTCCCCCCTTCCACTCTGACACTTTTATAAGACAGTTAATATTTACATGATTTGCTGCGGGTCGGAGGAGGTGCGTCCCCGAAAGGTCGAGGTCACTTATGGTTGTCACGGTGACCGTGTGGTTCGGGTGATCAAACTGAATGGACTCCGTTTTGTTGATTACCATGTCTTCCAGATCATCCTCAGCGTCCGCTGCAGAAGAGACGGGCAGAAAGAGAAGATCAGATTCTGACGACTTGAATTAAAAATAAAGGCAAGCAGACTTGTTTCTGAAAAACTCACCGAGAGCTTCTCTCCTTTCCTTCAGCATCTTCAAGTACTCTTTATGTCGCTGAGAAGAAAACGTAGACTCAGTTACAAAAGCATACATTTAGGTTTGAGCCAATTCGTGAACATTGACACTTACCTCCTCTCTGACTCTGCTCTGCTCTTCTTTGATTTTCTTTTTGATTTCTTCCACCGCTGCTTTCCTCCTCTCCACCTTCCTCTTATGGAAACCAGTGAGATAGTCTCTGATAGTGGAGGAGAGGAAATATTAGAGAAAAATCTCACTTATTATTGTGCCTGAAGGTTTCAACGGCATACCTTTTGAACTAAACATCTCATTTACAACTAAAATGTTGAAGTGCTTTAAGATTCGTCGCTTAAACTTTAATTAAATTAAAGTAATTTAGAAAACTAGCCATGCAATGTTTATCATTAGTTTATATAGGTTAGCATCAGTGAGAAAGATAATGAACAAACAGTAAATATCTGCGTGTCATTTGTTTAATTCTATCACAATTTACACACAATTAATACAGTGGGGTCAATATTTCTCTAAAATGATTTTAAATGTATTTTTTCAGAAAAATATTCCTGCTCAAAAGTGATGTTATGCTAGGCTAATGCTAGGTGGCTAATAGCTTCAGCGTAACGAAAAAACAACTTACTGTCTGGCTTTGTCGTCAAACATTACGACGCATTTGTTCTCCCTTTTCTTGGACCCTGGTTTGAATTTCGACTTTTGTGGCCAATTTTTATGATTTTTCATGTTGCACACGTGAGCTCCCAGAGTTCGAGGCTTCCCGTCCTGCAACTTTGTCCGACAAGAAACACGTCCCCCCTGAACGGTTCCGCTGACCGTGGATCCACATTCAAATGACAAAAATACATTCTTTTTTCAATTCAAATTATTATTATTATTATTATTATCATTATTATTATTATTATTATTATTATTATTATTATCATTTAACAAGTTATCTTAATGACTATTCAACTATCTTTTATCTTTATTTTATTGTATTTTGTTTTTTTTAATGTCAGGCATGACTAATATGAGCAAAACCAAGAATGTGGACGAAAGAAACAACATCCTGCTTGATTTATACGTCCACTAATTTGGACCAGCATAGAACATATTCAGTGTCTTTCATTCAAAACGAATGAGCTAACGAACAAAATATTATGAGCAAAAATGAGAACATTGACTTTCAGTTCATTTTTCTCTCACACTTAGTCTAAACGCTGCACTCCAGCTGTCGAGCACAGCGGCGGAGGAGTAATGATCTGGGCTTGTTTTGCTGCCACTCAGTCAACCACGAGCTGCGTATGTCAAAGGAAAGTAGGCGGTCTGATAGCCGAAGACTGGCTGAATTTGACTTTTTCTAAAGAAGAATTGTTGCCCAGCGCAGGTCAAACCTACAACAGAATGGCGAAAAATGCAGAAACGAATGCCTGCAGCCCTCAGTGATGTGAAGAAATGTTGTAAATTGAGCCAAACTTGTTCTACAACACTAGAGAGAGAGACCGATCAGGTCAAACAGGACAATTATTTTGATTTATTGCTTCTGAAAGCGGTTTTAAAAGCCAATAAAGTAAGAGGACGTGCTTTGTTTTCACACACTGCTTCATCGTTTGACTTCACTTGTTACATAAAGAACAATGCAATGTCGAGTCATCTGTTGTTTATCTTAAATCATAATTGTAAAATCTGAACAGATATTTAGGAACCGAATTGATACAGGATGTTGTAAGGCTTTCTTAATCCCTGACTGTAAGGTGCAAGATTTTCAGCGTTTTAGTTTGAGCTACAACAAAATATTTTTAAATGCTATTGTTAAGGATGATAAAGTTTTCTCTGCCATATGTAATCATTAACTATCCACTCCCAATACATTTAATTATATATTTGATTCACATATTATTTCAAACTGCATTTAACTTCAGTAGCATGAAATTCAACATTTCGATATGAGGAAATGCACCCAGAAAAACCTTATGTGAGATGCTCAGGGAGCATTTTATTTGGGCCTTGTGGTGTTTAAAAAAGAAAAAAAAAAATCTTTTAAACTTGGATCAACACTAGTCTTCACACCTGCCAACACCCTCCTCAGTCTCTCTCTCACACACACACACACACAACGCTCTCTTCTTTCTTCAGTTTCAGGTTTCAGTGCCGACACATCAACTTCCTTTATTACGTGTCCTCAAAGTAACATGTATCAAATGATCCGACGGGACACATACGGTGGTGTTGTTTTATTAGAAAACATTAAAAGGAACACAGAAGTTCAAACAGTAAAACAACTTGAGGGGAGAAGACAAAAAAAATAAAAATATAATGTCACTATTACAACAGCGTACTAAACGTAAACAGATATACATTTAAAAAGGTTTCTTCAGATACAGTTTAGGTTGGATTTAAAGGCAGATTCCTGTCATTTCTTAACTGTAGGCTTGTAAATGTTGAATTTAAAAAGGAATTACATTGTTTGCTTGAGAGGAGGGATCCTTACATTCAAAGCTAAAGATCTAAATGAAAGATTTAAAAAAAAAAAAGGAGACAGAAAGAAACATTTTCACTATTAAAGATTCCCCCCTCTGACAGTTTCTGGCTCTATGCGGGTTTTGTTAATAAAAACAAGAAGAACGGCAAAAACTGGCCCCTACTAAGCATTTATCTTATATAACCATTAAATAAGAGATTCAGAGCAAAGAAAAAGGAATGACAAAAGTGCCGTGTCATGACAATTACAAATAAAAAGCTAGCTGGACAAAGATCTCACAGAAAAAAAATAAAACTCCTCCATCATCCTCAGTCGATAAAACATAATATATATATATTTTTTCCTACAGAACACTAAGCCCATTTGGTGCTTTATATCACAGATGCATATCAAACCATTTTTTTAAGCCTTATAGAGACACTCCACCAAACACCTTTAAAGTTTTTTGACCTGTGCTACTTGAAACTCAGCATAAACTCCTTTTTTTATGTAATCACCCCTGGCTGCTGCTCGGTGACATTTTTAAAACGCCCTCATGTGAAGAAAAACGCATAAAAGAATAAAATGGTGGAGCATAAACCGAAGGTGTTCGGCACATCTGAATCGTGTCTCGAACAAATAACTTCCCCCTTCGATCTACTTCTGTTTATCTGCTTATGTACAACTTATATACAATCACACTGTCGACATGAATGCAATCACTTTAACATGTAATTTACATCTGTACACCTGTGTGTGAAGACAGGCCGCTTCCCTCTTATTTCTAGCTTTTATTTTGACATTCAGGAGCATTTCAGCAGCAGCTTCCTGTCATTAACATCTTAAGAGCTGCGCTGCTACATTACTCAACCAAACGTTTTATAAAAAATATTCTGTAAGAAACCGAACCTTCACTTCAGATGACGCAGTGAGTTTTCGGTGAACTGATGCCTTTCCTGTTTTGCTTCGTAGAACAACGCTGGCTTGATGCAGTGTTTGAGGTAGATAAGACGACACTACTCAGCACTGTACGCTTTTAATGAGCCCGTCTGTGTTTATCCTGCAGCACAGACGCACTCAGGCCTCTGCTGAAGCCCTTAAACGAGGCCTGCAAATTAACTGAACGGCGCGCGATTATTGCAGCGCTGATGTTGCTGCAGTAATGACCGCACAGCCACAGCTAATTAATGAGCTGCTGCATTGGATTAATTCAAACAGCTGCTGCATGCTGGTCCCTTTTCCTATTTTTGGGCCCTGTTAGTATTGTTCCTATAGGCAAAATCTATATTTTTTTTAATTTAGCGTAAAAGTGGAACAGGAAAAATAAAACTGAACCTATATTTCCTCTGTCTTTATGGAAGAATGAAGTGAGAAGGTGTACCTCCAATGGGCAGAGGGTGGCACTGAAGAGCTGCAACAATTCAACTAAGCATCAAACAATAAAAAAGTGTAGCCATCAAGGTCAGGGCACTTGTTTGATAGCGTACTCGCAGCAGTCTGAGGTCTAAATTGTCCGTCCTATGATCAGAAGTCGTTTTCTGGTGTGGCGTGTTCAGGAAGCGGCGATGGTGGTCCCCCCGCCGAGGCGCAGCAGGATCTGCTGGCAGTCCTGCAGGGAGCGGCGGTCGCCGACCCGCTCCAGGGTTCGCTTGGCCTCGGCCAGCAGCCGGGCTCGGTGACCTGGTGGGGTCAGCAGAGGCATGGGCAGGTGGCGGCAGGCGAGCAGGATGGCGTGAGCCCTCTCCCTCTCGCCGACGACACACTCCCCCTCTGATGGGAAAGAAGAAGAAGAAAAGGAGCAGGTTAGGTGTTAATAGGTGTCTAAAAATAAATAAAAAAGCGTGACGCTGCCATCTAAAACTGTTTTAAATGAGCTTTTTTTTGTGTAATTATTGTATAAATGTGTCTGCACACCAGCGGAGTATGAGCTGTGTGTCCGGCGCCGCAGGTTGTGCTCCAGCAGCTGGTGTGTCCTCGTTGGACTGGCTCCAGCCATCAGCCTCACCGTGGTCTCATGGAGGAACATCTGAGAGGTAAACGAGAAAAGAGCCACTCTGACTGTAGTTATGGAAGTTTTAAAAAGTGTTACAGGAAGACAAGCCATCCTCCTGTTTTTGTTTGAAAGGCAAGCAGACTTTCACCACCTGATGCAGAAACTACAAGTTACCAGCGTCTCTTTATAAAGTGAATTATAAATGAATTAAAGATGCTAAAAGAAAACCACAGAAAAACTCTTATCTTGTGATGAATATACCTTGTGTTGCGCCTGTCTGTAACACTGAGTGAGCTTCCTGAGTGCGCTCAGGTCCCTCTGGAAACCAGCCAACTGAGAGCCAGGAGCCGGGCCGGGCTCTCCATTACTGCCGCCTCCTCGCTGCCACAAGCTGGTCCTTAAGGTCAGAAGGAGGTCACAGACGAGCAACTCCACCCCCTTGGAAAATAAAAAAAAGATTTCACTCATATTGGAGCAGATTTAAAGTTTGAAGAACTTGAGACGCGAATCAAATCTGACCCCAACGTCGTCGACAATAAACCCGGCATGCGTGGCAGAAATCAAACCCCCCAAACTGTTAGTGATATTCGAGGCTTTGCATTAAGTGGTGGGGGTGTGCAGCGGCTGCGTGCAGATCGGAGAGGCCTCTGTGTTGCACTGCAGACACATTGCACTCGGCTTCAGGATCATGCAATGCAACTACAATGCACCACAGCCACCTCCTTCCACCCGCACTGCGTATACACAGCCCCACTCCAGCCTGTCCCGACCACCACCGAGCATGCAGGGAAAGATTTCAAATCAAACGTGCGCTTTTCAGGAAGGAGGAAGAACCACAAGCCAAGCTCAGATCTGAAAGAGTCAGTGTTCGGAAAGAAAGTAACGGAGAGTTTCTTTTATCTTTCTTCGCGTCGTACCTTGTTGAGCCAGTTGCCAGACTGAGCGAGAGGCACGGAGACGCTGGAGCGCAGGCAGCTGCTCGCTCGGTCACAGAGGGAGAGGCAGGACACCACGCCCTCGCCCTTCAGGGGAGACAGGCTCATCTGGACCACCTTACAGAGGAGAAGCACGGCTTTGGGCAGAGGATGGCTGGAACAGAGAGAGGATTAGTGAAGGTGTTTTGAAAAGTCTGAGATTCAGTTTCTGACACTCTGAACTGCAGGAACTTTTCTGTCCATGGGATCATTTTCAAACTACTAATCAGAGCTTAAACTGGACTTTAAAAAACTGTGAAACTTACATAAAAACGATGAAGAATGTCAGTATGTTTAATTTTCAAATTTTCAGTCTACAGCAGAAAAATCAATGAGCAACACAATCTGACTTTGTATTTACGTTGCATTTTTTTTAATGCACTTACTCAAGAATGTGCAGAGCTCTTGGCATTCGCTCTGCTTCAGCCAAAAGTGACCTCACTGCGACATCGTCCCCCTGTAGCCAATGAACAGCAGCCTTCAGGACCAGAGCCCACCAACGACTCACCGGGTCTCCCACTGGAAATTAAACATTTAAAGAAGGACATGTTTTAAAATCAGGATGTTTACTGAAACAACAACAACAACGGTGGACTGTTGAGGACAATTTCTCTGAAATGTCTGAATGTTGGAATAAAAAGGGGAAAGCTGCATAAAAATAACTATTATTGTCTCCAGAGATGTTCTCTGTGTTATTATCTGATGCAAAGTATTTAATAAAAAAACAAACTCTGCCAGAACAGAACTTATTGGCTCTAAAAATGAAGAGAACTGGCTTTACCACATTAAGACTGACTGTGATTAATGCCTCTATTACTGAGCAAAATGATTCAAACCTGAAACGGTGGTGTGACTGGGAGGAGTCGAGAAGGGAGGAGGAGGGGAAGGAGAGTCCTCAGTGCAGCTGTTCAACAACTCGAGGAACTCCAGGGCGCTGGAAAATTCCCTGGAAAAGTGGCGGAGCAGAAACAAAAACAAAGAAAGTGATTATACACACACACACACACACACAGATGACGGTCTGAGTGGGGCGCTTGCCGCCGCCGTTCACCACTGTACCCAGAGTTGTTCTTGCAGCTGCCGGCGTCGGAGTCGCTCTGCGGCTGGATGAGGGTGTGAACGGCTCTCTCCAAAAGCTTCCTGCAGAAACACTGGTGCAGCTGGGCGATGGGGTCAGCTGCAGGGAGACAGGAGGGAACAAGTGAATCCAAATTACACAATTTAAAGCCTGGCAGCCATGAAAGGAGTGCATATCACACACTGCCTTTCATGCCAGAGTTTCAAACCAACATCATCTTATGCTGAGAAATGACAGCGTTGTAGCTGGTTTTGGTCAAACCTTGAAATTAAACGTCATGTTTAACCTCACATGACTTGTTAGCATTTGTTGGGAATGACTCTCAGCTACAACTACATCAAATTTTAGTTCAGTATGTGTAAAATTGACTGAGTTAGAGTCAGTTTTTGTGCACTATGGTCAATTAGTTGATTTATGTTGACTCCATGAATCCGAGGTAGATGTGATTCTAATAATTAATTTCTGAAAATTTCATTAATATCCATCTACTTGTTCACAAGATATTTTGATAACAGACACACACACAAACAGATACAGGCAAAAACATTATCGCTTGTGTCTTGTCTTTCGGCAGTGAGCAATAATTAGGGGAGAAAAAATGAATAAAATGGAGAAACAAAAGCATGAAGAAACAAACCCGGGTCTCTCTGGGAAGTGTACACCTCATCGCCGCTGTCTGACTTCACCGACCAATCACAGCTCAGGAAGAACTGCCGGCCCAGTGGCGTGAAGAGCCAGCGCAGGCAGTCGGGGACTTGTTTGGTCTCTGCCTGGTTGGCCGCGCTCTCTGCACAACCCAAAAGGTATCCCTGGGGGACAGACACAATAGGAAGTGAGACAAACGCAATATGGCTGCTTTTGATCCCAATAACAAGAATCACAGGGCCAGAGAAAAAAAAACATAAAACAAACAAACAAAATACCACATACAGGCAGACAAGAGAGGTGGTGGCCCAGGACGGTGCGCAGGGCTGTCGCTGCAGTGACATAAATCTGAGCGAGCTGAGTCGGAGCCATCTTGCCTTGGGCGCTCTCGCTGAGGTTGACAGCACTCAGAGACAGAGAGAAAGCCCACAAGCTGCTGCGCTGAGGCAGCTTTCCTATAGAAACAAGGACAGAATGCACACTTATTCTTGTTCAAATCTGTCTGACACGACATGCTAATGATATTAGCTGATGGTGCTTCAGTGGACAGGATCCTGAGCACGCTGTTCGGACCTGTGAGCTGCAGCTGGCTCAGCTGGTGGTAAACCAGTGCTGCGTCTCGTGCGCTGGTCCTCGCCTCCTCTCCTTCGTGCTTGCCTCCAACCTGGTGGACCAGCCAGCCCAGAGGCGTTGGACGATGCAAGCAGTAGCGAATCACATTCCAGGAGAGCGAACAAACCAGGTCCAGGCCGGTGGAGGGAAGAGCTCTTGTCAAGACTGACAGACATGTGTCTAAACTGGCCATGGCTGATGTGTAATTCCCCTGCAAGAGACGGGCGAGAGAAACAATGAGCTGCTCGGTCCTCAGAGAAAACTGAACAGTGACACAACTTGGATACAGAAAGAAAAAATCTGAACAAAAGCTAAAAATAAAACCGAACAAGGCAGGCTTAAGTGAGACATCAAAACAGCGAGATAAAAGTTGTGTGAGGTGCTCTGTGACAGATGAAATAAACTCGTCCTAATCCCTTCATGTGCAACTAAAGCCAGTGAGATTCTTCCTTAGACTAAATAAATGCACTGTTTAGAGGCATTTCTTTAGTAGAAAAGCATTAAAATGTTCACCCTAGTTTGTTCTGTACCCACCCTGTTCAGATGCAGGTCTGCCTGCTTGCGGTGCCTCCAGAAGGACACAGATTTCGGCGAGTGAAGCGGCGTGATGGGCTCCCACAGGTACAGCACCCTGACACAGCCCCACAGCGCTCCCACGCCACTCAGCACCCACACCATCACCCACGGCAACAGACACCGCAGCCAAGACGCTGGAGAATGAGAAATGAAACGTGAGACGAGGCCCTAGCGCCTCTGAATACCCTGTAATTAAGCATCTGCTGAGAACGAGTTGGTAACAAGAGCAGAACTTGATTTGTTTCATGAGCCACGATAAAAGCTGGAGCCGCCGCCGCTCACCAAAGTCCTGCGTGTGAGTGGGAAACCAGACGAGCGTTCGAGACGGGACGTGGCTTGCAGTCAGGCCAGAGGTCCCCGAGGCCTCCGAGCCCAGCAAAGAGGGCAGCGGGTTCAGGGACAGACAGAAGAACGTCAGGGCGCACAGAAGCAGGCGAGAACGATCCATCACTCCAACCGTGGAGGGGGAGTCCGGCTCACTCTTCACCTGAGGGACAGTGAGAGGCATGAAGAACGGCTGTTTTACACTCCTGCATTGTTGTTGTTGTGGACCTATGTTAATAATTAAACATATTTCATAAATATTGCACTGTTTTGTTCTCGTCTCAATGTATTGATGGTTACATTTATGATAATGGGATTTAAAGTGACTATTTTAATAAAATATGATAAGTAGAGATGTAGAGAACACCAACCATCCTGCTGTCGTGGGTTTTACCTGATCGTGGTCCAATAAAGGACTTCCTGGTTCAGAGTCGACGCAGTACGGAGAGAACTGATTTGGGGAACCAAGGCCGGAATCGGAGGCTGGAGGCGACATCATCACAACTTCCTGTTTGAGCTCCACATCCTCAGACAGCGTCACCGGCTCTGGGATAGAAAGAGTCCCTCATTACAGTCGTAACTGCTAGAAATCATGACCCGGTCTTTAGGTAGTGACGCTTACTGTTCTTCTGGTTGGCCATCTTGAGGGTCAGGTTCTCTTGCCGTAGTTTTTGGTTGACCTGTTGCAGGTATTTAATGTAGTCAATGGCCTTCCTCAACACTCCTGACTTGTGCATCTGAGAGGAAAAGACATGAGAGGACGGGTGAACCTGAGTGCAACTACAGCAGCTTTTTCCTTATTAAATAGTCATGATGTTTTCCTTTTTTTTACCTTTGCATCATTGCCCATAACCAGGTCTCTGAGCTCCATGATCTTATCGTTGATGGAGGACCTGTATCTCTTCTCGATGATGTTGTGCGTCGTCCTCCTTTCGCCCTCCTTCACCACCCCCCCCGGCCCCACGCCGCCTGCCATCACCTGGTTCTGCTCCACGCTCGGTCTTGCAGCGTTAGCGCAGGCGGAGGAGACTGGGAGCTGTTTGATGGGCAGCTTGTCGGCTCCTCCCATCATGACAGGAACGGTGGTGAGAATGTTGCCGCCCATCAGCGTCTGGGAACAGAAATCGGCGGCGGGACAGTCTTTTTAAACAACGCTCTTATGGAAGAAGCTCTAAAAGTGAATTCTCGTGTCCGTGCTGCTTACTGGGACTTGCAAAGCTGTGTTTTGGATGGGTGTAGTCAGGGTGGTGATGCCTGCAGGGCTCTGCATGGTGGACAACACCTGTGTCCCGTCTGGTTTGAGGGTTGTGAGAACCAGTGAGTCCGTCTTAAGAATCTGAGGCTGTTGGACCAGAACCTAAAAGATTCAGAACATTTGCGTAATGTTTTGGTCAATAACTTTTTATTTTTTATTAAAAAAAAAAACAAGAGCTAATTAATAGGCTTTTACGACCAAATATCAGAACATGTCAGCGTTACTTACAGGCACTTGTTGCACCTGCTGTTGCACAGTGTGGACTGCAGTGGGCGCTGTGGAGAGCGTCTGAATGGTCTGACCTGTCGAGGTCAGGACTCGCTGATGCTGGATGGTTACCGGTTGGAGCTGCGGCGAGGTCATGATGCTCTGCACTTGTGGATGAAGGACTGGAGGATTAACAAAAATGATGAGTGATTTTTTTTAGGTCACCTTCATTTGAGGTCATTTCAAACGTCTCCTGTCCCTCTCTGCGGTCACCTTGGAAACCAGGAGCTGGACTCTGATGGCAGATGACCGGGTTCTGGATGAAGCGCGACTGTCCACCATTGGAGGCGATCATCACGGTTTGCGCTGCCTGCGTCTGGCTGTGGGTCTGAACCAGAGTCTGGACCGGGAAGTTTTGGGTCTGCAGGGGAACCCCCTGAGTGTGCATCTACATGCAAGTAAAACACTAAATTTTAGGTTTTGTTTATGGAAGTTAACTGAAAAACACCCTTTGGATCGATAGCTTATCGATCTTACTGAGACGTACATAACAGTTATTTGTCTTTTATTACTGTCTGTGGAAATAGTGTCCATCACTGTTCTGTGTCTGGCTGCTAAATAGCTGTCCTTGCCCATCTGCAGGCTTTCCCAGTAATTGTTTTTTTTAATATACAAGTCTCTGCTCTGGCTGGTACCTTCTTATCTGTGTGTTTAGATGTGTAAATACCACAACAAGTACAGGCTACAGCTCTCATAATGTTTTACAAACATCTGTACCCAGATTTAGAACAAAATTAGGATAAAAAGCTTTTAAATATTCTGCCCTATTTCCTGGAATGACTTATAAAAGGACTTGAAGTCATCAGAACTGGTTACCATGTGAAGTTTAAACCATTTTAAAAGGAGAGAGAGAGAGAGAATAGATCAGTGCAACTGTTTTTGATGTTTTTGCTGCCTTGACTTTGGAACATGGTTCTGTTATTGTTATGTAATATATTCATTGTCATTTGTCTGTCTTGAAAAAGAGATTTTAATCTCAATGAGACTTTTACCTGAATAAATAAAGGATATATGTAAGTTTTTAAAGCCATCCTGAGCTGCATATGGTGTTTTATTGTCAATAAAGCAGAAACTGACTGATAATAACAATTACATCTCTGGAAATGTTATTTAACTCCCTCAAAACCATTTCCGTGCTCAATTTTCCGTGCATAACGTAAAAGAGCATGAACATGATGTAGAACAGCAGAATTCGCAGGAGAATAAATCAAACATGAGTTTTAAATATTTGATACCTGGATGGTCTGCGGGACAGCCTGCTGGGGCTGAGGCTGGATGGGTTGGACCATCTGAGGGCGTGGCTGCAGCAGCAGAGGGCTGCGGGTCACCTGCTGATGCACCGACGGGGTGGTGATGGGGGAGGGCGTCTGAGCGGGAGTGAGGGGAGGGGTGAGGGGTACAGACTGGAGGGACAGCGCCTGGGAGGAGGCGAGGCCTACATTGGCGCTTTGGTAGGCGGTGGCGGCGTTGGCGGCCGGTGCCTGAGGGGTCTGTGGGGGCTGAAGGGTCGGCGGCTGCAGGGCAGAGCTGATGCCGCCGGTTTGCAGCGAGCCCGCCGTGGTCATCTGGTCCTCAAACATGTCGGGGAAGTCCCCCACCTGGTTGCTGACGAACTGCAGCATCTCTGTAGAGATTTAAGAAAAATCAGTCATAAGATGTACTTTAGATTTTTAAGACAAATATAAGAATAATTTTACTTTAAAATACAATCTCACTGCAAAAGTACCCCGAACACCCTTGTTTTTAATCCTTATTAAAATGGCTGTCCTGAAACCTAATAAAAAGGCAATAAAATTGCCTCAGCTGAGGTTTTATTAAGATGTCTGAATCTTGCTAACAGATAAAACGACAGGCTGACCTTGAAATGACACGTTTAGTCTCAGAGGCATCGCTACTGTTCAGCTCATAAATCAATACGAACCAGCCTCCAAACAGGGAACCTTGAGAGGGGAAAAGGCTGTAACGCTGACGGCCCGAAACAACAGTGGACAGATAGATGGCTGCTATTGTGCAGCTGTAACGAGCGTGTCCTGCGCTCATATTGTTGAGCACATTTAACATGATCACACAGCTAGTATAATCTCACCTCTAAAAGCTAATCATAGAAAGAAAACAGAACAACCACTTGGGATGAAATCACGGTTTTACAGGTTTAACGCTGAGCGACCCGTCACTGTTAAAACTCCCTCCTCAGAGCTCATGTTTAAAGAAGACTTCCTGTTTGATCACTGATCTTCAGCTGTCAGGGTCAACCAGCCTGTAGCCTTGAACTTAGTCCTGCTGTAAGACAATTCAGCAGACAAACAGCACCTTTATGGACTCAGAGCGTGGCTTTAAATAACCAAAACACACGTCTACCGCCAGATACCAAACAGATCAAGCAGCTGTCATTGTGACTACACCCTTTTGTGTCATTCAAGTTGTTGACTGGACACTTTGCTCACTCTGCAGACTCGTTTCTTAGTCCGTGCTACTGGAGCATTTTATTTTTCCAGCTTGTGCTTTCACTGCAGGCTGCATAAAAGAGTTTATTCTGGGATACAAGAATAGATGATGAAACTTCAAAGCTGAGTTAGAAGATAAATAAAACCTAATTCAAAAGCATTTCATCACTGAGTGTGCTCAGCTGTATGAGCCGTTTAGACAAAAGTCATCTGAAAACTGTTTTTTTCCTGCTGTGGCACAGTTTCAAAGCGCCACAGAAAGTTGCTGGAATGAATAAAAAGGTATGACAGTAGCAGTTTTTACCTCAACCTCAAAAGATTAATTGAAAAGGCACCATCAATGCAGAAATATTTACAGTACTATTTGATAATGTTCAGATGGCATACTTAGTGGTACAGAAACGCCGCAGGAGCCATCGCACCTTATCCGTTGGCGTCGAGTGTGATGTAGGTGCAAAGAGAACAAAGTGTATGGGAAACTCAAGTAGGTGAAAGAAAACTCATCTCCTCCCGTAACAGGAAGAGGAACGAGCCGCCGCTTCATATACAGGCTCAAAATGATGACTAGAGAGAACTATTCTGAGCTCGCAAGTTAACATCTGTCATCTGGAAATTATTCTGCTGCAACCAGACACGCCCTGATGCACAGGGGGAAAAAAAAAAAAGGAAAGGGGGTGAACTAAATACAGTAATATGATTCACCTCAGAGAAACCTTCAAGTTGGAAACAAAATGTAATCTAGAGTAAGAACAGGACAGCATTAAAAACTTTTACATGACTCTCGTAAGGGTCCCATGAAAGTGAAGGTCGGGTCACGTAACCACGACTCTCCAGATTTTAGCCTCCCACTAATCGATCAATACCTCATACACCAGATCCATGCAGAATATATTCCCTAACGATCGGCTGTTCATACCTGGTTCACTTTGGGACCTTGACTTTATATCTTTAGAAGTTTGTTGTCATTTTAAACACGTCGGAGTTTTGAGATCAAGTCCTGGAGAAGGAGGCAGTTTAAACCAACTAAAACCTGACGGCAATGTTAATTTTTGTTTGTGCTGAGGATGTTTAACCAGCAGCTTCTCACACGGATTCACCTCCGGGGCAGGGGGGAGAGGTCGTCAGTGACAGTCAGGGCCGAAACAACTTTCAGGACCCAGAATTTCCGATAAGCTGTCACTGAGGATGAATCTATTACAGAGAGAAACGTTTCCAAGGTGGAGGATAGGAGAAGTTACACAATCAGAGCCGCAGTGATAAAAGGACAGAGAACCGGAACTTTATCTACGTTTGGATTAAAAAGATAAAAACTCAATTTATCACAGAGGATTGAACGACAAAAGATAGTTCCTTCAGTTTCTAAAAACTGGCTTACACTGAATGAGGCATCCGTTTGTAAATGTTTTAACTGATATGTTATTTAGCTTTTGCCATTTTTCTTTTCTTTTCTTCCTGTGGTGCATTTTAATCCACGGGCCAGGTCTCTCCTGGAAAATAGATTTTTTTTTTATCTTAACAAGATCTACCTGGTCAAATAAATATTTCTTTTCTAAGCACTGAACTGTGTTCTGATGGAGAAAGTGTGTTTTTCCATTAGGGGTGGGCTGGACGCTGTCAGTGTGAAGCTGTTTCCGCTGCAGCTCGCCTCTGAACTCGTCAGCTGTCGTTTTCTCTCGCCGTCTGAACATTCCTCTCTTCAGACACAACGATTAAGTGGGATTATATAACTGCGGCCAGTGTGATGGCTGCTCATTCTGGCCATAATTATAGCCCACCATCCAAAGTCTGCGTTCGTGTGTGCGTGTGTTCCTGGACAGATTTTATTAAAGCGTGCTGAAAGTAATGACATTTAAAATCAACCCCATTCGTGATGTTTGCCACAGTTAATTAACCTAAAAAAATAGCTGCAACTTAGTCAGATTTGTAGAAACTGAGTTAAAATTTGTTGTGGTAGTAGCTGAGACTGAGCCCCAAAACATATTCTGAGCACGAACGAGTTGTGCAAAAGCTACTAACTATTTGGCTCCAACTTGGTTTGTTAGCAGAATATCTCAGGAACCACTGGACGAGGTTTAATGACATTTTCAGGAACTGATGCTTGGATAAGCATCAACAAGTGATTAACTTTTGGAGCCCAACCAATTCAGAATGGCCACCAGAGCTAATCGATATCAGTCATGATAACTCTGTGAATTTATTCAGCTAAAACTTGATGCAGTAGTGGCTGAAAGTCATTCACGACACATCTTGTGATATATTGCACAAGCTTACCCCTAACATTAATGGATATAACTCCAGATGATCCGAGGATCAAACATGAAAGGTGATGGGTGAAATGCATTCCTTCAACGGGTGATAGACCTTTAACTTAAAGAAGATTTAGTATTAGAAGATGCTGGGTGCTTTTAATCCCAAATGACCAGGTCCAGTGTAGATAACGAAGAGCCCAACACGCCACAAACACCATCGGCCTGATTTGGTGCCTCAGGATTGAGTGAAATCCCCTCCTGATGTGAGCCTGGTGACTCTGAGGTCGTCGGCTCAGTCCTGAACTCGCTTCAAGGCCGCAGAGTTCAAACCCGGACCTTTACAGAGATGTCGCTCAGTCATAAGTAAAACTACAACGCAATGTCTCAAAATATCTCACACAGAGTTATAGGAATGTTACAATGTTTCCTGGTTTTCTTTCTCCCCATATTGTTGTTTGACATTCAGTCAAATTGTTTTATATAAAAAGTGGTTTTTATTGGTGGTTTTTCTGTGATGTAGGCAAATGGTCCTGTCTTACTTTTTGTTTTCTTCAACATGTTACCTGAATATTTATTTATTCTGTTTAATCCATTCTTTTAATGAACCCAGGGCTCACCTACAACACAAAAAGAAACATCTCTCCCAGTTTATAATACACAAATAATAACATGAAACTGGTTTAACCTTTAGGCTCCTACAATGAGAGTCTGAGCAGGTTCTTACTCATCATCTTCTACATCTGCTCACAGAAAAATGACAACAGATACAACTAAATACTGTGCCTCTTCTGCTTTTACAGTGGAGCTTTAGTTATAGTGTTGTCTGATAATAAATATAGATTTAATTCATAAAAACTAAAGCCTAAAATGTTATTACACTTGTGTCAGTACCAGTTAAACTGATAGAACTACAGCAACAATAAGCCAAGGGAAATGCACACAATAAATGAGTCATTTTACTTGAATAACACTGAAGGTTGGGATAATAAATATGAGTATTTAGATGATTAAAAGTCAAATATCAGAGTTGCTGCTGGCAGCCAGTCTCTGGAAACAGGCCAACATTTAGGACAACAACAACAAACAGCGTCGGCTGAGACGAATCGACTCACCGTCAAAGTCTCCTAAAGTGAACTCGTCCCCCAGCTCCGCTAAAGTCGAGTCCATGTTGTCCATAGGAGTGATGTACTCCCCGGCGTCCATCCTGTCCGTCGGCGGCTCGCCTCCCCGGCTGTCACCAGAGCGTCGCGGGAGAGATGACCCAACACCGGCGGGCTCCACTCGGGCGTTTCCACAGCGCCAACAGCGTCCTTATCCAAGCTAAAAAATCCCGTTTATCGAAATAAATTTTAAACAACAGCGAAACCTCAACGGAGGACAGACGTTAACGTCGTTAAAGTCATCCCCGAACCGATTTATTTTCGACGGGACGCCATCTTGTTTTACGCTAATGACGTCATTCACAAACAGAAGCTGTGGCCCAAGGCGGCGTCTGATTGGCTGAAACCCATCCGTTCTTCTCGTGAGACCAGCCTCCGCCGGCCAATGAGAAGGCAGCATTTGCTGTGGTCTGATAGTACGTCAAGCATCAGAAGCTGGTGTGTCATTTGAATGAACCGCCCCTCTCTTTTAATAAAAATAAAAAAAGTTAAAAAATACCTCACGAGACAAATCCAACACCTCGATAATAACGATGCTTGTGGAAACATCACGTTAAGTCCGCAGAGCAGACGTGTTATTTGGATACTTTAATATTATATTTAAAGGATCTTATGCAGGTTGGTATGTTGTAATATATTTACAAATTAAACGTCCTCGACCACAAAGAGCACAATATTTGCAGGCAACACTTAAAAATAACCAGGCACAAAAAACCAGCCCATGATTGATTCATCAACATTTTATTATTTTTTTGTTTATAATGCAGAAAAAACAGAAACTTATATACCAAGTTCTTGCAGAGAAATAACACCCAGAGTACTGAGGAAAAAAAGAGTAAGTGAAAATTTATTTTGTTTAAAATTTGTCGAACAGTGCAAAACGCCCACCCACCACCAGATGAAAGTACAAACTCTTTAAAATGAGTTTCTTTATTCGTCAACACAAATTACTGCATTAAAACTAATCACAACAGCAAATCAGCCTGGGACATTTTGTCCTTTTTTCTTATTAGTGCTGTCAAAAAACCACAACATCTCCAAAAAATATTTCTTTTTTTCTTATTTTTTTTAGACAAAGTTTTAAAGGTCTTGTTTTGGTACAAAATCCAGTAGTTGTGATATAAATCAACCAGTATTTTAAACATTTGATTATCATAAATCTATGGAAACAAGGAAGTATCCCTGTCCTAAAATGCCACAGCACTTAGTCACCAGCTTTAAACAGCTTAATCAAACATTTGCATTAGAATTTCTACTTTCTTCCTCAAAATGTAATTTCTGTTCATAGAACATTTAATGTTTGGAGTCACGCATCATGAAAACAATGAAGCTGAAAACCATGAAAGATTTCACTTTCGAGAGTTTATTTGTTCCAGTAGATTTCATAGGATTTCCTTTCTGAGTAACTAGTTTCTGTCGAGGCTGCCCCAGATCTCACTTTCTCCTTCACCACCTTCACCACCAGACCGCCAGCCAGAGCGATCCCTGCTGCAGCTTTGCCAATCTCGGACACTGCGCTCAAGATGCGAGCGGCTACTGCTGCGGTGCCCCAGGGGTTCGACGCAGCCCCTCCGGTCACAGAGACCACCCCAGGTCCTGTTGCATTGCACACGGCCCCCGCCGACCCGGCAGCCACCTGCTGAGCTAAGGCCGCAGCACACTGAGGCGGGCCTGCAGCAGCTGAAGTCGCAGCTTCTGCTCCTCCGAGAGCGCCTGAGCTAAAAGCCGCTCCCTCCAGAGCCGCACCTAACGCAGCCCCAGCTCCCAGGGCACATCCCACACCTGCCGCCACTCCCACAGCAGAGGCTCCGATCGCGCTAACCTGACCCAGGGCATCTAAAGCGCCCGCCTGAGGACTGGACGCCTCGGCGCCGGCTACAGCTCCGACAGAACCCCCCAAAACTCCACCCATTGCTGCCCCCAGACCCACTGCAGTTTGTCCCGAGGCTGCTGCCACTATGGCCCCTACAGCTTTCCCAACACCCGTCCCTCCCGCTACAGACATCCCAGCGAGCTGCCCTGCAGCCAGACCTACAGAGTTACCTACGAGAGACGCCCCCGCTACGGCTGCCAAAGGAGCAGCAGCTCCGAATACAACCCCGACGGCCATGCCCGTCGCTCCAGCGGCCACCAGGATTTTAACCCTGGCCAAGACCTTAGCAGAGAGCGCGGCTTCCCTCCTCAAGCGGCTCAAGGAGGAACGGAGACCCCGCCGCCTGCCGACACCCTGACGCCTCCCTCTGAACCGGTCCCTCAGGAGGCTGAAGGCGTTTCTTCTGGTCTCCTCTGTCCACCTCTCAGCCCTAAAGTCATTTTCAGCTCCTCCACCGGACTCCAAGTTGTACTTTCTTTGTTTCATAATCTTACTCCGCTCTTTTACGCTGCGGCTTTCCCCCTCTTCTTCTTCTTCACCCTCCGCTTGTCCTCGCTCCCCAAGCATCCTTGTCTGCTCCTCTCTGATGGCGGCCTCTGCCTCTAAAAACACTACATTCGTATAAAACCCACCGTTATTCTGCTGCACCAGCTTATCCACCTTCCTCAACAGCTCTGTAACCTGAGCCGAGTTACCGGGGTCTTTGTTGTTGAGCACATGGTATCTCCCCCCACACCTGTCGATCAGAGCTGTAAGACCGGCAGGTGCCGTCTCTCTAAGGTATGCTTCAATCCCAGCTCCCTCCAGGTCATCACCCCTGGTAAAAACAACTACAGTGTGGTGACGAACGGCGCCTTCTCCAAACAAGCCACTCAGCTGGCTCACAGCCTGGTCCTCGTTGTCGGTGTACCGCCCGACCGGCACCATGAGGAGGAATGCGTGTGGACCAGGGGCTGAGAGAGACACACACCTGGCTATCTCTGCATGCGTCTGCTCCACGCTGAGGTGGGTGTCCCCAAAACCCGGCATGTCGACCACCTGTATTCTCCTCTTCCTCCTCCATCTCGGTGCGGCAGCCTGGTCACAGTCCTCTTCCTTAGCGAGCTCGGCACTCCCAAGCTCGCAAATCCGGGTGACAGAGCTGGCGCTGATCTGCGACAGGAAGTGCCTGCGGCCCAGGATGGTGTTTCCAGACGCGCTCTTGCCAGATCCGGTGCGCCCGACGAGGACCAGCCTGAGCTCTTCGCTCCATCCATTTTCAAACGGGTCGCCTTCACAGTCAGCGTCCATGTCAGCTGGTTCCTCTCTCTCATCCCCTGATGATGGGAAAACTGGAACAGAAAATTGAGATTTGTTGAGACAATTCATGCTGAAAAATAGCTCTAACTCAGTCACTTTTACAGATATTGAGCTAAAATCCTGTGTGGTAGTTGTTGAGCTTCATCACCTGTTGCCTCTGTGACCCGACCACAGATAAGAGAAGATGAATGGATAGATGTATGCTTTATACTTCTATTGAATTTAAGTTTTGGGTAATAATTAACAGATCAACAAATTCCCTGTATATAAAGTGGTACAACTAAACTGCTTTCCAAATATATTTTCTTAGGTTAAAGGTAATGACAATCATCTGACAAATAAAACCAATTTCCTTCAGGAGATCAATAAAGTCTCTTTCTATTCTGTAAATTATAATCAGTAATGAATGTTTTGATAAGAGATGATCAAACGTGCTTGAAAAAGTTAAAGTCAAACAAAATATCATTTCACCAAAGCAGAAATAAGGACCCATTTTGCCATTAAACATATGTAACTTGCAGCAGTCTGTGTATAAACCATTTTGGTGGCAATCCCATAGTCATTTGATCGGTGTCTTTCAGCCATTTTTAAAAACCTTTTGATTTCATTTTTTTTTAAGTTTCCTACCCTAATCCTGACTGGCAGGATTAGGCATGATTGCCATTTACCATTTATATGTGTTTATATGGATAAGGAAAACATTTGATAGAAAAAAAATATAAACCTTTTGTTCATGATCAAGGAAAAAGTCACACTCCAAGAACCACATATGTGAAGTTGCTCTGGAAAACTGCAACTTTAATGAGTCTGAACACCACACACTGCCTCCAGGAGACAAAACGGGACCCCATGGCGGGCCACTTCCAGCCCGCCGCCCGTCAGTTGACGGCTCCCCTGAACACGACGCTTCACAAACTTTTTGCACAAAAACAGCACAACTTGCAGTAGAGCAGCAACAGTTGCCAACGGGACGCAATTTAAAACTTAAATGCATTGTTTACGTCCAATGTAACGTCGAGGTAACTCGTTTTAATCGCGTGCGCGACCGTTAGTTAACGGTTAAACAAGCCTGTTGACATGTTAGCATGTCGCAGTTAGCATGTTGCTAACTTCTGACGGGAAACTGCACAGAGGGCAAACAGATCACCTCACCTTCGTCCATTTTACCGCAAGTCTCCAGCGTTTTCCTGCGTCGTTCCTCTCCAGTCAAACGTTGGCTTATCTTCCTCTTAAGGCAGGTTTCAGTCACAGTTCAGTTTCTGCTCAGCCTCAAAAACAGTAAACATTTGGACTTTTTCGTGACTAAAGTCCCTTTTTGGGGGTGCTGCCCTCTGTTGGTGGCAGCAGGACTATCAGACGCTTACCTTTTTAACATATCAGTGTCACTTTATTTCAGCAAATGTGTTAACAAAATGGCTTGTTGGTTCTGCAGCAAGAATATCCTTTCTCTGAATATACATATAATTTCATAACAGTCGTTATACTATTTTAAAATTACATCAATCTCAGTTCCATAAATGTTAAACCATTACATTATGTCAATTTCCAGCTAAGATAAAAAAGAACATACTTAAAGGTGAAGGCCCATATCTGTATCTGACAGAATACAACAAATGTTAAAATTAAGTCTTTAAAAGGAAAGAGTGACAATGATAAAAAATAAAAACACAAAAAGAACCAACATTTAGATATAAAATTATATTGTGCTTCAGGCAAACAAAAAGTTTGAAGTAGTTTTACAACCTTAAGCAGCAATGAGAAGAAACGTCTCCCTTTTCACAAGAATCCGATTAAAGTATCCAAGAATTTCCAGTTTGAGAAAAGAAGAAAAAAAAAAGGTTTCCCATCAAATAATTCATCCTAAACCAAACAAACCCAGGCCACATTTGAATGAGGTTAAATTTATACTCAGCGACCACACGTATTTAAAGCATATGGGTTTTACACGTAATAAATCCAGACACGTCACATCAGGGGTTTGTAAAGTTCTGAAGTAAACTTTTAAAAACAAATAAACGATCCAGAGTTCAGCTGGACAATCCTCGCGTGTTCAGAAAGCGTGTTTTCTCGAAATGCCCCCCGTGACGGTAAGGTTTGATTCTTCAATTATGAGCGACTGCTGATGGGCAGCAGTTTAAGCCTTCGTCAGAACCTGACTAACCTCCTCTTCCTCCCTAGTTTGTGTCTCGTTGAGGTTTCCTCTGTTGTTTACATCAGAGCACCTTGCTTTGTGGACGGCAGCGTTTGTTCCCCCCCCCCTTCACCGTCATCATAGTCTACAAGTCCCGTGGACTTCTTATACGCTCGCTCTTCTTCTACTCCCTTCTTATGTATTTATTATTTTTCTGCTCGCACTGATGTGCAGCGCTATAGCTCGGAGCGAGAGCGAGAGATGCGGGGCCCTTTCCTGATTTCTTTCCTCTTCTCCTCCTTCCTCCTCCTCTTCTCCTCCTCCCTCAGGATCTTCTGGAAAGCCTCGGCAGTGTGAAGAACCTGAGACAGACGAGAGAAGGCCGGAGAGATTTTTTTATTTTCCCCCATTCCTCGAGGAAACTGATCTAAAACCAGCAGATAAAAGCAAAGATCTGTTGGCGGGACCGTAGCTGATGCTACCTGGAGCTCCACATCGTACTCACATCGTCTCTCTCCGTGCGGTAAGGGTTGATGAAGTCTGGGGATTTCTCCGTTATTCCCAGCTCCTGGGACATCTGAGCGGGAAAACCCGACAATGGCAGGAGAAGAACACGACGATTACACATCATCATATTCTTTAAATACACCAAATTTGGGGTTAGTGTTTCCGCACTGATGAAACCGCAGCTTCGACTCAGAAATCACCTACTTTCTAATCATCTCGGCACAATCCAAGAGGCTGCAGATTAATCCTGACAGAGTTTAGCTAATTGAGCTTTAAAAATTGGGAAATGTTTCATCAGCGTTGCTCATTTATGCTTCAAAGACTCCGATGCCACACAACATGGAAGAACGTGTCGGTAAAGGACATTATTTAGTGACAATCCTGCATAACAAAAGAGTCTACTTTGTTAAGATTTGGCAGCAGAAAAGGAGCGTATCATCGCGTCATTTCCCTCAAATTTTGACTTCTGAAATGACTTTAAATAGACCCTACTCATCATAAAACTCTTAGTCTAAAAGCTTTTGAATTGAAACCTTATTTTCTTCTCCTGCAGTTTCTTCCTAGCAGCTCTTTTCTTCGACGACCTTAAAGCTAAAGACGTTAGCAGGTTGTGACAGAAGCGCCATTTTAAAAACCAAACTGCCAGGTAGGCGACGGGATGTGCGACTGGCTGGTCTTACAAGCGTGAGGACGTGCTGGTGGGCTCCTCCTGTGAAAACGCCCGTCTGGTTACAGAAGTTCAGCCCCCAGCGCAGCAGGCCGCTCCAGTCCGAGTTGCGGTCGTAGTAGTGGTGGACGATACGAGGGAAGCGCAGCGCCACGTCGCCGAAGAACGCCGTGTTCTCCACGACGTGGGAGTAAGCTGGGAAGACGGCACAAAACCAGGCAAGTTTATTAGACACGCCGAATTTGTGTTGATGCGAAACACAACAGAGCTCGGGTAACGGCAGAGGGAGAGGTCAGAGGTCAGCGGATGACATTTAAGATGTTAAGGCAAAAAGCGCTGATGTTAGAAAGGAGCAAAAACGCTCAGAGAGACATTAAAGAGGAAAAAAAGACCACCGTATTTCAGGTCTGAGGTTTTATGTATCAGGACATTAAAAACAATCTGGGCTTTACCAGCTTCTAAAAGTATTCAGACATAACCTTAAGTGTACAAAAACACACAACAGATTCCACAGAGTTGTTATTTATTTATTTTCCGGTCTATGAGAAGCACTTAAAAGCCTTCAGTTTTCTCAAACAACGACAGTGTGCCTTATAATCCGGAGCACCTTATATATGTAAGAAGTAATATTTTAGTACCACTTTGGGAAACTACAAAGCTGCAATGCCAAAAGAGAAATGATTTCAATGAAAAACTAAATCCACTCTTGCTGCTTCCGTAGGATGTAAGAGGTTCAGTTTCAGCCAGAAGCTGCTGATTATCTGATCATCAGTGATCACCTCTATGAAAGCCATGTGGGAGACTGATGAAGTCACACAGAAAGCAACAACTGAGAGTTAGGAGGTTCTACAAGCTGCTGAGGGTGGATTTAGTTTTTCCCACACACATCTTTTCCATTTTGGCTTCATTTTATTTAACAAATAATGACAAGATGGAATCTGCTGTTTGGGTTTTGTACGCTTGAGGTTAGATTTAAATTGTGAGGACTAGGGCAGATTATTAAGGGGACCCTAGTTTGTAAATAAAAAGGCATCAAAACGAGACCTGAGGAGGAAAAGTGAGTCAGACCTTCTTTAATCTTGTCATCCATGGGGAAGGGGTCATTGGGCTGCATGTTGGCCGTCACCAAGACTTGTCTCGAGTCTTCCAACACCTTCAGGGAAAGAAAAAAATTAAGAACAGAGCTTCGTATTCAGACACTTTTCTTAAACTCTGTTTGAATGTTGGTGACCGAGACTGGAAAAACAAAAAAAAACAAAAACCACAATCACGTTAGCGACATCAGTGCTGCTCGGAGCTAGTCGTCCCCGTCATGTTTCACACACTTCACACCCACAGATATCTGCTGGGCTCACAGCGAAGCACTTTGTGTCAAACACAGAAGTGCTGACACCGTTCCTCGGCCTCTGAAGGTTGCCTGCGCTGGATGTCCTTGTGTGGCTCGCAGCTTATAGACAGCTGTCTGCAGGGAACTGGAGGCGCAATGTAAAACCAGAGCTTCCAGGGTAACAGCCATGATCGGCACTTTGAGCTCTCAAATAAAAAGCAAACACATCGCTGAGCGTACTGAACTCAAAAGCTTTAATATTCTCGTCTTGTCCTTCTGGAAACATAACTCCGAGGTCTTTGTTTTGTGATCCTGCTGGCCTTGTTTGTTTTCAGCTTTCACACAGATGAGTGTGTGATGTTACAGCGCACACACACACACACACACACACACACACACAGCACCTTGAAAAGCCCTTTGAGCATGATGTCGATGATCTTGTACTGCTGGTTGATGTCGTTCAGCTCCACGAGATTCTTCAGAGCGTTCAGTTGGTCTTTCCTCTTGGTCTCAAACAGCCGCTTGTCTGACGGGAGGTCAGGGAGAAACATGAGCAACATGTGAACGCCGACACCGAGACACACACACACACTCTTCCTGACTATGCAGCCGCTGACAGCAGGAGGATACAGATCTCCAGGTTGGAGTCGTGTCGCGGTCTCTGCGTGTCGGAGTCTGCCGAGCCGAGGGAGGCGGCGGCGAGTGCCAGGATCACTGCGCTCACACTCCACATGGTCACCAGGGGGCAGCAGAGAGGTGCTCCTAGGAACAGACGGAGAACGAGCCATGAAATATTTTAACATTTCATTTATTTTATTCTAAACAGCATATGTGTGTAGGTCATAACAACAAGGTCAAGGTAACATTAAGCTTTTAATTGGAGTTTTTTTTGGCTCTTGAAGATGTTTTTAGTTCTACTGACCATTTCCTCACATCTCGAGTCACTGGTCATGTGATTTAAGGTGCAAACGGGAGCAAAACTACCTGGGAAGGAGATTTAAGGCTGCGCTGTAAGTATTATATAATTGATGCCTGGGGCCACCTCTTCTCTTTGATGAGGCTTTTCTAGTTTGACCAAGATGGACTCCTTCACGCCTCGCTAAGATCAGATTTGAGAAAGCAAACGACTCTACAGAGGCGCAAGAGTCAGGAGAGCCAGCAGAAGATGGAGCAGTCCATTTAAATGCTGAAGATAAGGGAGGAGGGTCTTTCTCGGGACCCAGATTCTGGACAGAAAAGAGAAGCGTTCATGGAGACGAGTGAACAAAGCTTTTCTGTGATAAATTAGAATAAAAATAAAAACAGAAAACACAGACGGTGATGCAGTGAAACTCCTCTACACTAAGTTTCACGTCTCTTCATGTTTTAAATCAGGGTTGCTGCGTAATTTCCATTTCAAACATTCAAACTCAAAGGTTCAGATCTTTCAGCCAGTTTTGGACCGTTTTCGACATCCGAGCACAAATATTTGCAGTTTAAAACAGGTTTTTGTTCTTAATCCCAGCATTCAAGTAGTATGATGTGATGTTTTATAAAAGTATTTCAAGCAAAATCAGTAAAACTGGCTTCAGGTCTCATCTAGCCTGTGATTCATGCGGCGTTTGCACTTAAACAGCGTGTTTTTAATCACATAAAGTGCTTCCCAATGTGTTTTAACATTCACACACAGCTGTCACTTAAGCTGCTAAAACTGGCTGCTGTTTCACGTTTCGGCCTTTTCTAGATGAGGAATTTGAAAAAAAGCAAAAGAGTCAGGAAACAGAATTTTTTACCAGTTAACACAGGGGCGGCAGAGCGTCTCGTGCTGAAGCAGGTGAAGGAAACAGGTAGGGGCGACATGTGGATCAGCGAGTTCAGCGACTCCGAAGGCGTGAACGCTCCAACGACTTGTAACCGCCGACCAAACAGGAAGTCTCCCTTAATCTCTGAAACTGGCTGCGTTCAAAATGTTAATTAATAAAAAAGGATCCGATTCATCTCCAGAAACACTGAACTCTCTCTCTCTCCCTTTCCAAAGCTTTCAGACGGCCGTCTCTCCCTCTGATACTCGTGGAATCCGTAACAGTGAGACACGCTGGGGATAAACGGTCAATATGGCCAAACGGAGGGGAGCTGGCGTTCAAAGACCGACGCCGTATGTTCATTTTGAGACACATCTGAGATCTGGCACTAGCTTCACCCCCGGAGGGACCTTTAAAATCTCCGTCCCAGACTCCTCTCCTGAATCTCCCTCGTATCTCCGCCGAAGGCTGCGCCCCATATCGTTTTCACTTCCCTCCTTTTCTTCTGAGGTTTTTTTTGCACGTTTGAATGAGATGGATAAAAGAGAGAAGATGAATATAAGAGCTAAATATGGAAAACTAATAAAACGAGAAGTTGCTCAAGCCCGGTTTTATTTATTTATTTATTTTTTTTAGATACCATTAGCAGAAAGTAACTGAAGGGAGAGACGAAACAATGGTGATGAAGAGCGACAGGATATAACTCACATAATCCATGCATAATTTAGCAGGAGCTCCGCTGATGGGACTATCGAAGGATGGAGGGGGTTATGAGGGGTGAATGGAGGGAAGCGAGAGGTGACAGGAAGGGGCACTTAGGATTTTCAAACGAAGGGGGAGGAAGAGGATGAAGTGAAGAGGCGAGAGTCTTTGCTAAAAATGTGGTGATAAAACTGGGAGAGAGAGAGAGAGAGAGAGAGAGAGAGAGAGAGAGAGAGAGAGAGAGAGAGAGAGAGAGAGAGAGAGAGAGAGAGAGATAATGAGGACGGAGGACTTGATGTCTGAGCTAACTGAATTAATCTTTACAAGCCTGTTCTTGAATTTTTTGAAGGACTAGGAAGTGAGCAAATGTCTCAGGATGCGAATGTTAATTTAGACGGAGCGGCTCCCCCTGAAGTGCCTCACTCGAGTTGGATGAGGAAAAAAACAAATACACATGCTACGAGACCATCTTCAGGGCGCTGATAACACAGACAAATAGCGATCGTTTCAGCCTAAAGCTGTTTCTGTTTAACAGGAGTTTTTTTTAAATAAAAACAACAAGCTGACAGCAGTGAGGCAGCAGCTCCATGTGGATGTCGTTCCTCGAAACGCACCTAAAACAATTCAATCTTCAGCACCTTTTCTTCCCCCGCCTCGCGGTGGTGCCTGTTGTCATTGAACTCTCCTATCTGAGAATAAATCTGCAAGACGAGCTCATTCTTAAAGAGTCAGCAGAAACAAGTGTTCCCGAAGACAGCTGAGCAAAGACAATTGGCCATTTCGAGATTATTATTTGGACAGCCTCCAAGCTTTCTGAGAAACCTTCCACGAGACATCCTTAAGTGCCGGTCGAAGGCAGCAGCGTTTCTGCAAAGCAGCCGAGGACACGGAGGCCTCGTCACTCCTGTGAGGATTTACAAGCAAACAGGCACGGCGCCTCGCCAGATATTTTAGGCTAAAATTTAAATTAAAAAAAGGAGGGGTTATTGTCGCTGGCTCAGTTTAACACAGTCAACACACACTGTGCATCCAGCAGCTGCCGGTGTCTCTCTGCAAGGGCAAAGTGCTGAGACTTTAATAAGTAGTGTAAGAAGGGCTTTAACAGCAGATCAATCATTTCTAATGTGGCGTGGGCCGCACAGATATTAGAGTCCAAATGCACCCATTAGCTGTAAGCAGGAAACTAATTACACAGGATGATAGTTTTACAACAATGAAGTCATCAGAAAAAATGTAATAATGGACGAATCGCATCTATCTGGACCAAAACCGAAGGCCTTGAAGGAACGCTCATCGCCTGACGCCTGTTGGCGTTTAAGACGTAAAAATGATCTTGTTTGGGGAATAATCAAGTTCTAACCATTTCTGGTCAAATCCTGAAAATGGAGCATGTATTGTGAGTGACTCTCAGCTACTGTTACACCTAATTTTAGATCGACATCTGTAAAGTGGCCCGAGATTTTGTAATTTCCGAGGTCAGCTGGCTGTGGCGACCATCTTGAATTGGATGAGCACCAAAGAGTCAATCAGTTGTACGTGTACACCTAATGATTCCTTCACTGAAGTTTCATTAAAACCCAATGCCGTGACACACGACGCGCTGCAGAAATCCCTTCAAGTTCCCCTCGAAGCGCATGTTGGGCTGCTTAAAGTGGAATTTAATTTGTAAAACAGCACACATGCAGCATCAGTCGAGCTGTATGTAAGACACGTTGTCATGTTCTCCCCCTTCAGCCAACTTGCAGGTATTCACCATCAGGGTGGGCCGGTTAAGATTTGGCGAGATGTGTTGGCCGTGTGGAGGACTAAAGGGAGCGGGGAGCTTGCTTAAGTCGTGTAAGCCCACATAAATCTGTTGGCTGTGGATTTTTCTCCTCTGCTGACAACAATCTCTTGGGGCAGAAAGGCTGAAAGTTTGGCTCCTTGAGTGGGAGAAGCAGGTTCCAGCTTTGTCGTGGGTGGGGGGTGGGTGGGGGTGGGGTAAGTTAAGCCGCCGTGTCTAATGAGCCTGTGAGGATGCCTCTGCTTCGAGCCTGAACTGCCTGCGGGAAGGAACATGTACTGTATCTGCTCCTCTGCTGTCCGCTCGTTTCATCCTGAATCACACAACGGACACAGAGGACTGAGGAGACGGTCTCCGGAGGGAGTGTTAAACAGTCCCTGGCATTTTTCTTCTGAGGAGCTGAGCCTTAAGGTGAACACAGCTCCTGGAGAGGATGGGAAAGCAAGATGCCCATCAGAGACGTGCAGCAGGAGTGGATCCTGTTTTCCCTCAGGCTGCAAGCCTGCTGTGGGAGGATTCAGGTTCAAGGACTCACACTTCATCTTCACTCACTCTCTCTCTCTGCTTGCATCTAAAAGACACACACTCTCTCTGCTTTCTGTGCCATCAATCATGCAAAGACAAATCCACGGACATGCATAATGATGATGTCTGGATAAAGACTGTCATGCGGATCATTAATTACAGATTACTTAATTGATTGCATGCCCCCTGTCTGACCTGGGATTTTTACACCCACAGCAACGTCTACACGAGTAAATGTTTATTAGTTTTAAAAATTACCCACGATATACAAGACTGTGCTGTAAGGTAGTGAACTAGTGCTATAAAATACACAATTCAAACAGGACTTCCTGAGGTTTTAAAGTCGCTCCTCGACAGATCAGATCAGAGAGGGGGGATCAATCGCTGGACATTACAGCCACACAACTCGAGCTTCACTCACCGTGTAGCAGCGCCGAGGAAACAGCGATTAGCAGGCAGCACTTTAACCTTCTTTATATTCCCGGTCAAGACGGTTTAAAAAAAAAAAAAAAGAAAGAAAGAAAAAGTCCGGACAGGCGGGTTTTCCCCCTCTCCCCTCCTCTCGGTCTTCAGGTGACAACAGCAGGGAGGTCGCTTCATTTACATGCGGCTCTCGATGCTCCACTCCACCAGCGCCACGATCGCACCGGCTGGCTCGACTTGGACGAATGACATCGAAGCGGCGCGCTGGAGGCGGAGGAGGACGGGCTTGTTTCCGCACGGACCACTTTGGGAGACGCACCGGCGGAGTCTCGCAGTTTCTTTCTGCCCTCTCAATTATCGTGCCCCAAAAAGATGCGTCAAAATGTATTTATTGCCTTTAAATCATAGATAAACTTTGTTTTTAAACGAGTAAATAACATGTTAGGACAATACTGACCGGCCGGAACCGACAGGGCGGCCTGTGTGCACGCGCACAACCACTAGACGGATTTAAATGAAACTCTCCGGAAGTAATCATTGAACGTACAGCTACACCTGTTAACATTTAGTCAACCTAATTCAAGATGGTCGCTACATTTGATCAAGTTTAACCAACACAAAAATGGCTAAAACTCAGTAAATTTGACAGATATTGAGCTAAACTTTGGTGTGGTAGTAGCTGAGACTGATCCCCAACACATACCTGGAGCACCACACACTGTGCCAGGTCTTAGCTTAAAACTCCGACATTAACTGCTGAAGTCAACCCTGTCTGTTAGAAAAATATCTTATGAACATGAGGAAGAATTCTAATGAAACTCTCAGAATAAAAGCACTGGATATGCATCTACAACTGATTAACTTTTGGAGTCAATTCCATTAAAAATGATCATCACAGCTATTTGATATTAGCAAACACAAAAATGTCTATAACTTAAGTAAATTTTACAGACATTGAGCTAAAATCTGGCGTGGTACTAGCTGAAAGTCCTTCCCAACATATACTCTGAGCACTAATCATTGCGTGATGTATTTGATTAAAACTCTGGCATTAACTCAAACTTGTTTGCCTGTTAGCAAAATATCTCATAAACCAATGAATGGATTTAATAAAAGTCTCAGTAAGTAATCATTGGATGTACATTTACAACTGATGGAGCTGAGAGTCATTCACTCCAAATCCTAACAGATTGGTCATTTCTCAACGTAAGATTATCTTTGTTAAAAACTCTGGCATGAAAGGAGGAGAGAGGTATGCATTCCTTCAAGGTTTTTAATTCTTAGACTAATTGTTGCATCCTCAGGTGTACAGAAGAGATTTAAAGCTTAACTGTATATTAGCTACATGAACATCCATGTCTGGAAAACTGAACAGTGAATTATTAAAATACGTTTGCATTTGTTTCCAGTTGGTGCAGTAAATAAACAACAATTTATTTTCCTCCTCGAATACCTAAAAAACAACCATCCGAAGCGAACACACAGATGCTCCTTAGAAAAAAAAAAGCCACGGAGGACATTTGAACTCATCACTGACATCCCTGACTCTCTCAGGAACACCAGCAACAGCTGCTCCTTTTTGGCAGCGAAGACTTTCTCCCCTCACAGCCAATGTCAAAGACGCTTTTCTCTAACACAGCTTCCAATACAAGCTGCCACCATCACAGGTCTCTGTGACGCTGTGACACAAAGGTGTGCCGAGGAACAGGAACGAGTGCACCGGAGATAACTGCCCAACACGTGGCTCAATGGTTTCTCAAAGACAAGCGTCAGCCTATTTTCAGAGCGAAGTCTGACAAACAGATGGAAACTTCTCCGACATGTCTGAAGGCAACAATTAAGGAACAACAAAGCCAGGAGTGAAAGTTAATGCGTGTAAACTAGGGTTTGATTTAAGGTAAACTATCAAAGTTTCACCTAAATGCACGAACAAGGCCTGAAATTAACTATAACTGTAATCAAAGATCACTTATTCAAGTTGCATTTAACGTTAACTGTTCTTATTCTAAAGGGACAAACATGTTTTAACGACTCATGAACAGATGAAAGTTAAGGCGGTGTCTCACTGGGCTGCGGCTGATTCTTGTAGGAAGTCTCCAAAACGTCTCGAAACGTTTGCAGGGGTTCTCCGTTTCCCCTGCAGTCCTGTCACTTGAATTTTTTACCACGTTCAAAGAGATCTGTGTGACAATTCTCTCACAGATCGTTCGTAAAACCTTAGAGCGCGAGAGCTGAATTTTGACACCTGCATCTGAGACTACAGCCTCAAACGTCCAGGTATAAAATCAACAGGGATGATAAATAATAATTAAACAAATGGTTTAAATCTGCCTATTTTTATTTCATTAAGTTTACTCCAGTAGATTAAATACAAACGTAGGGGGTGGCTGCCAAGGCGGGAGGGAAGCGGGCACCAAAACAATGTGCACGGCCAAGAATATAGGTTTGCAAATCGTGCACACATAAATACTCACAAAAGTAGGCTCTGATTTTCAGAAATACAAGGCTCGCTGGTGGCTTGGTTTCAAACTTAGAATTCAGTGAGCCTGCAGCTGAAAATAATATATTTGTTTTTGCAATTTTGAGTCACCAGCCAGTCGCAGTTGAGCGAGATACGAAGTGAGAAAATAATTGTGTTTACGTTGGGAAAAGCCAGTCAGCATGACAGAGTAGAGCTCCTTTCAGGACTGACTTTGACTTTGTTACACAGACAATAAACTGCTAGGAAATCCCCAACATTGCACTGAATACATCCGAGGTACAGCTTGAGTGTCTTTTATGTGCTGAAGTATATGGTGTATCCTGACTCTGCCTTGTTCGGTGAGATGTAATTTCCCTGTGTATGTTTTTGCTGAAACCTGTGCGTTTTGTCAGGGTTCAGAGGCGCGCGTGTGTTTGTTTCACATCAGATGACGGATACAAGATGCCGCTGGACAAACTGGTGCTGCAGCTCCCGGCTGAGGTCTGTGGCTCGAGCTCCTCCATCATTTTCCTCACTCTCAGCTTGTGCTCCTCTGTGGGAAGTGAAACGCTGCTCTGGATCTGAATGGAAACAAACATCCTCACTGTCTTCGGCAAAAAGGGACAAAGCGCCAATAAATGTACATTTAGAAGCAGGAATTGCTGACTAAATAAGGTTCATAGTCAGTAAACACAAGGATGGGAAGAAAAAACGAACCAACATGAGTAAAACTACTTAAAAATGTTACACAAACTGACAGTGGACAGAAAATGCTGCTCGCAAAACATCACCAAAGTCTAATGTTTTCTCTAAAACTGCACGGCAGTAAGCAGCTGCAACGATTTGATAAGTTCTATTATGCACCTCAGGTGAGCAGAGCTCTCAGACTGTCTCTGCTCATCTATACTATTCCTGCAACATAAAGAACAAAAAACTGTTTTTTGTTTTTTTTATCTGACTATAATTAGCAAAAACAAAACATTAAAGCTGGTTTTATGTGGCAGCAATTTCCCCCTCAAGTAGGTCTGTTTTGAGGAACAGATTCTTAAACGAAAGGGTGAAGATCCCTCTGATTTTAGGGAAGCAGGTCGGCAAACGTCCGATTTTTCCTGACAGGCTAAGTGTGCGAGCGCAGACGATTTCCTTTAACAATCCCTAAAAGCGTCCCCACCCGTTTGTACAGAAACACATACAGGGAGTGGAAGACAGGCGTGTGCACACGTTCAGATGGGTTAGATTTGCAAACAGCTGAACATACAAATGTAGCTTGCAAATACAAAGGCCGTTTGCGTGCCTTACTATATTTAAACGCAAACACAGAAATACATTTTCTACCCAGACTCACAGGAGGGACACGAGACGCAAAAACGATGATGAAATGCAACATAACATCATAAATTCACCCATAAAACTGTGGAGTTTAATTTATGCCGGTCTGTGTGTGCCAGATTACAGCAGCAGAGATGACGATGGAGGGGGAAAAATTAGGCTGTGTTGAGAGTATAAAAAAAAAAAAAAAATTGGACTGAATCCAGCCTTGTTTAAACTATTCCAGTGCTTTTAAAATACACGTACGCGTGTGAACAAAATGCACCGATGCACAGACAGAAACACACACACACAGACACTGATACAAGCAGGCTGACACATTTGCATGCATTCACACAGTTCATGATTGCTGGAACACACTGCTCTGGGAGCTGCAGTGTGTGCCATCATGCCATCATTCTGTCACTCCTCTGACTCCGAGCTCTTTACAGAATACTAAATGCAGTTCTGGTCCAATCTGCGGTGCCAGATCCAGTGGAGTCGATCTGACGTGGACGATGTTCCTTTCGGTGTTTTCTTACAACGCCTCGAAGCAAACCGCGGGCTCGCAACGCCGACGAGGGTGATGACAAAGAAGGAGTTCAGAAAGCACAACTTAAGGAGGACTAATTGGTGGGATTCTGCAAACAATAATTACTTTTATTAGAAATTTGTGCCAGTGCTGTGATAAGTGAGCAGAAAAGCACCACTGAGCACATTCAGTATTTGCAGAACATAAATGTAAATTTTTATTTACTTCAAATATTTTAAACTTGACCAGCCTCCTAAACATGTCTTGCTTGTATTTTTGGTAAAGGATAACCTTTTTCCAAATACAAACAGTAACCAAAACGGTTACATTTCCCAACTAAAGACTATCTTAGTTTTAAAACTCTGGCACGAGAGGTGGCAGACGATAAGCTTTTTGACCTTTGAGGCCAAGGAGGTATTTGGTTTTGGTAGCGTTTGTTTGTTTGTTTGTTTGTCTGTGCACAAGATTACTCCAAACGAAATGAATGGATTTTGATGGAATTTTCTGGAAATGTTCAAGTCGTCACAAAGAACAAATCATTCAATTTTGGTGGTCGGGATCACGACCCGGCTCCTACAATTTTTTAATGACCCTTCGGCCTAGGTGGAGGTTTGCGCTCTTCAAGTGCTTCTAGTTTTGTTTTGTTTTTTCAATCAAAAATCATATTTTTTGCCGTTTTTGCACGTTTATTGACCGAGATAGGGAAGTGACGCAAAACACACAAAGAAGAAGAGAAGGTTGAGACATGACATGTGGCTAATGATCTAACCAAGCATGATTTTCGCCTGCTGCTCACATCAGGTCATTAACACCCTGTTGTGATAACACAGCTTTGCATTTCAAATCTAAGTTATTAAACAGAGATCTTCGACCTGCAAGAACATTTAATCTGTCTAATAAACCGCTGGTCATAAATTACCTGAGGCAGTCATTTACATCTTTTAGCTGGCCGACAACAATTCAGCTCTTTCTGCTGTATTTTCCTGCGAACATTGAATCATCTGCATCTGTACTTTCTACCATCGCTGTCCTTTAAAACCTTAAAGTGATTTAAACATTAGGCCAATCATACTGTTCTATACAGTCTACAGCCATTTCTGAGGGATAAAAACAGCATCGTGACACACTCATGTTGCCTAGCGTGTGCATCAAAAGGTCGAGAGCGGCCCCACGCTGTTAACATGCCGACGCTCGTAGCAGCACACCGAGTTAAAAGCAGGACTCGAGCGGCGGATCCGGAGGCGAGAGCCGCGCCTCGACCGTGTGGCCGATACAAACGTAATAGGGTTGTTTTAGCATCGAGGCGGTAAAAAGGAGAAGACGGACCTCCAGCGAAGCACAAGAGCTTATAAAACTGTTATGGCCAAAAGTAGAGGCGAATGAAACCAGTCCGACTGTTTGAAGAAAAAAACAATGAGGCACAGAAACAACCCATGAGGACACAAAGGGAGGATTATTGCATCTATAGAGAAATACATGAGCATTTCTATATTAACCTCTAACTGTTATTTCAATGACTGAGCCCTTTATGATGAGTACTGCTGCCGTTACATATTGTTTGGTGATTTTAATATAATTGATATAATTTTGAGGCTTTGTCGCCCACCCATAACGCTGAATGTCCAAGCACTTGATTTCATTTATTTAAGTCACTTAGATTATTATACACACTAGAATCCCACAATGTGTTTAAATTACGTCAACATTATTTGTAATGACTCGGTCTACCTGTGCAAGCAGCAACCTCAAGGCCTGCGCCGCCTCATGGCCGAGCTCCTTCACCCCGCTCCTTTCCACCGACTCGATCACGCCGAGCAGGTCCGACTCCCGCAGCACCGCCACGCCGCCGTACTGCAGCATCTGTAAACAAGACCGGCACGTCTGCCTAAAGACGGCAAAATGCCAACGCACATTTCTGCCCCGCAGGAGAAGGCTGCGAGAATGCAAAAACGAGTTCAAAACCTTTTCTTTATCATCCAATTATCTTCATGCAAAGTGCAGTAAACTGAATAAATCAGATTTGGATTAATAAATGGTGTAAAAAAGCATCAAATCTCCTGAGTGAACGTCTGAGTTTTAAAGTTCTTGGCAGTAGGTTGACTGTTCCAATCATTTCTGGGTTATGGCCAAAAATGTAGATTTAGCTTTCCTCAGTTGCTCATCATTTAATGCTAGAATTAACCTATAATGTTGAGATTAGAGCTATGCGGGGGCCGTTCCTCTCATCACTGCAAGACGATCTTTCCAACACTGGGTTTGGACTGAGGTCACGTGAAGCAGGAGGAATGTGGGGCCAGTCAACACCTTCATGATGCAACTGCATGAATAATAAATGTTATCCAGAAAAGTTCTAGGTTATCTTGTCTTCCCTGAAGTGGGATTTAGCCTGTTGGACCATTACTCTACATCTACAGAAGCCTGTTATTCACTCATTCATTCAAATTAGGAACGTCAAAGCAGAGAAACAACTAAAACATGCAGGGCAGCGGTGCTCCAGGACCAGGACTGGACACCCCTGCTCTACAATATTTTCAAGGATTTGGGTAGTTTTTGTTTAATCCACTTGTTCTAATAGATGTTTTACGCCAAACCCACTGACACCAGCACCTCCTATCACGCCAAAAGCATTTCCCCCTCCTTTGTGAATTTACAGGAGTTTAGAGAATAAAGAAGTTCTGATGTCTGAGTGAGTTAAAATGGGCCACTCATAAAAAATGCACCAAGTGAACAACCAGACATTTGTTTTAAAGTCGCTCTTGCTTACTCATTTTGTCGTCGACTTTACTTGTCTGCACTAAAGCAAACTTTTAAAAGATATTGGCCAGAAAACGTCTGTTCAACAGTGGATGTTTCTTCTGTTTATGGTCGTAGGATTTATCATAATGGCACCAAGTCATAAAACTCTTAGCATCAAAATAAGTCTCCTATCCAAGATTTTAGGAGCGTTACATTTAGTTTTTGAAGAGGGTGTTAAAAGTAAACTGTGTTCAGTGCAGTAAATATTTCTGTGTGTGTTGTGAGCCATTAATTTCAAGGACTCAAGGTGATTTATTTGTCATTAAACACGCAGACATGAAGGAATAAAGTCTGAAACTCAAGGCCCAGAGAAACACAATAAAAACACAAATAGACAATCTACAAATCTCAATAAAATCTAAATATCTAACTAAGAAAACAAAGTCAGAACAATAAGACCTGTGTGTGGTTGTAAAGTACAACACTGCCAATCCTGGTCCTTGTGTTTTACTGTTTTACGAGCTTTCCTGCTTTTTACAACACCTGACTTACATTAACGGGTCATTAACAGGCTTCTGCAGAACTTACGTTGAGGAGGTAATTTATTCAGGTGAGTCAGATGTTTTAGAGCAGAAAAAAACCCAACATCTAAACATGCAGGATAGAGCGCCCTGAAGATGAGAGTTGGAAACCTCTATTATAGAAGGTCACCGTGGGTTGGCTGAGGGTTGTAATTTTAAACTCTATGATTAAATAAGATTGGTGTCATGATCTGCGGTTTCACCCCTGACCTGTTACCAACACTGCTCCTTCCTGGCTGTCCTGATTTCTCATTTTGTCTCGTATTTTTTTGAATCTCCTGCCTTGCAGTGCCTTTTGTTCATCATTATCAGGCTTACATCTGTTTAGTTTGCTCCTGAGTCCACACCTAGGTTCTCACTATGCCATAATGTTGACAATAAGTTGCTTTCAATCCTACATTTCTTTGGGGACGGGTTCAACAAAATCCCTTAACTCATGTCAGAAATCCTGGCCGTGACAGCAGCTTAAAGAGTTACAGCTGACAGAAATTTCCTACTCGGTCTGCCTTTATCTACCCAGCAGTCACCCGATAATACATGAAAATGTTTACAGGCACTGCTCCCAACAGAAAACATTGTAATTTTCTGTAATTGTGATGTATCATCTTATATTAGCCGGCATAACGCAACATTCATCCTCATTTACCCTTGCTCCTAATGCTTTTAAATTACTTTCTCGTTACATTTTAATATCAAACATGTCCTACTGCTCGAAAGCATGCACTGTTGGTCCGAGGGAAGTGTGTGTAAAACATCTCACCAGTGCGACGAGTTTGAGAAGAGCGGGGTGCAGAAGGCGGCTCTCGCCCGAGCTGAGCAGGCAGCGCAGGAGGAACCGAAACCAAGGCTGACATGCAGCAGAGTCGGCTAAAAGACAAACGTGGAGACAAATGAGAAGTTACAAGTCCTGATACTGATGAAGCTGATTTAATTGGCCTTGATTCATCCTGGAGGTATGACTAAAACTACCTACAGTCTGAGAACTGGCTGACATACACCATGTGCGTTAGAATAAACACGACCTCTGCCACATTAAGGATGAAATGATGTTTGCGAAGGTAGAACTATGAAGTAAAAGCATGAATATTTAGAGTCAATTATACTTATACAGCTTGGTAGTTCATCTCTACTCACAGTAAACAAACCTAATATATAATAATAATAATCGTCAAACATTTAGAAATGATTAATTATTCTAATTAGTTACGCCGACTTCATATATAAAACTGTGGTGCTGAGAGTAAAATATTCATCTATAAAAAGCAGCAGAAGTACTCAGACGGTTGCAAATACATCTAATAGCTTAAATTCAATCTTTAAACTACCCCTGAAATATCTGAGAGAGCATATTCATGAGCAGATTAACACCAGTCACTTTTAGCCCATTTGGTACCTGTAATTGGACTTTTTCTTTTAAGGAAGCCCAGAAGGGAGCTTAGACAGCTGACTGAGGTTCGTAACAGCAGCTCGTGTTTCTACAGAGAAAAGAGACAAAACACTTCAATTCAGCCATATGAAAGTGGAGCAGAGACAAACATTCAGCCTTTTCTCAGCACAGAGACATGAACAGAAACCGATCTGGTCCACAGCGCAACACCTTTCATATTGAATGATGTTTTCCTGAGATGAGAGTCATAACTGCAGCAATTTAAAAACGTGGAAAATGACACTTTTTAATATATGGTTTGGAAAGTGTATCAGTCTTTTCCCTAACCTAACCAAAATGTTTCTGTTGCTGAATTTGAATCAATAAAATGAATCAGAAGAAAAAAGGCACTACAGGGCGAATGAAATCTACGGAAGCTGAGGAGGGCCACGCTTTATATATATATATATATATATATATATATATATATATATATATATATATATATATATATATATATGTTTTAAATGACATGATTATCACAATAAAGCTCGTTTGTTTGCGATGAAATCTTAAAATTAGAAGAAAACAAAGGGAACTTAAGAGGGCCGTGCTCATGTTTCATTTTGACAGCCGCTAAAAACTGAAGTGACAGTGACAGATGGCAAACTGGGATAACCTGGCATGACTTCAGCGGCCACGTTTGCCATCAGATTTCTTGAGCAAGTGTTAGCTGAAGTAGGAAAGTGGAAGACAGTCAGTTGCTCCTCTTTGCCTACTTTAAGACTGTGGCTCTGAAATGTTCAGCAAATGGCAGCGGTACTGAAAGCTGAAATCAGATGGCGTCAAACGAACCACGCGCTCGTTGCTTCTCCACACAATATTTGACCTCGTGACTTTATATTCAAGCCGAAACTTCCTCAAAAGGAGCTTGAATTGTCATATAAACTTAACACAATTTAATAAACAAGAAGAAAGGTTAAAAAAATCACAAGAATTTTACCATTTTAAAGCTTTTACAAGGCGGACTAATGTAGCCGTTACGCATTCTGTTGTGATCCTGTTTTGCATAAAAATGTCATACTGCTGTAAATCACAGGAGCCACAGTAATGTGACGCGTGTCTGTGTGCACAAACAAAGCAACAGATGCAGCGGGAGCCAAAACACACACAGACACACACACACACACACACACACTTAGGCGCAGACACATGCTCACCGACGGACAGAGATGCACTCGGAAACAAAAGCGAGGACAAGATGACCCTGGAGAGAGCGACTGAGCGAGGGTTTAATAATGCATGTGTCTCCCACAGCGTCAGAGCTGACAGTGAGCTCTGCGTGGTGTCCAAAAATACTGAAACAGGCGAGACGGATATGTACGATGTCGATGGAGAGTTATACACTAATCCATAGGCAGAGAGGAGGCGATAACACAAGGAAAACTCAACGGGATTAGCGGAACGTGTGGGGACAGGGAGTCAGGGAGGTGGAGTGGTTGGAGGTCGGAGTAAATGCAGGTGAAAGGGAGAGGTGAAGAAAGGAGGGGGGAAGAAAAGTAAAGTGGAGAGATGAGCTCTGGAGCCGCGGCGTTTCCTTCTGCAGCTAAACCAGAGAATCGAGAGGAAAGAGAGTAAAATACAGGAGGAGGGCTTTGGGAGCTGTTACTCATATCAGCTGCAGCACAGCAGACTACAGAGCGCTGAAGCACAGAACTCGGCTCAACTATTCGCTCTTTTGCAGAAAGGAGAGATGCCTCTGGTGTGCAACTAGAAGCTGGCACCGCTGCTGCCCTGGCTCAGGACCACAGGTTTAACCAGAACGAGGCAGCAGACTAAGATACAACAGTTTATCGTCTCGGAGAAGTTGCTTCCTGCTTTTTACTGAAATTTACTGAGTCACGGGCTCAATCCAACGCTCTGTGCCACCCAGCAGAAGCAGTGCTTCACTGCACATCTCTATAAAACACAGGTTAGATTCAAGTCTGCTGCTCTTGCACTAAGCGACCAAAGCCCATAAAAAATGTAACAATATTTTAGACAATAAGTGACTCTAAGTCAGGGGTCTCCAATCCTGGTCCTGGAGGGCCACCATCCTGCATGTGTTACTTGTTTCTCTGCTCCAACACACCTGATTCAGTGTTTAAATCACCTCTTCTTGTTCTGCAGAAGCCTGTTAATCACCCATTGATTCAAATCAGGTGTGTTGGAGCAGAGAAACAAGTAACACATGCAGGATGGTGGCCCTCAGGGACCAGGATTGGAGACCACTGCTCTAAGTGTTTATTATTTCATCTTCCTGATAATTCATCTGATTGTTTTGTTGCTGTTTCTTTTACAGAAGGTAGGTTCTGCTTATATTTTATGTGTTTATTTCATTCACCAAGCCACCTTCATGACAATATGTCCAAGACCTATGTCTTTCTGGCCACAGTTTCATGAAGACGAACCGCTGGTGTCTGTAGGTTTCAGCCTATTCTTATAAAACAGGAATGAACCGGTGGTGGTTCTTTGTTTCATTCCCACAACAATATTCGCACGAAATGCAGCGCTGCTCTGCAGCAGCTCACTTGTGTGTGCTGTGATGTTAAATCCATATTGTACTTGTTGTACAAAAGTTCAGTTGCACAAACAAATGAGCTTTAGAGTTACAGACTCACTGTATAATTCAGGGCTTCTGGACCACAGGGGACCAGTTCACAGTCCTTATAACCAATTGAGGTAGTTCCCTTTTTTTATTGTTTTTCTGTACAGGCAAAACTGTGGTCATTCATAATCCTAACTACTTTTATCAGGTATTTTTGTAGCTACTGTTTAACCCTCATGTGGCCTTCGGGTCAAATTGACCCAAAGTTACAAGGACTTCTCTACCTCTCTCATCTCTTTTGAGGGCTTCAGGAGGGTTAAGAACAAGTGTTTTCTTAGCTTATTAGGGACTCTCGAATAACGTATGGGGATGTTCATACAAAGGTGCACTTTAATTGACCTAACAAGTTGAACGCCTACAACTCCTGCACTATCAAAACTGCATTTGCTTTGTTAAAATAGAAGCTACTGAACTGCTATGACGTGCTCTTTAAACACGTGTAGTACAAAGTAGATCAATCTGTCGTACGAGTCTCAGCAACTAACATCTTCTGAATGTTTGGAATGCTCTTTTAAGCTCAGTTTAAAAAAACAAACCAAAGCCCTAAAACACACAGCTCTAAATATAAAGTCCTGCATTGCTGTTTATGGCAAATGTCACAAGCAGAAGTGGGGTGGCTGTGCTGACCATCAGTCGAGTGTTGAACAATCAGTGTTCCCCTTTAAAACACGTCACAGTGTGACTAACAGCCCTTATAACCTTTACAGAGTCCTTATAAGCTTTTTGTCTAAAAGCCACTATTCATAGCCAGCTAGACAGGAAACTCTTGTTTTTTAAGCAACACATTTTCCTAAATCTCATCAGTCATTTTAAGGTAACACTGATTAGTGTCAAAGAAAGTTTTACTTACAATAAATACCAGTCGCCTCACCTACCTTCAAACCAAGTTTTTACTTTGATATTTAATGTCTTAAATGTCATAGGAGCATATTTACTGAAGGACCAATCGTGGCTGTGGACAGATTTGAATAAAGTGGGTATAGGAGTAACACACTTATATATACAAACACACACACACACACACGAATATTAGTACCCCCAGATAAGAGAACCTGTAAAAGAAGTCCACTGAGAGCAGTCAAGAGGCACAGAGCGCCTGTGGAGCCAAGTGGGTACAAGGCACTGTCTTCCACCCCCAGGGGCCTCGGCCCGGCAAGTCCAGAACAAGTGTTCAGACGCACCACCGCTGATGCCAGGTCAACATCAAGTAGAGCCTGCAGCAACTTCACGTAGCTGACTAGAAGGAGAAAACGAGACAGAGGTGAGAAAAGCAGAGAGGTAATGGACGGAAAAGGTGAAGAAACTCAAGGGAATGATGGTATGCTTAAACACACAGGAGAGGCAGAAAAAGATGGCAAGTAAATGTGGAAGAAAAGGCCACACGAGGAACAAGTTGACAAAAAATGAGTAGGGGGAGAAAGGCTGTGGGTGTACAAAGCAGTAAGAAAATACAAAAAAGGAAAAAAAAAGATGGTAGACTAAGAGCAGCAGAAATTTCGGCACGGTGGAGAGGCAAAGTAACAGCTGAAAACAACTGATAACAATTTTTCAACTGATATGACAGAGAGTGCAGCCAATAAGTTAGATATCAGTGCCAAGTATAGATTGAGAGAGGCAGGACTGAAGGAGAATAAACAAGACTGAGGCACTTTGGTTTAGAAGAAGACAAAGAAAAAGACCAAACTAAAAGAGCTGCTAAAACAGTAGATCCTAAACTGAGTTGCCAACCATCTGAAACATATTTACGCCGTGCACACTGAGATTAGAGGTCTCTGAGGGAGGGAGAGGGGCTTATTAGTGGCAGCAGAAACACACACACAAAGCAATAAGACAAAGATGCAGAGAAGTAAGGGCAGAAAGGGAGACATTAGGGAGATAAAAACTGAGACGGAGAGGAGGCTGAGTGAGCAAAGAGAGACCGGTAGAGGGGAAAGGAGGAGAGATAGGCAAGCAGAGGCAAGGAGCCCATACATCACAGTGACCCTGACAGGCCACTTATCCAGCTGACAGACAGAGACACAGGAGCAGCAGGGATGATCTGTCTACCAGTGCTGCAGTGGGATGTGGGGCACCTAATATAATGAGTGTGTGTAAAAAGCAGGTATGGGGTTTGGGTAACTTCACTGAAAATGAAGCTCTGGCAGTCACTTCGCCGGTGCGGGAGTGCAAAGAGGCTAAACTGAAGAAAACCTCATTAGCATCCTTTGATTTATACAGTATAAAACCGTGACGTAATAATAAGGAGTGCCTGACATTTACATTTACCAACTTATTATGACATGCACCTCCTACGTGTGTGCAATTACTTTAAATCCATGTGGATCAGAGTAAAAGCAGAAAGCACAGAACCTCAGAGAAGATGATGGTGAAACAAGGAGGATAAAAGGAAAGTGGAAACATAAGTGGTCCATAAACGTAGACGATGTCTTCACATTTTCTCTTAGCAAACAGAACGCATCACTAATCACTGATCTGATTCAAGATGTGCTCATTTGTAACAGACTAAATCATGAAGAAGATATTAAAAATTTAGTTGTCGCTACCCAGTAGGAGATTGTCTGTGTTTCTTTTCTGAAGAAGAAGTCGCTGCACAGCTGTGTCCAAACTCCAACTGATGCTCCTTTGGACCTAAAAAAAATTAGAATCAGAGAGAAAATCTAAAGTAAAACAAGATTTAGGCCAAAAGTAGTGCAAGTAAGGATGTATTACCCCTGCAGTGTCAACAGAGAAAAAGAAAACAGGACGTCATTTTGCATGCCAAATCTATACTTTGATACGTATCAAACAAATGCAATTGTTTTGAATTTGAACCCTACGCTCTGTTCTGCTGTAGGTTTTGTGTCTCGTCCTTGGGCGCGACTGAGTTCAACCCTGGAGTTGTGATAAGAGTAAACCTGAGCCGTACTGTGTACCTGAGTGGAGTGAACGCGCTGCAAGGTAATGAGGGAGGACAGGAGGAGATGGCTGCAGCTCAGCAGAGCCAGAGGAGGACAGCCTGACGGAGGGGGGGATGGGGCCGAGCAGGAGGAGATGACTGTCTGCAGCTGGTCCATCAGCCCAGTGTTTGAGAGCAGCACGGAGACAGCTGGGAAGAAGAAGTCACTGCCATTACACACACACACACGAGCCAGAGATGTCGTTTTAACGTTAATGACACAACATACAAGGACAGACGTTGCACTTGCTGATCATTATCGCTGGGCAAATTCATTTTTTATGACGGAATAAAATAAACAAGTTGTTATACTGACACAGGAATGTTGTAGCATAATATCTAATTTACAGCAACAATGTCAACAACCACTCGTACAACACTTATCGTAAACGCTTTGATTATTGGGGGGCCAGTCTGCGGTACCACCTGGTTCAACTTTGATCAGACTGAGGGGTTTTCCAAGTTCCGTTGGCCTCCCTTTCACACAGTAGACACTTCAAATTTAGCAACGGATCGCACATCTTTTGCAGCCACAAACGATGCTGCGCATCCGTCTCATTCTCAAAGCCCTCACACTGAGAGATGTGCGCCGTTAAAAATGTTCTGGCAACAAAATAGTGCCTCTCTGTGCTGTTTTGAAATATTATGCTTGCATCTGAAGGAAAACACACCCAGGTTTATGTAAATAATTGCCAAGGCAAAAACTTCTGTTTGCGACACATTCATTCATTTTGTTTAACAACACAAGGATGACAGATCTGCTGCACTCCTTCCTTCATAGAAAGAAAGCAGGCACGTCTTAGGGAATCCAGGCCACAGAACCTTTTTTATTTTAAACACAGACTGTATTACAATGTAATGAAATCTATCATAATACAATTCTCATTGTTGTGACCGTAACACGGTGCTCAATGCCTCTTACCGTCTGAATGCCGGCTGTGCTTTGAAGAGCTACGGCACTGCAGCCTTTGCTGCAGAAAGAGGATTTCTTCTCAGTGCTTACAGGATTCAGACAGTCTTCCTAACAAATTCCTAGAAGAATTGTTCTCCAGCCTCAAAACAATAATCGAAGTGATGTATAGGTGTCTACAGGAAAAGCAGTGCACGGATTTAGTTTTCAGAACAAAACTGAAGCCAACGTCAGAAGTCGCCTGCCCGATGCAAACCTAATGATGGCGTTTGCTGACATCCTCCTTAATGGGGGGCACACAACCCAGGAGGCATTTCAAGTCCAAGTGGGTCAGGAGGAAGCTTTAAGTTCAGCTTGGATTACGGCAGTTCAACATAGTTTCAAATATTTTATTTTAGTTTTTCTGTTGGAATTACGCACCTCAGCAAAACTTCAGTATTAGATTTGGTTCAGGAAGAACGAAAACTTGTTTTCACACAAGGATTGACCACCGCAGGGATCAGAACTTGTTTAGGCAGTTTTCCGACCCTCCCATCATCAATACGAGACCTTGAAACTCAAAACAGAAACAGATAAATTTGATGCAGAGGCCTATGAAAAACTATGCCTAATGCTGTAATCAAAACTAAAGGTGATCCAACAAAATGTGAGAGCTTGTGCCTCTATTTTTGCCAGTTGGAGTATATCACACGTCTTAAAAGTTGAAATACTTTCCTTTTTTGCTTTGTTCAAGAGGAATGTGTTTCTATTTCTGTGCACCCCACCATAAGCTCAAACAGTGTCTGGCCTGAGGCTGAAATAGCTCACAAGTGATGAAGAAGCAGAGCAGGAACACAGGCAGGCGGCAGCAGGAGCACTCAAGTATTACTATAAGCATAATAAGCTTCACGTCCCAACAGAATCCCTGCTCTCTGGATACCAGCACCACCTTATTAACCACAAACCAGCTCATTGCTGACCTCTGCTGAGGTTTTCTTCATGGACTCGCGAGCAGGGAATTTATTTAGCTTGTAATAAAACCAATCTCATAAATGTCTTCAGCAAGACCCGGCCTAATCCGTCTTGAGTTCAGTTTTTGTCAGAAATGACATTAAGTGACTCCTTAAAATAATTTGTTCTTTTTTTTTTTACATTTTAGCTCATTTCAGTAGTTTAGCTCATTAAAGCTGGTTTGGATTTGGCTCGTCAGATTTAAAAGTGATTGTGTTTTTAGAGATTTCTATCTAATAAAAGGTTTAGCGGTGACTTTTTAACAAACTCGTTTTTTTTCTACCAGTCCAGTTTTTGTAGGTTTTTAATTATTTCAACATCAAACTGCACGTCTCTATTATTAAGATATTTTTTGATAATATCAAGTATTTATTTCTTGTCAAATAAAACATGATGACACTTCATTTGCAGCTTAGGTTGGTAAATTTTCACAGTTTCGAACCCCGTGTGCGTCTGCGTGTTTGCTGCAGAGCATCAGAAACGCCTGAACTTTGTCTCTAAGCGAGCAAATGTGTCGAACTGTGTGTGATTAACGAAGTGTTGCAGGTGACAACAAAATCCCGCTAGGTCGCCATTCCAACGTAGGAGCTGCTCCAAGGCTTGACAGCGAAACAGGAAACGAGCATTTGCGATCAAAAAAAAAAAAATCAGGAAAAAGCCAAAACAACCTTTTATGATTACAGTTTTCTCTGTGCCTGATCGCTACATTGATCAAGAGCAGACATATGAGACGGCGGGAGAGGAGGCAGAAGGTGTGGAACGTGTTGAGAAAGGGAGAAACAAATACACATGTTAGTAAAAAGAAGAGACGCAGAGGAAGCATAAAGTACGTCTAACCTCTGTCTGCGCTGTGTGCCGGTGACAGACTCAGGCAGCACTGCAGATAGTTGAGGGCAGGCAGGAGGCTCTCTGTGTTGGTGGGCTTCAGCATCCCAACGATGCTGCTCACTAACACACAGATAGGTACACAAAAAAATCATTTCTGTGTGTGCCTGTAGCTGACGTGGAGGTGAAAAGCAAAGTTAATTGGCCCCTTGTCATTATAGGAATAGGTTTGGTTTGCAACAGAACAGCTCTTTTTTTTTTTGTCTGCACATCAGCAGAAATCACTCTTACTGCGTTTGTAATATTAAAGGAAAACGAGCAACACCTCCACTAATGACTAAATAGATGTGAATGTGGAAGAGAAACGAGCAGCTCGACAGAACAGGTGCTGAATGGGAGGACAAGTCACTTCAGACATGTTCAGTTGTGTATTTGTTTTGTGATGGCATCTCTGTGTGCATGTGTCTGAAACAGAAAATGCCTCTACTCTCATTAAATCTGTCTCTCGCCTGTGCGGTCGGTTGGACTACGCAGATATGCTAAATAGATGTGGGGAAGGGAGTCGTCGACGGCGGGTTCAGGCCTCACCATGGTAGAGCAGCTTGAAGTGCACTCCTTCCATATTAGTGAAAATGGAGGGCGAAGGCGGGTCACTGGTCTGGGTCACACACAGCAGCTTCAGCACCACAGGGAGCGAGTTAACTACTTCACAAAGAAATAAAAAAGAAAAGGGGAAAAAAAGAAGGTGAAAACCGTATATGTGAGAAAAAAGACGAGAGAGTTGTGCAGCTAAACGACTGCCTGCAGTCGTTACGAATTAGCATAAACTCATTACTTAATCCAAAACAGGATACTCCCAGTGCATTTATGCAACCCAAAACAATGGACATAATTCAAACAAACACAGTTCAGTTTGGAAAAAAAAAATTCCTTAAACAGGGAGGGGTATCTCACGATCACTTTTGGACTTAATGACGTTCTGGTCTGCCGCCAAGAAATAGCTACTGCGCAGCATAATTAGGTAAAGGTAAGAAGAGGAAGAATAAATTGTACCGCGTTTTAATGCACATTTTCATTATTTCGGCTCGGAATCCGGGGAGGAAGAAGAGAGCCAGCCTGAGGAGAGAGGGGCGTGGGGTAAAAGAAGATGAAGGGTACTATTTTACAAGAAAAACTTGATGAAGATCAGGAAGAGCAGTCATCTTTTACTGCTGCTGCATATCATTAAAACCTCTCCTCTGGAGATTCTGCCACTTGGGAGCTAATATACAGTATGTATTAATGCAAATTACAGTGAGTTGTACTGGAAAACGTGCAAAGATAACAGACTGTAATCCTCCCGGGACATGAAATGAGCAGAGAGGAGGCAGAGGCTAACAGCTCCTGGTGTTGTGGCCTTCAGCTGCTCTCATTACTTTGGTCAAGCACACACATGAAAACGCCATCTGGCAGACTAAAAGCACATAACAGCATGCTAGACATGTAATAAAAGATTTAAAAATTACCAGGTTTCTAAACATTCTTTATGTTAAAACTTCAACGTTTTCCCGACTCAAATGTTTAAATTTTGTTGTCAGTTTTTGAGTCGTTTTGACTTCTAAGTGCTCGTTTTTACAGTGGTTGGACTTCATGGTCTGGCTGACGTAAAATACAACAAAAAAACAACAAAGTGTACATATAAAAAAAAACTCATTTTATTACCTAAGGCATGGCTGTTCACGTTCAAGACCCTAGAAAGATGTATGAGTGTGCATGTGTTTGTATGTTCTCAGTCAGTGACTCAAAAACCAAAACCCCGATGACTAAAATGTCAAAGCTTGATTAGTTTAACCTTTTCTGACTTTTTACTAGACGAGCCAAAAGGTAACATCATGGTGATTCTGTCCATCTCCTAAATGTAATTATCGTGAAAAACCAACTTATTTTTAGAAATTCACGTTTTATCCTTTTAGAAAATAGTACAGAAGATTACAGAAGATGCAATTTTTTACTATTTTATCTATTTATTAATGAAATGGATCTGATTTTATCTGTATTAAGACTTAGTAAACTAATTTATCTAGATTTAAGAGTAAAACTATCGGTATGGAGCTGTTTTACTGGTCTAATCATACTTTCTGTCTGAATTGGTACAAAATGGTGATTCTTCACATCCCTATTTACCAGACGTTTGAAGAAAGTCTGTAAATGAAAATAAAAGGGGTAGTTTCACTTTTTTTTACTCACAATTAATTTAAGTTAAATATTTTAGTAATGGCTTCTCATCGTCGTCATTTTTAACAATCACATCATAACAAGATTTCAGCTCCTATGAAAGATTTTACAGCTTGCTGGAAATGTCAAGGAGGTGAGCATTAATGATAATTAGCGCCACTCCTACACTCATTTGCTTTCAAGGATCATCATGCAGTACCGCTTCGCCTAAAAAACGATGAAGCAATAAATTAATGATTCATAGAAAAGGTTTTTTTTTTTTTCAGGAGGTCTGTGGAAAGTCTGATAATCTAACAGAACGTGGATACCTGAAACAGAGAATCTCACAATAAATGATCTAAAATAATCTGCACATTACCCCACACTGGTAGTGTCTGTTCGTGTTTTCTGCCTCTGAACCAGATTACAACTTAGCTTTTAACATAGTGAAAAAAATAATGAAGTTTCTCTTTCAAACACTAAAATCTGAGAGATTAAATCACTGCAGTAGTCCTGCTTGTACAAACGATTATCTCACATTGTTACAACTTTAACAGAGTTTTACACAACCAGGTCCACAGCATTAAATCCAGAACATCTCAGTGTGAAGTCGTACGAAACAGAGCAGGTGAAGCCTGGATCTTTCTGGATTGCAACTGTTAGCGACAAGTTGGAGACAAAACTGCAGGAAAATATGCAAATTTTTACTTTGAATCTTACTGAACTGGTACTTACAACACGTCTGAGTATGGGACTGCAACCCTGCAAACCCTGCAACATCTGTGCGATACTCCTGTGACTGACGTGCAGTATTTTGTCACAGTTTAAACACAAAGTGTCTTGATTGTGTCTCAATCACGTCCCAATTTGAATCGCATTTTCTTCTTTTTCCATTCGAGTCAGTCACAGTTTGGTTTAATAGGTCACCAAACCCTCCCACAGTTGTCTTAAGGTGGTCTCACCCACAAGCTGGTGACTCAAAATTGCAATAAAGTGTGCAAATTTTCCGTGGCAGCCTCGCTGAATTCTGAGCGTTTGCAATCAACAAGTCAAGAAGCTGGGGTTTGCACACATAGTTTTTGAAAATTTCAACCTATTTTTGTGTGCTTGCATACAGTTCTCGTGCGCTTGAGATGGGTTGGAGGCGCCCATGACAACTTTGTGATTATTCTGAGTAAAACCGGACGCACAACTTTTTTTTCCAACATATTCAAAACTCAAGCAACAGGACTGCGAGCCTCTGCGACTCATTGCAGGTAATTGAGAACCCCGGTGGAGGTTTCAAGACGTTTTGGAGACCCTGTTTAATAATGCTGTTCACCGACTACTCGCAGCCCGACGAGACACCACCTTTACGTTACTCGCACTTTTCTGACTGGCGGAAACTAAACTGGAAGAGTCTGAAATGGTTTCCAGACACCTGCAACGACTCTGTGACTATTTTAACGTTCAAAGTTCCTGTGGCGCCAGAGAAAGGCCCTGTAACCCGTGAGGAAATTGGGAACTCTCACAGACATTTCAGGAATTTCAGAAAACTCCCCCCACAAACGCTGCTTCCAGTTTGTCACCAGCCGTCGCGGCCCGGTGAGATAGCCTTACGTGGTTTACGCTTTCCACTCATTCATCAACGCTTCAAATTTCTGTTCATCTAGTTTTTATTTTAACACAAAAACAGTAAAAATGACACCTAAAAAGGAAGCCCCATCCACAACCCTTGATGTGCTCTTTTCAAAGAAGCTCTTATTTATATAGCACACATTTAGCATCATTATATGTGCACAGAAGTATTGCCAAAACAGAGAGTGTGTCGAACACAGATAATCCTCTGCTTTTTGGTGCACGTGTGATCGGGCAAACTGCAAACAAAGCTCAGATCTAATTCTCTGCATATTCTCTGGAGTTCATCTAGGAAAATGGCTTTTGTGAAAACATTTATTAAAAACTGTGCTTGCCTGGCAGAACAGTTATTGGAAATAACCTCGTATGTCACATTTACTGCAAATGAACGAACCATAATCAGCTATTAAATATCCATATTTTACGTTGAAGGCAGCCGAGCAGCCATACTTGTGTAACCTTTACCGATGTGTTCGTAATGAAAAGTTATCCATGTTAGTGATTTGTAAGTCAATAGCGTTGTTTTGAAATATTTTTTTAAGTGTCATTTAGGAGATGGAGAGCGGTAATGAGTGAGAGAAGAGAAAATCCAATCCAATCTCATTTCAAACAGCTTTCAAACAGTAAAAGCTGTTTATTGGGACCACGACCAGCCTCCGTTTAATTCAGAACAAAAGTGCTGCCCGGGAAAACGACCCAGCAGACATAAATCAGCGCAGATATGGTTTTAAGACTTTCCGTGCAGATTTTAAAATAATTAAACTAAGTGCTTTTCATTAAGCCACGTGGAAACACATTGTGCCAAACCAACCTATTAATTAATATATATTACTTCACAGAAATGGGCTGCTGCCTCTTTAAAGTTGTGTTTGTGAGTCCTCCACTTCCCTCGCCAATTGTTCATCTAATCATCATCAAACACGCTGAATTGCTGAGAAAATGCAGATTAGAGTTTGGAAAAACAACTTCTGTCGTCCTAAAGTCATTCATTTTCTAATCCACCGTCCTCCATGAGCTCTCCCAGTGATCTGTAACCATCTCGAAGCTTTGTTTTAGTTTTTGACAAAATCTTATCACCAAGATTTTGACCCCAAACACAGATACGGCGTAAGGACTCCTGCTAAAGTACCTGAAACCCCCTTTTAGTATCAGATGCGATTAACGACACATTGATTTATTTAATCACAAATTAAACTTGTGCCACATTTCCTGTAAATTATGCTCTTATGATCTGCAATGTGAAATATGTGAAGACTCGGGTAACTTCTAAAGTCTGTCATTAGTGTCCAAGTTATTTCGTTTAATAAAAACTGGTAACCAAGACATTAAAACATCTGAATAATGAATGTTTTTTAGTCATCGCCCCACTATAATGAGAAGACGCTTTGGAAAGTGTGATTTATAAACTAAAACATAATTCTGTGAAGAAACATTCACCTGCAAATGGCTTTTTTTAATTAAAAAAAAAAACAGAGTTTTTGTTACTGTAAGGGCAGAGACGTCTAAAACTTGAGTTTGTTAAAAGTTGGGATTCAACAAAGTAAAACCTTTGCTGTGAAAACAACATTTTATCTGCTGTATTACACGTCACAGCAGAAACCAAATGATTAAACCTGAGTGTATATTTAGCAAGGGAGGTACAGCTTCATCAAAAAGTTTTAGAAGCTTTACATAACTGGCTGTGCAGAAAACCAGTCTCCTGCATTATATCTGATGAATACACACAAATAAACTCTAGTTTATGTAAAGATAAACTGATGTTTTATGTGTGCTTTAAAAGTTTATACTACCCAACTCAGATCAGCTCCAACAAAGGTGAGAAAGTAGCTTAAAGTACAGCAGCGTAAAAAAATGTTGAAATTTTGGATCACACATCATGTTGCTCTGTACATTTTGCGGATTACCCTAAAATAAAAGGCTCTGCTAGTTTTACTACTTAACAGCAAAGAAAAAGTACATTTACCTTGACAAGTATATTTAATTGATTACATTTTAAGAAACCAATTAGTCTTCAGTGTGTTTGTTGTTTAATTTTTCTTGCCTCATTTTCCTCAATACACTCAAGTCACTATATATTTATTTTCTTTTAGGGACGGGCAGTCATCTTTTTACTTCTTCATCTAACATAAAGCTCCAAAGTTAGGATGCTGATTCTGTAGCGTACCTGGCGCAGCGCGATCATGTCCGAGTCCATTAGCCACGCTCTCCACGCTGATCCTCTGTAGCGCCTGGAGCAGGGATGCTCTGAGGTTTGCACACAAATCGGTCGAATATTCTCCGTTTCCGTGCAAAAGAGCTTTGACTACACCCAGAACTCGCTCTGCGAGGGGAGCCTCTCTGGTGGTGATCATGTCCTGTAGCCAGAAAGAGTAGACGGCCTTGGTACAAACATCATCTTGACTAATGCAGAATATCAGCTGACATTTAAATAAACTTTCAATTAAATATGGCTAAGTTTTGAAATCTAAAGTCTTATTTTAAAGGGGATAGATCAGATCTTTTGAGGTGGGGTTCTGTGGAAAGGTTATGAATAATATCTTACTTGTAGATAGCCAAGTGAACAACCTCAGTTTAAAGAAACAGAGGCTCATTCTGATGGGATTAACAAGTAAATGGCTAGTCCAAGAGAGCAAGGTGCTGCTGTCTTAAAACAAGTTTCATCTCAAAAATGTTGCAGCGGTTTGTGCTAACACTATTTATTAAACTTTACACTGCCGGCAAATTCACATTACACAATTATTCTGACAGAAATAAAATGACATCACTGCGAGACGTGCCTCGGTCTGCGATGGGGGTGCTACAGCTAGCTGCTGTTGCTTGTTCTCGCAAATAACAACAGAATTCAGTGCAAGAAAACAAAACGAGTAATGTAAAACTGGCAGCAGAGTAAAGATTTGTAAAACAGCATTTGCATGAACAGCTATCCAAGTTTTGAGCCTGATGTTGTTTAAAGAAAGCTCCGGCCCTGCTCCGACTAGCCATTAACTCGTTGATCCAGTTGGAACTAAACTCTGTTTCTCCAAAATGTGGTTGTTCAAAGAGCTATTTAACACAGATAAGGTAAGATATTAGGTCACAACCTCACTTCAAATGATCTGAACTATTATTTTAAGGCCTCACCATGAGGGTCAGGATGACGTCTGGGTACTTCTCAATAAGAGTCAGAAGCTCCGAGGTTTCTGTGTCTGGTTCCTGATCCTGCCTCTCACCTGTTTCACTTTCTCCCTTTTCATTGTTCTCCTGCGTATCTGCCTGCAACGAGAAATGAAAACCCAAACAACTTTCTCATGAGTTTGGATTACAATTTCTGAAAGGAATTAAATACAAAAAAGTCTCCAACTCTTTGCCGGCAGCACCCATGGCTGCCACCATTAGGTGAAACCTGCTGTTGTGAAAAAATGGGAGGACCTTTGAGAAATATTTGAGATACAGATTAGAAAAACGTTCTCTCACCACAGTCTGCTCGATGTTCTTATGGGATTTCTCGGTCAACCAAAGCTCCAGGACCAGTGGCCCAAATCTTTCTGCTAGTTCCTGATATCGACAGATGAAGTGGAGGAGTGCAGGGTGGTGAGTGTAGAGGGAAGAAAAACTCTGGCAGGAGGAGAGCGCTTTGCTGATATAACTCAGAGGAGCCTTAAGGAAATGACAGTAAAGGAAGACCGATGAAGATAAAGTGCTTTCATTGGGATGTGTAAAACCCCAGATAAAAAAGTTTGCAGCACAGTTTAGATGTGAGACTCAGACAGCAAGAGGTTTTCTTTCATCCACTGTCACTGACGGAGAATTTAGCAGAAAGTTTGGACTATTAAGCACTTTCAGAGCAGCTGTTTTTGAGATAAAGAAGCACATATTGCGATAATGTCCTTTGTTATGCTTAGCTTTAGAAAAAGAAAGGGATTAAACAAGATTAATATTCCTTGCTCTGGTGTAATCTAAAGAACTACACAGCTTTTATGTTTGAAGATGGATAACAGCTGTTGAGCTGTGATTCGGAGTATTTCACGCCTTTCACTTTAAGAGTTTTTGTATTAAATCACACAGTACTTTAGCTCCTGATCTCGCTGCTTTTTTCTTCTTCTCCATGAACAGAAAAACCATCAGGCACTTTCATCTGGGAAAAAAAAAATCTTAAAACATTAAAACCACATTGGTGGCTTTTGAGCATTTCTCAAAGAGCACAATGGGTTTGATATTAAAGTTATATAATTAGGGCTGAGTCACTGAAGGAAAGTAAAATAAAAGCGGCTTAATTAAAACTGAGGCAGACGATTTCACCGAGATGGGGAGGAAAAACATTGTCAACATGAAAGATTGCTTAAATTAAGCTACAATTCTGAAACGAAATGTATTTAAATGAGTTTGAGGTTAATTTAAATGTAGCGTTTTATCTGAAAATTCACATTTCATATGTTGTTTTGTTTTAAGCCCCCTATGTTGAAAACCGAAAGTTGAAATTTTGCAGGAGCCAAGTAAATTACTTCTTCAGGTAAAAGGGGGAAAGAAATCAACCACCTCAATTTTATTTTGTATTGATTTTAACTTTAAATCAGACTAAATTTCCCGTACTTTAAAAAATGGTGGGTCCATTTTATTTATTTATTTTTTGCAAATACATTTTGCTTTTATTAACTACAAATTCCCATGAGAAGTCTGTCTTCCTAACTGATCGTTACAAAGAAATGAGTATTGTTGTTTTTCTGTCTAGCCTTATACATCCAAAATGATTATTGTGTTTACTATTATTACTGCTGCTCTTTATTTATTTTCCCATCTATGTGTTATTGAATGTACCATTAACGAAACTAAACATGAAGGGTTATTATCTGTTCTGAATGTTAGTCTTCAAACCTAAAAGAAAATAGACTCATAGTTCAGGTCAGGATTTTTGGAGCTGAAATGGGATGAAAACATTACAAAAACCAGTTTTCAACCTGCCCATCTGGCTGTTATCCTAGCCAGTGTTTGGCTCTGCGATCACTTAAACCAGATGAACGTATGATTTGGGCTAACGCCAACAGAAGGATCATTATCAACAATCCACAGCTGAGCACAAGACAAAAGAAATACATGTAGAAAAGACGAATCTGTTTCTCTAACAGCTTGTTAGTCTTTCCTTTGTTTGATGTGCACTACTGAGAAAAGTCAGGCTGTTGGTTGTTAATTAAAGGTTTGTTTCTTTACAACCAGCTTTAAAGACTCTTCGTGGAAATGAAGTCCCTTAAAATCAGCTGCAAAGACAACAGTTGAACAAACAGGCTTCATAACAAAGCTTTGGTAATATAACTTTGATGTATTTAGACTGAAGCTTGATGTACTGTAGGGATCTTTTAGGACCTCAGGAAGTTCTGTAAATTTGTGAAAACTGTTTTATGTTTTAGGCAAAAGCAATAAATAATCTTGTAGAGCTTTTCCTACAAAGACTAAAACAAAGCTAAGTACTTTAATAAAGATGCTGTAGCTTGTAGTTTGTGTGTTACGGCGTGTTTTGTTTGTTGCTCGGTGTTACCCTGTGTAGACCGGGGCTCTTGTCCTGGGTCACCGCCAGCAGGTACAGGGCCGAGCGGAGGACACACAGAGGCAGCATCGGGTCGCCCTGCTCCTGCACCGACTGCAACACCACCACCACGCTGGAGAACACAGTCTGGTCTGGGAGCAGCCTGGATTATACAAACACGAACAGTGAAGGCATTAAAGTTAATCTTTTAAACTCACATCCACATCTGAACCATTGAAAACACAACTTTTATAATAGTTGATCACAGCATTCTTTTATCACAGGCATTAAAGGCACAGCTGTTAAATGGTTTCACTCATATTTATCAGGAAGAGCTTTCTGTTCATTTCGGGAAGTATTCTTCACCTGTGACACCTTTTAACTGTGGGGTTCAAGGCTCCATTTTAGGCTCCATTCTCCTCCCTTGGAGCTTATTTTCAAAATCAGAACGAGGCCTTTCACTGTTTTGCTGACCTTCAGAAATATTTCCCTGCTAATAGTCAAACTGATGTTGCTAAATTGCATTTTGAGATATACAAGAATGGATAGAGATAAACTCTAAGCGAAACAAGCCAATATGAAAACTTAGATTTGAACACGCTAATCTACTAAACAAATATGACAGTGAGTGTTGTTGGCCTGTTAAAATATTTGGGTTACTTGAGTCTAACTTTTAGCCATGCTTTAAAATTTGGGAAACAGATTAGCTCAGTTCTTAAGACAACTAAGGCTCTTTATTAAAGCTAAGGCCTACATTGTGTTACAGAACCATTCAGGTCTTTATCAGATCTCATTTACTTACTGAAGTTCTCTGTTAGTCTTACAATCTCTAAAACGCAGCCCCTCGCCCTCTAACAGCATGATCAAATCTCACCTGCACTGGCCTTCCAGCAGTTTAAATATTGACTGCATGTTTTGAAGTCTTCATGCTATGGAACCATCTTTACAGGTCTGAACTTCTGCACCTTTACACTACAAACAGAGTTCTGAGATCCACAAATCAGATCTAGATCCAGGCTCAAATCCTTTTTTGATGGTGGCCCCCGAACTGTGGAACATCCTGCCTCTGAAAGTCAGCGCTGCTCAGACCATACATCATTTTAAATCACCGCTAATCCCATTTTTCACACTGGCTTTCATAGTTGAGCAGAATATTTGAACTTTTATTGCTCAAGCTTGACTGATTGATTTATTTGTTTATAACTTTGCTTTTTATTATATTCAGATGTTTTATGAAGGCTTTTTATTCCTTGTACAGCACCTTGATTGCTTTTAAATGTGCTGCTGAAATACTGCAAATGTTGACTTGACCTGTTAGGAATAAGGCAAACACTCCCAGGTCCAAATCGCATATACGCACCCTAAACCCTTCAACAAAATGTAAATCTTGGTGAGTCCACACACAAGGCAGGGAGAGGCTTTTACCGCCTTCCTCTGGTGGTCATGCTGAGTCAGGGATCAACGAAGGGACAGATTTTTAAGGAGAAAACTATTTCTGGGGAAATAAAATATGTATTTAAGAACAAAAATGCACTTAATCAATCAGCTAAATCCTCTATGGCATTTAAAGTAGCACTGTATCATTTTTGTTTATTTTATTACTATTAAAATTAATTGGAACTTTTACATAAGTTGCTTGCAGCATCTTGTGTCTTTTTGTCTAGTGTTCCTGTGTCATTTTAATTAATCCTGTAAACCAAATTTCCCCCTGAGGGACAATAATGGTCTGAACTGAAATGAACTTTCAGAGGGACAGAGTTTAATGAGCGAGTCTGATTGCAACAGCACATCCAAAAGCACTGATGTAAAATACTGATGCAAACCTTTGAACATTTTTAAATACACCTTAAATAAAATGCTCAACATTGTATTTGTGGAAAAACTTAATTATGTGTTAATAAAGTCATTTCATACAACTTATCTGAACGCAACGATGGTGACTCATGAAGAGCGTTTCCCTGTAATATTTATTGGCAGTAAAAGTAAAGCTTTTTAAAACTATAATCTAATCCAGACAGACAAAACGAAAACAAAGAGTTGTGCTGCTGCCCACTGAATTTAAGAACAGGCACTGAGCAGAGCAAAGTTTGGTGACATTGTGCTTTTTTTCCTATTGATTCGTTTAACGGACTTAATATAGTGCAACCAAGAGAAACGCAGCAGCCACCGAGCAACTAAATGACTTTCCTGGTCAAAGACTTCTTTTGTTGCTGTGCAAAATAAATGCAGCTTCAAGAGAACAGTCAGTGCTCCTGGATCAAATAATTCTTGGTTTTCTTTTACCGAACTACTATGTAAAATTGAATCAGCGAAACTTTGTGATGAATTATTTACTAGATCATTACATTTCCACAAAATGCTAAGTTTCTGGCACTTGGTACATGCTAAAACTGTTGAAGTTTCTATTTTTCATAAACATACAAATTAAAAAGAAAGAAACACCGAACACTGAAGTCTTCGTTCATGTCTAAAAAGTGAATACAGCAGCCAAAGGCGTTCTTAAATAAAATGCTTATTATTGACATTCCTGAAGTTTTCTTCTGTGTGCCGTCCTACCTGTCTCCATGCTTTAGAGCCAAGTACAGAAGGACCACCAGGCAGTACTGAGTGGATCTCGGTTCTTGATATTCACGTAACAGAGAGGGCCAGTCTGACAGATGACAACACAGAGAGGAAAGGCTGCAGTGCAGAAGATTTTCCACCTCCTCAAAATCTGGGGATGAGCAAGCAAACAAAAGCAGAAAGAAGTCTGAATAAGGACAATTAGGGGAGACAAAAAAAGGTGCATAAATACAACGGACCAGGAGGCTTTTAGAAGACAACTCTATTTTACCAGTTTTGTGTTTATAATAAAACCAAAGATAGGGAAGTAAAATTAGTTTGCTTGTTCTGAATCATCACTTTAACAACTAAGAACTAGCATTTTTTGACAAAATGCATACCATCTACTGCCAAAGCTTTAAACAAAGAGCTCATTTGTGCAAAGGGGGAAAGATAGGGATGATTCTCAACTACTACCAGACCACATCTTACCTCAATTTATGTACTATCTGAGTTTGCTAAGGTTGATTAGCTGTGGCGGCCATCATGAATTGGTTTAACTCCAAAAGCTAACCTGTTGTACATCCAATGACTGCTTTCTGAGAGCTTCTTTACAATACAACCAGTGGTTCATGAGATATTTTGCTAACAGACAACAGTAGATGCACATACAATGGCAATGACATGACCGCTCACCTTTTATGGCAGTGGCTGAAAATAACCCGAAAATAAACATCCAAACATTAGATCATTATCTGTCAGTGATAAGACAATGGTGACATTGTTGCTCGAATATAATCTTTGTAAAATACAGCACCAATAATAACAGCTTTACTAAATGGTAAATCATTAATGAGATCTCTGCAGAACAGGAAGAAGATTTAAAAGTATAGTTATTGTGCATTTATTAAAAAGAAAATATGATGAAAATATCAAAGCTTTTTTTCCCCATCTTTTTGGAAATTAGGTTTTCATTTCACTCCCTCAGCTTTCCACAGAGGCAAATAGTTTCAACAAAGGTGTCAAAACTTTCTCCAGCAAATGTGCAGCATATGTGAAGCAATAACAGGATAGGAAAGGCAGAGCATAAAGAAGAAAATGAGAAAGGAGCCATAGGAGATTTGGGACAAGACTCGCTAGTCAATAACAACAGAGGATATAAAGCCTCGAGTAAGGCTGTGAGAACGAAGACGAAGTAAACAATAAAATGAGAAGAAATGAAACATGAAAAAGACAAATAAATATCAATGGAAAAAAAGGAACAAGAGAAAAGCAAGGTGTATAACGCTGAAAACCTTGAGCAAATAAAAAGCGTCAATGTGACTAAAAAGGAAGAGAGAATGTGGTAAATTTAGGAATCTGATGTAAAAGAAAGAAAAGCAACTCTAGCGACTATTTGTAATGGTTACTGGAGTTTTAAAATACAGAGAAAAATATGAGAAAACTGAGGCATAGAGACGAGAGTTTTGTGCAAAGGACAGAAAGGTGAAGACATAAAGGAGGAAAACAGATGGGACAGAGGGGGGACAGCAAACTGTGGCTTGTTGCTTCCTGCCTGAGATTTCAATAATAGAAACAAACAGAAAACAAGAAAGAAGAAGCATTTTCTTAAATGTTCTCACAACCGTTAAAACATCATGAGACAACTTTCCAACACACAATAAAGAACTTAAAAATGACAACAATTAATCAATAATATCAAACGATCAAAGAACAAAACACTGATATAGTAAGAGAGAGAACATGACATAAGGAAGTACAAAGTAAGAGGGAAATATATAACAACGATGTGATAGTAACATCCAAAACAAAAGCATGAGGAAAAACAAGAGTTGGGAAACAAAACGTAACAGTGATAAAAAAAGAAGATTGTGATAGGAAAAATGAGCAAACAGAAGACTATCTTCCAAATGTATTATTCACACATCAACAAACACACAGACGCATGCTTACGCATACAAATCCTATATCTTACTACTTTAAAGAAATAGTTCCTTCAATATTGCAACGCGTCCCCTGGGAACAGATGCAGTCTCCTCCGAGAGTCTTATTTCCAGGTTTGTGACTATAATGTGGAAAGGCTAGGAGCAGAAACAGTGCAGGATTTCATTTCTGTGTCCTGTAATTTGCTTCAGCCTAGCACATCAAAAATACAATAGTTTTTTTTTTAACCTAGAATTGCTGTCTGTGTTATCTTAAGTACCCTGACATTAAAGAAACTTGGCATCAAATCTCCTGTTTATTTTAAAGCCATTTCTAAAATGTTCATATCACAGAGATGTGAGTCATTTCCTCTCAAACAAGAGCTGAAGCTCTCATTCCTGACCGTGCAGACACGGTTTCGAAAACAGCAGCTTGTATGTGGCCAGGCTGCTATTGTGACACTACTTTTTCTTTATCTAGTGATGCATATTATCAGTGGAATCATGACTGACAATCAGTTCAGCATCAGCGTGTGAGCATCACGTCTCTAAAGGTAACAGGAACAACGAGCTTTAAACAATCTGCAGCAATTTGTTCTGCGTGTCGTGCAAGTGTGTATGCAAACTTTGTATACCATTATAGGAGCTAGACGGAGGGACTGAAACGGAAAGCAGACACACGCTTAGTTTCTGCAGAAAACCACAGCAAGATGCGTTCATATTTGGGTTCCTGAAAAGATAGACAAGAGAAAGAAATGCTTACAAAAAAAAACTGGAAAATAATCATAAATACATGAAGATTGCGTGGAACAGTGGAGGGGAAACTGCAGAGTTATGTAAAGAAAAGAATGAGGACAGCTGAGAGAGAAAACACACTGCACAGTGAATACAGAGAAGACTGAACTGTGAGACACAGGACAGGATGTGCTCTGACTCGCTTCTTACAAATATGAAGCACAGACGCAGCAGAGTTCAGTTTCATTACACCTCAGAGCAGGGGGCCTAAAACCCAGTAAAGTCAACCACTGCAACCACGCTAACACACACACACACAACGGCACAAACAGCACACCTCCACACATAAAAGCCCACGTGCTTAAATACACCACAGAGATGTTATATGTCTGACTGGTTCACACTCTGGCTGAACGATGCACAGCTGCATGTCCAGACTGTTGCAACATTTTCAGCATTTTGTTAGCTGCCGTTTGTAAGTGTTACAGTCTTTCTGTGTCCTGTTGTTGTACCTGTTTCCTGCACAAAGGAGCGCTTTGTGTCCCAACGCCAGCCTAAAGAAATCGGAGGATGCTGGAGGGGTAAAGAGGTGAGGAGGAAGAAAATAATAAGGCAATAAGACAATAAGAAATAAGACAGTAATAAAAAGCCTCATCGCTGTACACTCAAAAAACTGTGTTTATACCAGAATTATATTACTGTCAGGTTCAAGCAGTAAAGATTACTCTCAGTGGTTCTTGATATGTTACACAGTGCTCAGCAAAAATCTTGAGTTTTTTCTTACAAAAGTCAGACTTTCTTTCCCCTGCCTGGTTCTCGAAGGATCTTTTTAAGTTTTTCTTTCATCACTGGCTGCTTTATTGCTCATCTTTAGCCTAGCACCTTACCATTTTTGGAGAAATAAGTCTTTTTAAGTCACTTTGAACTACTTATCTGTAGCCAGTATTTTAACTGCAGTTGACAGCAGTCAGAGCAATCTTATTTTGGAGAATCAATGAGAAGCTAGCCATTACGCAGACTTAGGCCTATTTCAGAGTGAATTTCTGCAATCTAAAACAACTCAAAAATGTAAAGAAATATATATAATAATGAACTGACTTGAACCTCTATTTTTAAATTAAAGGTTTGAGTTAATTAAGATGGTGGAAACTTGTTCTTAAATGGGCCCCTCTCTGCGTAGATATTAGCTCGTTTTTTAGTCTGATGTTGCGTTGACTGCTGTCTACTGCAGGTAAGATATTGACTACTTTTAAGTCCTAAACACAACCCTTCCTCAAAAACATGAACTATCTATCCCTTTATACAATTACAAAAAGGTCTTGGTTATTAGAAACAAAAGAAAAATAACTGAGACTACAGTAGATACAAAAAACCTCCATTATAAGGTCTAATATAAAATCGAATCATTTCATCTGAGTTCAAGTGAAAATCTGGCATTTTAAAAATAATTGCTTTCCCGAGTATCAGGCATACATCTTGGCATATACTAAATATCTTCATTAAAATGTTTACACACTGTAGAAAAAGCACCAAATATCAAAAATATGTTAACAGGATTTTATCAGCTGCCTTAAAAATTGTACTTCAGCCAGCAGAGATACAGAAATATTTTGTTTACCAGTAATGAATAAATACAGGAGTTATGATTCAGCATAGATCATCAATCTGAACACTAAGATTTTGTTTGAAGATACATAAATAATCTTTTAAAGTAATGTGAAAAATCTGAGTGAAACGCTTTTCACAGTGGAGGTAATGGGACAATAGTTTTAGATAAACTTTCATTAACTCATTTCTTCTTTAAGTACATGTGGACCCACAGCATTTTTGCAAAGAAATGCTCTGATCTGAATGCTTTTAGCAGAAACATGAAGCATATTTTATTTACAATGATGTCTTATTGATCAGATGCCCAAGGCAAGAACTTTTCTGGAGGAGAAAAAAAGCTTTATTATGTAAACTAGCAGTTTTAGTTTCATTTATTAGTTTTCTAGGCAGGCATTAGGCCTAATCTTTCATGAAAGCAGAGCATCTATAAGTACTGCTTTTACTGGCAAAATATTAAAGCACACAAAATACAGATGTAAGTTGAAAAACGCTACTTTAATACAGAAACAAACGGTTTAATGGATAAGAAGGAGACAATCTGTAACGTGATGATGAACTTCATTCAGGCTTCAAGATAAAACAGCTTCTTTTAGCGATTGTTGATTTTAATCAGATTTGCAAATATAAACAAAGTGTCTTAAAGAGAGAGTAAAACAGCTGTCAGGTTTAGGAAGATGAATGATCCAAACCCAAATAGGGCTCTTAGCCGCGATGAGAGCACCGTTCAGCTACATTAATTTGTTTACTTCCAGCATGGAAGAAACTTATCGAACATCTTAATGAAAGTGAGTCTAACTCAGTCGGCTGTACTAAAAACATCATCCAGAACTTTACAAATTAAAAGTAAGCAGGACTTTTAAATATATTAATAGAAACATTATTTTGATTCTAAATCAGCTGGCATGCAAAAATAGCAGATGCAGCACCACTGAACAGCAAGTTTAAATCATTTTTCTTATTTTCTGTCATGTTATTTCTCACAATAACATAACAGACTTTTAACCAGGTTGGTTAGACACCCATAACAAAGTTAATATACATATATTACTCCACTTCCTTGGTTACGAACTAAATGAAGCTCACCTAGTTTTTTAGCAAATTCAGGCATGAAAGCTGGAAGCAGAGTAAACTGGGAGCAAAGTATGGTGTAGAAGTACTGTAGTATCTGGGCACTGGGTACACACTCACACGCCCTCTGGAGACAGAAAATCACAGGCCAAAACGAACCAACATGTAAACAAATTTCCTCATGCGTAACTGATTAATATTCCTAAAAGAACCAACGAGAGCGTTACTCATCACTAGCATGACAGTAAAGCGAACAATCAATAACCACACGACCAGGTGTCCAAAAGATAATGAAGACGGAGGCTGTGGTTACTATTACAGTCAATAAGAAGAACCACGAGATAATCAACAATTACGTTGACCTATTTCTCAGAAAAGAAATGCCAGCGACTATTTCTGCAGGTTATACGATCATGGCTAAAAACGAAAAGGTACATTTGTTTTCTGTTCTATTATTCGACAGATTAAAATATCATTTTAAAAACTCATCTTGTTAAATACCAGGTCTTAAAACTGGTTTAAATTAAATGTCAGATCAGGACTGAGGTCTGGACTTTGCAACGTGGATTTTTTTTTTCTTCTGCAGCAATCCTGCTGTGGATTTGATGCTTCAGTAATCAAACAGACGACTTCCCATTTGACGCTACAATGTTTTGGTTTGCAGAGTTTATTTTTATACTCAATAGGTACAAGTTGTCCATGTCCAGTGGCTTCAAAACAAGCCCCGATCATCAACCCTCCACTACCGTGCAGACAGTCAGGATGAGGCATTCATGCTTATATTCTGTTTGGTTTATGTCAAACGCAGCACTGACCATTGATTATTATAGATAAACGTCTACATGTTGATTTAATCTGATAACAGGGCATTGAGCCAGACATTTTGTGGTTTGTTCAGCCACAAATTTGCAAAAAATACATCTATTTTATCCTGATACTGTACAGAAAACCTAAGAACTGGAAGAGGGTATACTTACTTCTTACCACAACTAACAGGGACAAAAGGTCGGTAAATAAATTCAACGATTGATTGTAGATTTGTGTTTAGCCCTCACGAGAACAGTGGGTATCCAGACAGAGTCACAGCAGCGCAGCAGACATCGACACAGAGATCCCAGGGAGTCCTCAGCATCGTTGTGTTTGTAGGGAGATGTAAATGGGTTCTTCATCAGAACAGGCTCTGATGCACACTCCTCAGCAAGCCTTGGACATATTAAATTACAGAGATCCACAACAAAACAGGTACAAAGAACACATTTTAAACAGATAGTTTCTACCGCTTCTTTGGTGTAATAGAAACAAAATCTAGTGATTTTTTCTAAAAAGCAGCACTTTAACCCAATCATAAACTTCAGTAAATCATGTTTTTCACATTTGTTTTTGTGTAACTGCTATGAAAGAGCAAAACCTTTGAGAATAACACTAAAAATGAGAATAAAATTTAGAACCAAATGCTTGCTAAATAAATGCGTCTAATTGTTAATCTATGTCAATGATTTCATTTTCCTCCTTGAACAGTTTCTGACCTGCATGCTGCCTGAAAACAGACCAGCGCGTTCAGCAGATATCCTTTGGACCTGAAGGTTTGACTGCTGGGATCTGACCTCCGCAGCGTACCCTGAAACACGAGCAACAACCAAAATAAAACCCTAAAACTTTAAATCTGTACGCATGAAATATTCATAAATATTTCTGGCTTGGGTTATATTTTTTTTAAAAACTGCATTGTTCTTCTCCAAGAAGTCCTGCTCTTTTTCTTCAAAAACAACAAAGAGGTGTTTTGTACTAGTTTCGGCGAGTAAATAATTTTTATTCAAAAACACTGCGCACACTGCCACAGGCCAGCAGATGCGAGTCACCTACTCCCCGGCTTGACGGAAAAGCAGGACTTCTTAGAGGACGAGACACCAATACAATGCCTGCAGGTAGATAAACGAATAAATACTGTTTCATTTGAATAATACAGATATAATAACAAACTAAAATAAAAGCAAAAATCACAACCAAGGTCAAAATTATAACTTTATTGCTTTATTGATGTCATTTGTTTTATTTTTAATTTGATATTTGATTAAAAATACCCGGATGTGTGTATTGAAAGAAAACAGTTTAAAACACAAAAAAATATGTGCAATTTAAAGCACATTAAAAAGTATGTTCTGGCTTGTTAAGTTATTAAAAAAAAAATTCATTATTTCTATGAATCTGTTCTATATTTATCTATATGTCAAACGTTAATAAAGCTAGATTTATTATTTAATGTAAAGTTTGTTTGGTTTTTTAAGTTGTAGGAGAAACAAATCCATCCAGAAAAACACTCACATCATAAAAACAGAACATTTTCAAGCATCACAAAATCATTACTACTCATGGCTGCCTCTGAACGTTCCCCTGTTTGAATAAATGACTCCTCGTCACCACCAGACGTCCACATTGTCCGTCTTTATGCCAGACACGCCCGTCTCACCTGCTCCCAGCTCGGAGTTCATCTCAGTCCATTTCCTTTATTACTCCAGCCACCAGAACTTTCAGTCTCCCCTGGTGCTAATAAAAAGGATCTTTATGGCTTCCTTTAAAATCTATTACCAGCAGAGCAGGAAACAATGAACCATCCTTTAGAAAAGGAAAGTTAATAATTTTGTTTTTAAACTCCTTGCAGCTTCAATTTTTCAAGTCAAACTTGATTACTTTCATAGTTTTTTTTGCTACTGGGATTTATGCAAGCTAATGAGGATCAGAGGGCGAGGAACATGAGACTCTCAGGGCTTTAGCCAATCAGGTGTTTTGCTGAAGAAGATGATTACATGACTGAAGTGACTCAAAAGTATTTTAGTGAAAGCCACAATAGGAGCTGGTTCAATTCTCTAAATGCTACAAAAAGGAGCTTCAGTGCTTCTTTAATGATTATATTTAACATAGAAAACAATAAACCATCCTTCATTAAACAAAACTATTTTATCCCAAAATAAAACTGGTCATGCAACTTTTAATGACATCTGAGATTTAAATGGGTGAGTGGACAGAGTGTCATTACAGTCACCATAATTATAAAAGTTGTTTAAGATAAATAACTAAAAACAGAGTATACTGAACTTGCTTCATACGGGGTTTCTACACTCAGACTCAAACTTTCTGTCAATTTTTGAGCCATTTTTGACGTCAAAACATATTGCTGTAAATGTTTTTTTTTTATAGTTTTGGTTTTATTATCCGTGTGCTTGAAACACTGTGGAAAACCACGAAATACTCACAAAAGGTGGACAGGAAATTTTCTTTATATATAAATTCTGTTCATTTGATAAAACTGAGTTTCCATTAATAGTAAAACAAAACCTTTTGTAAGCTTAAAGGCCAGGTACTATATTACCAACATGTTGTATACTATATATGTGACATATGTAAAAATCAGCAGGTATACAGTCATATATATTAATCAAGGTGCTATTATTAGAACTAAGAGCACAGATAACAATATGTTCTCAATCAGAAACTCAAACGCTAAGATATTTGATAGCTACAACCTTAAATTTAAGGCTTGATGTAGTAGATGTATTAAAGATCTGCATAGCCTTTAAATGTCTGAACCTGCATATAAAAACTAACCCTCTTTTTTGCTAGAAATCGTCCCTCATTCCTGAAGACCAATGTTAGGTCCACCTACCAGTCAGTGGTCAGTCAAGGAGGCATACAAATCTATTTTGCATCTCACATCTCTTTATTTGTGAATAAAATATAGTGCTGCAAACTCACTGTGTTTCTCCGATGAGCAGAGGAGGGCAGAAGCAGCTCGGAGAACTTACTGGTGATGGCCTCTATCAGTCCAACTATTTCTTTGTACTGGACTGGGCTGGGCTGGTGGTTCAGTCTGGAGAATTAGAAGAGTAGCTCCTCGAATGAAAGACACCTCTACTAATGTTGCTATTAGCAGAAAATGATTAAATCAACTGATGCTTATTCCTGCTGTGACCTAAAGACGCATAGATGTGTAAACATGAAACTGTAGAGAATTTACAAAAAAAACTCACAGTGTGATAGATATCTGCATGCACCATACACACAGATACGTACATGTAATGAGAACCTATGCAAGATTTGGTGCACTGCATCAAACACCTACACATCTAACCTAGAATTTACTGTGCACCATTGCTGTCAAAGGAGATGAAAGTTATTTAAAGTGACAAAGAAAAAAAAAAGACTTAAGGCTGTCTAAAGTTTACCTATCCTTGGTTGTAATATTTTGCTAGTGTCTGTAATGATTAGAGAAATCATGTCCTATATGTAGAAAAATAGTAAATTGAGACATCCATAATAAAAATATAACAACTAATTTCAATATATTGTTTTAAAAGTAAGCTGGAAAAACACCGATGATAGTTATGTTTGGAGTAATCAGCAGGTACAGCTGTTTTCTCACAGGCAAAAAGGCAGCTTTCTTTCTTTGGGCAGACTCAGAGGGACTGTTCAGACCTTGCACCTTATATTTGTTTTGGGTAATCTGATTGCAAACGATCGGGAGAGGTCGTCGTTTAAATGCAAATGCCCCAAAATGTTCTTGCAATCAGATGTCAAAAGCCCACACTGTATGCAGACACACACAGCCACGTCACACAATGAGCAACAAACAGGACATCAGCAGGTAAATTACAATACATTCAGACATCTGAACTGTATTGTTATTTTGACATTAACACAGTTCAGAGCCATCCAAGACAAATTTTGGTAGGTATCGCTTGATAAGCCTAATACCAAACAGATATAAGAGAAATAGAAGGGAAATATAGGAGCGTGTGTTCAGACTGCCAAAAGTATGCAGATTAAAGGGGTTTAGAGCACATTTTATCACATTTGGAGGTAGGTTTGGACACCTCCAGAGGCAGTGAAGCGGTTTTAATGTGCAATGAGACCTGTATTTAGCTCAATATGATTGGAATCCAGTTGCTCAGGACAAAATTTAGCAACAAATCTGAACAGCTTCATAGGGATTCAGTTTCTACATCTGACAGCCTGGCAGGATTTAATAGACTAAAAATGAGCTGTGACTTCAGCACCTGCTGAAGACCTGTCACATTCAGTTTACAGCACCGGTCAATCCTGTTATGTGCCTTCCATCAGGCTGAAAACTTGACTGAACACTCAGGACTTTAACTATTCCTGTGTCTCTTTACGACTACCAAGTTAGAAAGACCTCTCCTAATAAATCTGAGCTTTTTCACTTAAAACAAAACAAGGTGTTAGGTAATCAGGATGTGGTTGCACAGGTCTCTATGGCAACACGTCACATTTACACAGCAGGCCTACGATGTTTGTTTTTACCTGAACAAAGCGGTAGCGGCACTGACGGCCTGCGTGGCGACCAACAGGCAGGAAGAGGAGACTCCGGCTAACAAGACCTCAGAAACTGCCCCAAACGCTGAGCCACTGGGGAACAGATGCACGCTCGGAGGCTGTCTGTCCAAGCAATATATAAACACAGGCACAAAAGTAAAGCTACAACAGTTGGTAGTATGTTTTGTTAAAGAGACGAGTTAGCTCAGTTACGGTGGGGACAAAATCTAAACATAACAGCTGACATTTATGATAAATCCTGCTGGAATTACTGTTTATGTAATCTTTATTAAATATCATACAAATATGGTACTGTTTATTTCATATGCAAAGACTATAACACCAAAAGTACAACTAAAGACAAGTATTTTAATACTATGAACGGATATTAAGGTGATTAAATGTTCTATTGGCTCATATACAGCATCCAACTCTTTTAGCCTTGCTGTGCCAACACCAGTGATATTTGTCTGTGTCACTCTCCCTCGCTCAGATGCACAGACGCAATATTTTCTCTCTTTAAGGGTAACAGGGTACACATAATAAACAAAAATAACCTTTCAGCGATACAAAGATCACTGGTTTGCCTCTGTGAAGCAGCGTCATAACAGCTGTGGACTGGCTTACTGTTGCCACAACAGACGCAGCAAAGAACATCCTAAATAACTTATACATGCGCATGAACGCGTGCACGAGACACCTACACAGATATGTTAAAACTGTCAAAACCGACATACAATCAAACGGCCACAAACATAATAAATAAAAACAAACATGACACATTAATGAGCAGTTTAGGTAAGAACCTTGACAGTGACACACCCACATAAATTTAAGCTTGTTCAGCACTTCGAAGCCTGGGCGTAGCTTTTAAAGTACAAAATTTCCCTGTTAGATGATTAAATCTCTTATCCCCTGTATCATTACTAGGTGACGGGCAGCGTTCCATTAAAATTATGCCAGCCCTGCAGGAACGGGACAGTGTTTTATTGGTCTGTGATACATTTTCATCTCCGGGACAGCAGACAGTTCATTTAAATTCAATTAAACTCCCCGGTGCACCGTATTTAACATGTTTTACAGCAGGTCACTTCGCCATGCTGGTGCAGCTGGAGCTGGATGTTTGCTTCATTAATCGAGCATGTAGGCTTGGTGTAATTTAGATATAGATGATGATGTGAATCCAGCGAAGACCATAATAAATCACCAACACTACAACACCCTCTCATAACATAAAAAAACCTACATAAATTTAGCACAGACTGATTCATTAGCATATCAGCACTGTCAAATAAGAAAAATCAATCCAAAACTAATAACATGATACTACCAGTAAACGCCTTTATTGGTAGTATTAATAAAGACATTTGTATATTTGTATTACGTGCTGCAGTATATGTAGTATAAAAGTTGAATAGATGTATTTTGATTTTGCAGATGTAGCGTGTCATCCTCTTATGGTTAAAAAAAACAATTCAGGAACATAAATTACAGGAATTTTCCTAAAACTGAATATTTACTCGTGAGTTAAACCAAACCTCCTTGATGACTTGAAGCAAATTAGGAATTCGTCGCCTACTAATTTATTTATCTGGAAATGTTACCACACTTTTTAAGAACCGCTATCATAAAAGTAAGAGTCGACACTCAGCTCTTTTTTTTTTAGTCCGAGTACAGCTTCGAGCATACTGCATATTTTACTTTTTGTTTTTATCCATATTGCTTATCACACGTTTGTGTGGAGCCTCAGTCATCCGGCGTATGGTAAATCCTGCGGGTTTAAAAGCGAAGCAGCTGGACTCCTTTTTCTGGGAGTTGAAGCTTTTTCAAATAAAATGTGAAAATCTGGCACACCCGTCACACCGATTTGGTGCACGCTGCAGCCACGGCAGGCAGTTGTCTCACAGAAGACGGTTACAGTTCTAAGTGAATTTAATTTAACCAAATTAAGAATGCTTTAATATATTCTGCACTGTGCAAAAGCCTGGAATTAACACCGGATTTGGATGTATTTTGGCTCTAAGAAGACAGTGGGCTTTTTGTTTGTTTCTTTTTCCTTCCTGAAGGTCTTTCAAAGTTGTTTTTTGGACATTAATTTCATACATAACATATCATTTCAGTTCTTATCCAATTTTGGTGAGACTGACTTATTTTTTTGTTAATGTACGCTAAGTTTTACTCTTTAAGGATATGACATTGAGATACAGTTCATCTGATGTGTAGATTTGTTTAGGCCTGAGACTTTCTTTGTCCTCTATTTCTTTATGGACACACTGCACAATGTGCCTAAATATGTTGTTTTATGTTCTATTTTTTTAGAAAAGCTGAGTGAAAAAGCTACCAATCACTAATTGATCACTTAGAGTGACCTGAAGAAAGCTTAGCGAACTTGTGTTTGTGGCCAATTTAAGAGATTATACGTAAGTCTGGCTCTCTGAAAGAAAAAATCAAATCCAAAAGGCATGTCTTTTGCGCAGTACTTTAAGTCACAGTTGTCATTATCTTCCTATGAAAAGATTTTTCTTTGTTCAAAGTCTAACTACATGCTGGGATACAGCAAAATCATTTTTCAGTGACAGAGCAGAGATTCGTAATGCGGTGGAGTCATTTTGGCACAGAACAGCTGAAGTTCAATAAGAAACAAAAAAAATGTAGAAAATAGATAAAAGTCCCACCTTTCCAGTATTTCAGTGAGGAGCAGAAAACCTTGCTTTGGTACCTCCAGATTGGTCAGGTGCAAAGCCTCCTTCAGACTCCGCACCAGGGACTCAATACCTGTCAAACGCCACAAGCAAATACACACATGCGGTTTCAAAGCAATACCTAAACACACATAAATACACACGAACAGACAGATCTGCCACACAGACACTTGTCTAATCCTGCTCAAGTGCTCTGACATCTAATATCTTTTACATTTTCGAGTACAGCAACTCTCTGCATCAAAATGAGCGACCAGCCCTAAATGTAATACAAATGAAGCACGCGCGAAATCTCATCCTCGTGCATTTTTGTACAGCGGCAACGATGTGTGCTTCTAATTTACTGCTACATGGAAGCTGCTGTAATGAGACCATGTTCAAAAAGTGATCCAGGACCAGAATCTAATAGCGACAAGAAGCTGAGCAGCTATCCAGTGTGCAGACAAAACCATTCTGTAATGCAAGCATCTTTTATCAACAGGGTGTACGGGTATTTAAGAGCTTATGGGATAGTAGCTTCTCAAATGCGTGAGTAAAACTCCCTTACTCTCTGTACATAAGTCAGTTCATTTAATCCCTTCATTAAATTTGTGAACAATTAAATGTAATAAGAACTAACTATATTCAGGGTGGTGAGTCAACACACAGGGGCTAATGTAGGTACAGAGACTGCAGAAATGATATTTAATCTAACATTTTAACACAAAGACCAGAATGCTTTACGCATTATGGAAGTGTTCTTGGAAAGAATGAAGACTTTAAAGACTTTTAATATTCTGGGAGTCTGTATATCTGAAGACCTCTGGCCTACCATCACATGATTATTAAAAGAGCACAGAGACTCAAAACAAAGGCTGCACTTCCTTTGACTGCTCAAGGGAAACAACGTGGAGAGGAAGCTGCTGGTGGCGTTCTAATGCGCGTCCTCTGAGAGCGTCCTTATTTATCTTCTTATAGCTCAGTGTGGTTTGTGAGGTGAACTGTTACAGACAAAAAGACTCTGCGAACAGTCATTAAGCCTGCAGAGCATCATGCATCAACTTAAAAAAAACAAAAAAAAACCCCTCCTTAATGATCCTTTCACGCTGGTCAGCGCTTTTCTGAAGTCCTGCCTCGTGTCGACATGGCAAAGCTGCCAAAACATAAACCATCAAGCCTACGGTCTCTTCCAGACAACTACTGTCACACAAAGAAAATAAAGAAAAAAATATGTTTACTATTATTAAGCTATACATGCATTATGTGTGCACTTTAGGGGATGCTTTTATTATATTTTATTACAGCTTCATACTGCTTGATGCTCTTGTATATCAAGCAGTATAGATTTTTTTAAGAACAAGTCGAATGATTTATTGCAACTCGGAGAAATCATTTTTGCTTTAAATAGTTTGTGCCTGCTGTGTGGTTTGCATGCACCTTCTTTAGCACTTGTCATTTTAAAAGTTTCCTCAGATTGCATTATGTCTCTTTGCAACTAAAAAACGGCGATATTTGGTATTTCTCTCCCTCGCCTCTTGCAGAGAAAATCTCTTTGCACCGCATCAGAGGGGGACGATCACGTGAACAATATTCTGACATAAAGGCCTGAATTTGTGGTTTCTGATTACTTTCCCCAAAAAGGATAAAAGAAGGTAATAATCAAATTAAAATATTCTGTTTGTTGTCCATTCACTCTTGCTAAAGTCCTCAGCCCAAGCCTTTTACATAACATTGGCATTCTTGTCAATATTTGTTTAAATAATTTGTGACATTTGTAAAACTGCTAAGTGTAAAGCTGGACTAATGCCACATACTAGCAAACCATGATGCTGAAACTTGGTTGAAATATGGATGTGATAGATGGAAAGGACACAGATTTCAGCACTAAAGAGTTAATTCAAACTTCCTGCTGCTGCCAGATATTTACAGTGAAGACTGTTCTTTGAAAGTTTTTGATGGCCTGTCAGTTAATCAATTATCCCTCCATAGTTACTCATCGTTAGTTATTCATACATGCAAACATATAAAATTATTCAGAAAAACGTAGACTGCTTTCTCATCTATCTAGTCCCTTTAACCCACTGACTAAAATATTTTGAAAAAGGCCCACTGCCATCTTGGTTTCACTGCAAACAGGTTCTGCACAGGAGTGATAGTTACTGACCGCTGCTGAAAGGTGAAAGGGCGATAATGTTTGTCTCACTGTTGTGTTAGCAAAATATCTCATGAACCACCGGAGGGATTTTAATGAAACTTTCAGGAAGTAAACACCTGATGTATATCTACAACTGATCAACTTTTGGAGTCAACCCAATTCAACATGGCTGCCACAGCAAATTGTCTTTAGCTAACACAAAAATGGATGTAGCTTTTTAAATACGGAGGTAAAATTTGGTGTGGCTGTAGCTGACAGTCATTCTCAACAGGTACTCTGAGCTCTAACGCTTCTCAAAAGATGACAAAATTTTGACCAAAACATTTCTCATCATAAGATGATCTTAGTTTAAAACTCTGCCATGAAAGGCGCCAGGCGGTACGCATTCCTTCAAAGAATGGGTAGGTCTTATCTTCTGGGGGACAAATTTGTGATCTGTTACCTCTCTTTGTAACAAGTCTCACCATAGACGGTGTGGCACTGAGAGAATAAGAGCGGATCTTCGGTTAGTAGCACCAAACAAGCGTAAATGGACCACAGCAGCATCTCACTACTACTGGAGGCCAGACGGTCGAACAGAAATCCTGCAAGAAATGCAGACACAAAAAGAAACAAGTTTGAGAAACTTCACACACAAAATGAAAGTAAAAAATAAAGACAAAAGTAAATGAGCGGGAAATTATGCTTTGCAAAGCCGTCAAGAGGATAAACCAGATATTTATATTTGCTATTTTTTTCTATTAAGTTTCCCTTTTTTAGTTTTTCGTCATGCCTCCACTGACCGAACGTTACTGATTAGTACTTGTGCTGGTACTCTGTGTTGGCAAGTACTCAAATGTACATACTTGTACTCAGTTTGAAAAAAATGTTAACAGAGACATGAAACCAACATGAAAAATAGCGTAACTTTAAAAGGTTGAGAAAAACAAAAACGGACAAAAATAAATGTAACACAAACAAAAGGAAAAAAAAATAAAAAGACAGCAGACAAAGTGATTTGCAGGAGACAACTCGAGGAAGTGAGCAGCTTTAATTACTACCATATTCCTCCTGCGGTGTGTGTGTGTGTGTGTGTGTGTGTGTTACCGGGTAAATCGGCCTTGATGAAGACAGAGCTGTACTGACTGGGAGAATGAACCAAAATAGCAGCAACGCACTTAGCGCTGGTCACCTGCAACGTCTCCTCACCACTCAGCAGCAACTGAAAGACACATTTTGTAAAAAAAACAGAGAACTACAATCAATTAATGAGACCACTGGCAATTAAATACTGTAACACTGCTAAGATAAAAGAACATTTGCTCACCACTTTGAGTCAAACTACATTGTCAGTCTTGAGAGTTTTCAATTTGGTTCGCTGTTTTTACTCTGAATGTGAAAGAAGCTGTCATATATTAACATCCTAAGCCTGCTGGTGCAAAGTCATGGCTACAATATTTATAACAGCCGTTCACAAACCAATAAGTGACATTATAAAGTGTTTGCCCATTAAATTTTACGCCATCTATGATCCGGTGTTGGAACAGATTCAAAAAAGCACAATTTATTTGACAGAGTTAGTTATGTATTGGGAGAGGATTGTTCGCTTTCGCTTATTATTCATTAAGAGTTTAATTTCACTCCAACAAACCACCCACTGCTGATTGAAACAAATCCACTAACGTCATGAGCTGAGCTGTACTTTGAGGCATCCAACAAAATGTAATCTGCACATTGATTTCCCAGACATGAAACACAAATATTTGTCTAGGGTAAAAGCCCCAACTAAATCCCCGTTGAAAGGCACATTAATCCGAGACTAGAGCATTTTGTTATGATTTTCACCCGTGTGAGAGTTCAGGTCTTGGGTGTGGGAGCAGGATGTTTAGACAGAGACCTTTTTCAGCAAGAGAGGCAGGAGGCAGTGGTCAGCAGGCTGTTGCTCTTGGTTTTGGACGAGGATCTGGCTGTTGTTGGCGAGGACGTCCTGGTTCCCATCACACATGACCTGACTGCCGGGGCTGTTCATCAGAACTGGCACGGCCTCATCCAACCTGACCAGCTGCCAGAGGAGACCTAACAGAGGACAGACAGGGTGTTAAAAACTCACGCAAAAAAAAAAAAAAAAATTTTAAGTTTTACATTTTAGACTCATCTTGGTGGTGGGAAAAACCACAAAGAGCATAAACTGAGGAAACTTTCTAAAAGGATGCACGAAAAAACTCCCTGTTTCTGTTGTGCAAAGCTGTGATTAGTTGTGGCAAATAAAAAGAAATGCAGGTAAGGCTCCAGATGCAAGTGGGTGATTAAAATAAATAACTTTATCTAACGAAACTAAAATCCCGCAGAGCCAAACAGAACTCCATTCAAAACAACAGCATAATGAGTCAACACATTAAATACTCTCCTGAAATAACTTCTGTTCATTTGCAAGTTAACGAATAACTTTCAAATATCACATCAGATACTTTCAGCTTTCACTTTGAAATAAAAGCTTCGACGAGGAAAGCATCCACAATGTAATTTGTAATCTTTAGAACACAAAGGCATAGTAAAGTATATGAATAAAATAAGACAGGCCTACCAAGTTCAAAATTAAAGCAGGCAGATTTATAATAAACAGGTTACCTTAAGCCATGATAGAAACGCAATTCTAATAGAGAAGAAACTATGAAATATATTCATATATTTATATACTCTGCGATAAAATCCAGTCCAGATTAAATTCTTCATTCAAATTCCTGAGCTCGCTGAGATGATGTGATTTTCAAGGTGAATAAAGTTTACAGAAGTTGAAGCCAAGTTTTCTAAAGAAAAAAAAAGGGATTTTAATATGAAAATAAAAGGAAAAGGATGGGAATCTTTGTGAATTGTCTTAATGCTGTATTTGACTCAAATGGATGTCAGTAAATGTTCAAATTGCTTTTGTCCAGCCATCCATTTTCTTTACCTGGTGCCTATCTCCCTGGACAGGTCGCAAGTCCATCACAGGGACACATAGAGACAAACGAGACAACCATTCAGCCTCTCACTCACACCTAGGGACACTTTTAGAGTTGGTATTGCTTTTGTGAAAGATAAAAAAAAAAAACAGGTTTTACAAGCAAGTTGTTTTATCAGCTTTAAAAAAAAACAACTCAGTGTTTGGGGCTAAGGAGATGAACTGCTGCAGTTTTAAAAGCAAAGTGTTTTCATCGTCCTCTTTAATATTTGATTTGGGCTGTAAAGAGGACTCTCACTGATTACAGCTACATCTAAACGCTTTACACTAAAATCTGATGTAAAACAGTCCTGCAGCTCTGTGCATCACAGCCATCTCCTGAAACAACACTGATACTACAAACGTATTGTAATGTAATCCTTCAATATCTGTCTCATCAGCTCTTCGGCACCAAATGTAGACCTCCAGTCTGGCTGTCACCAAAACCCACATTGGCAGGCTTACTGTTCTTATTACTCCAAACTCCTACAGAATAACAACACTTTCATCTCAGACTAATCCCTCCTCTTTTCCATCTAAAGAAGGCTTAAGCATCTGGGAAATAAAGCCACTCCACTTATTTATTATTAAACAAAACAAGGCGTTAGACATGCCTTCAGGGAAGTAATGCGTAAAAGGATAATAAGAAATCATCCTAATTGTCTCGCAGATATTTGGTTGAGATTTCGTTTTATAGATTTATTAAAGCCTTTTCCTTTTCAGCTCTCACCTAAGCACTTGTCTGAAGTTTCTCTCCATAAATCTAACGTTTCACACTTGTGTAAGCAAAGCATACTTTACAGAGCTCCACAAGTGCAAACCTTTACAGTAATTGTGGAAAAAAATCAATCTCACTTCAGTTAAAGCATTAGTCTCGTTTGTGCTCAGTAAATCCAGATGAGACTCTTGTTTCGTTTGTCTTTCCGAAGGGTACTGCTGCAGAATATTGTGCTTTTAAAGATCTTCATGAAATCAGTAAAGTTACAAATCCTAACTCTACACAGATTGAACCACAACGATTTAAAAACCAGCAGAAAGATTTTGGAAATAATATCTATTTATTAGATCATTCTGACCTTCATTTTCTTTATTTACGATTACTTTGTTAAACCAAGTCATCTCACATAAATGAACATAAATACAAACCTGATTTTGGGGGAGCACATACCGTGCCCAGCAAGGAAATAAGTGAATGGGAAAAGAGGGATATTTCTTCTCACCAGCACAGTTTTTAATGAGCTGTCCTGAGCCAGCACTGGCAAAGGTCTGCAGCAGCAGCATGCACAGTCTGTCCCTAATGGCAACGGGCAGGGACTGGGCTGCTGCGTCTCCAGATGTCCCCAGCAGCTGAAGCCACACAAACACGACTGAAGTCTTCAGCGCCTCATCTGGGTAAAGCCAGGCTGAGCACAGGTGGTCCAGCAAGGGCACTGGTGGACAGACACGGGAGGGAAATGAGTCCAAGAGCTTCTACGTGAGAAATATGACACAAACTGACAACGGAGGATGTGTGAAAACATAAAAGACGCGAACATGAAAGCAATCAAATCTTTTCTTGTGGCTTCGGCGGAATTTTGGTTAAATTTCTGTCGCGCCTGAAACCAATCATGATGTTTTTATGAGCTACGATCAAAGTGGATGAGATTTTAACTTGGTAAATTAATGTTCCAGTTTTCTAGCTTGGAAATCAACCGAATCTCCAGGTGAAATAAATCTGCCTTAGAAATTCAAGTTGGTGCAGGTGTCAAAACAAGTTAGTGGGGAGGAAGAAAAAAAAATGTAAAAGTTAAATAAAGCCAAATGAGATTTTGTGAGCATCTGTTCATAAACACAAAGCAAAGAAAAAGTCCTCAAAACATTTTTAAATACAAATATTTTATACAGGTAATCGCATTAACTTCAGAAGCTTGGCTGAATTACTGCTCTAAACATTTCTTCCAGATAATAGCATTGTTGCTTTGTACTGACAGTCGGCATACAAGCCGCCTGCTGCTCGGAGATTAGTGATAGCACTGACAACACAAAGAGCTGCGACGGCGCTCGCAGCTTCTCTCATAACATTTACAGATGGCACTAAAAAACAAGTCTCAGCTGATTTAATCAGGTGCTTCCTGTCACAGAAGACAGTTTAAAAAGACTGTTTTTTTTTCATGAGGTTTTTATTTGTTTTCGTCATATATATTTAGCTCCAAAAATGACGAGGTCAAACCTTGGCTGACCAGCTGCAGGTAACCCGGCATATAAGAGAACAAATGCAGCAGGGTTTCAACTTTACATGTGGGGGAAAAAAAGAGAGAAAATAATCAAACCAACATGAGGAATGAAAGTTACCATGAAGATGAAAGAATTTTAGAAAGACTGTTCTGGAAAGAATATAGACAGTGTCAGAGAAAGGGTGAACGAGGTACAAAAGACAAACAACAGGACTTTGATTGGAGCAGGAGTTTCCTCTCAAAGCACAGCACACACACACACACACACAGACTTCCAGGTGTACCGTCTACCAGAAAAAAAGTATGATTCACTCATGGGGAGAGGGATGATGCAAAAGAAAATATTAAGAAGACGCTGTTTGATCTGGAGAGGCTGAAGGTGTGGAAAGTCAGATGACGAAAGAAAATACAAGAAAAAAGGGAGATCCATGCTCACATAGTCATAAATAAGGATAAGGGGATACAGAAAACGAAGACTACAGTGCAAAAAAGGTAATATACGGTGAAAAAAGATGCTGCTTACAAATTATAATGTGCCTCAAAACAATTAAACAACAGAAAATCGCTCCACAGACCTGAATTATTATAACTTCTATACAGCTGGATCCTCTAACAAGACAAATGGTGTTATCAGTGTAGCTTTTAAGTTGTCTGAATTCACAAGCTAAAAATAATTAACTCACAATCTTTATAATTGAGACAAAAAGCTGCTCTGAAATCAATACAGAACTAGTGTCTATTTATTTGTGCACATAGGGCTTTTTATTGTCTTTAACTTTGTGAAGAAAATCGTTTCCATGATTAGCGGTAAGTCAAAAAGTAAAAACAGAGACGACCTTAACGCACGTTTTGATTTTTACCAAAGAAAAAAAAAATTTTTCATTTTAGCTCATCTGTATGCAGATGAATGACCAAGTAAGGCATGGTAAAAATCAATGCGACGCAGCTGATAAGAGATGAGGCAGGGGAACGGAAAGATGGCGCAGTGACAGAAACAGACATAACCAGTGTTAAAGTGCACGGCCGCGCTGGAATATGAAGAAGACAGAGGAACGCAGACTCGTTAGGCGAAGAAAACAGAACGAGATGACAGAGTACGCGAGCCGAGCAGAAGCCCAGCTGCTCCGTTGAGCAGATCAAAACCCACGTGAAGCAAGGAGAGGCCGCCAGACATGTTTGATTAAACCAAAATAAATGAGGCGGCCGAGATGAGAGCCAGGCTTTTCAGAGGGAAGGAGAAGTGGATAAAAGGGCGACTCCTCTGCGGACCGAGGATGGAAATGCAAAACTGTTGTTCACCTGCACCTCTTATAAGACCCGAACACAAGCGCATTTAGTTTTGCCGTTGTTTGCAGGTTCATTTTTATGTTTGCTGCCCTGTGACACGGTGTGCGCTGCCATCTTGCTCTTGTAATCTTGTGATTTGCTTTGTCCAGTCGTTTTCTGTTGTTGTGTACACATCACTTCGCAGAACTGAACCAAACCGTTCTCTGACTCTTTCTTCGAAACGCCCAGCTTCTACTGTGCTCACAAGCAGATCACATTTTTTAATGTTGCCTTCCCCTCAGTGAAAACAAATAAAAAGTAAAAAACCTTGATGTTTTTATACCTCTGATTTTCAATTTTTGCAATAAAAAAAAATTCTCTTTTTTACAAGGAATGCCTTTAAACTCAGATTTTGAAGTTTGAATATCTAAAGATCTCAAACAAGAAATAATTCCAATTTACTGTTCTCTTTTTCCTCCCTGCTCTTTAATATTTTCTTTCCCCTTCAGCTCATTAAAGTGTGTTCTGTGCGTCCACTTTTCATTCAAGACCTGAGGGACCGACACACCTTCAAGTCACAAAAGACAGAGAGGAAAAAGATAAGGAGAAAATAAAAAGGCAGAGAAAATGGGATTTAGAGGGGGGGAAAAAAAGGAGTAAGGGGTTAATCGTATAGATAGACAGGCCGACAGCGAATCTGAGAAAGAATGAAATCTGTTGGGAGCTCAGGGTCTGTGTTGTCATTGTCTTGGTGTTGTCGTTAGTCCAAACAGGACCACGGGGACTCGCTGAGCGACATGCCGCTGACAGACGCACACAGTCAATAATGGCAGCCCACATCTTATATAAGCACCTCGGCAAACCACCGCAACCCGGGTCCGCTCAGGAGAGCGCGCAGTAGATGGACGCATGGCGCAAGATCAAAAGATTACAACGTCTGTGTTTTTGGAATAAGGCACACTTGTGTTCCTAAATGTGAAGATAAGAACGCAGCCGTGATAAAAAAAACAAACACCTTGTGACACACACAAGTCTGGAGCTGATTAACAATGCCTGCTAATAAAGAGAACAATTGGCTCAATGAGGACGGACGTCATGCAAGTGCTTGAGATTTAATCAGCAGGTGTGCGAGGTAAAAATGCTGAGATGCTTCATTTCTCTCCGTCAATATACCGCATTATAGAATCTCTTCTAGATATAAATCTTTCAATGTGTCTACATTTATTTATGAAGTTGCAGAGAAAGTCTTGTTTGAACAAGAATATGTAACTTTTGTTGCTGCTATGGAATTCCTTTAGAAAGTCAATAAAGGCAACTAGATTTAATTGTTTGCGTACTTTCTTGTGCTACATAAATAAGAGAAAAGTAAAGTTTCTGTTTTCTCTCCAGATGCCAAAGTGAAATAAGCATTAACACAATTACAAGCTGCTTAAAACCTGACCCCTGCATCATATTTGTGGATACTCCACACAACCCCATTTCCGCCTTTACTAACAAATATCATGATGGTAACAGTTTCTCATAATAACAAAATTAATCTATCCTTACTGATAAAGCCGTCACTAAGGATAAAGCACATAGTCCAGACCTGAGAGAATTAACAAAGTAAAGGGATTTGGTTAATATAATTTTGATTTTTTTTTACAAAGCAACAATGACACAAAGGTGTTTCTTTCAAAACAGAATTAAGAAATGTATCCTTTCTCATGTGGACTGAAGTGTGAATGCTATTAAAAACTAGAACCATCTTTAAATCTGAGCCTGTTTTAAGGTGACTGAGTTGCGGGGTCTCACCGTACTGAGTTACGAGGCTGTGAGCCACGTTGGGGACTGTTTTCAAAAGGTTCCCCAGGAAGTTGAACGTAGGCAGGAAACGCTTCACATTAAACTGATCACTCAGCTAAATAGAAAAAAAAGAGACAACATATTAGATTTATAGCAACGTCAAAAACCATCTCTGAAAGAACTGAACACAGACACATAATTAAAAAGTTGATAGGTTTTCTGTACATTATAATATAAATAGTGCTGTACAGAAACAGATCATTATTTTTACACAGAGATACTGTCAAAGTCTTTGACACTTATCTCAATTACATCTTTTTTAAAATACTTTATTTTGAGCAGTTGTAGCTGAACTGTAGTCAAGGAAAAAGAACTACATCTACAGTAACAATCATACCTTTTACTGAGAAATACAAATATACAGTAGCTGTTTTTTTTTTTTTTTTAAATCAACCACATATTTACTTACAGCCTAACAGAGATTACAACATTTACCCTTATGCATAACAAAACCCACACAGCCACATAGCTTTCAAAATACGCAAATTTTCAATATTTTAGATTAGAATTTTTGTCTATGGGTATCATCTATGATAAAAATAACCACTAAATACACATCATTCACTACCAAAAGGTTACAGCATAATTTGTTATAAATGAGCAAAATCAGCAGTCACTTTATGTTGCCAACAATTATGATTTGTTTGTTTACATTTGAAGGCTGATGAGTTCACTTCGGTCAGTCTCGGACTGATGGATATTGAGTCAGTAAAATAATCCCCGGATGTAAACAGAGGACTAATAAGTATGGACTTGGTCATTTTTTTAGGCAAAAAAAATAAAACAGGCAAAAGTCCTAAATTTATAAAGCAGTTGCTAACATTAGATCTCACGAAGACAAAAGTGATAAATTATTAGTCATATCAGTATTGCTCTCTCTGTGTAAAATTTCTTTACATTCAGACTGACGTTATAATGAATTAGTTCAGATCAGCTTTTTGGGGTTTTTTTCCCCAACAGGTTGTTGTTGTGCTGTATTAATTAGCATTGCATGAGTAAAGGGCAAAATAAACAGATTATGTGAAAAGCATCAAGAACTATAACTAAATTTTTGCTTAAAATAATCATCTCTATCTAATGTCAGAGAACTTTCAAAGAATGATGGCAGGTCACATTACAGTCACAAATAGGTAGGGTGGATAAGATAGAAACAGGTAATATAAGTGTCTAATTTATTTCACTAAAACATTTCTGCTTATTTCTTGATTGTGGATCTATTCTAGAGAGGAAAAACATGATCTTTGCCTGATGTTAAACCTTTATGTATTCATCAAAATAACTACTTTTTACTGGGTGAAGAAGGATGCTACTCCACTATCATCTCTCCCTGAGGAGAAACTAAAGCAGCAAAAGGAAGACAAGCGCTCTGTCAGTTTACTAAACAGCCCCCTGAGGATGATGCTGGTTACAGCACTGCTGTTAAAAATTTAGAGATCTCGTGTTTCTTCCTGTGCCTGCATTTGTATATGGGCTGGGGGCATGCACTGCTGTGTCTGTGTATGTGTTAAATATGTTTGCCTTACCTGTTTGTGTATCTCGTCCAAAACAAAGTGTAAGGGCAGTTCATTGTGGAGCTCTAAAAGCAGCTGAACCAGCACTGATACAAACAAGAATACATTAGTGTACAGACAACAAAGATAAAACAAAGAGAGGCGCTCATTAAATAAACAACACACACATTAAGATCATGCTTTACAGAAAATATGTTAAAGTGTCACAGCAGAGACAATAATATAACTATTTCATTAATATTACATCTGATGTGTAAACTGCTTTCAAAATGTATTCCTATCTGTGCAAACAAAAAGCATCAAAGTTTAACATTTTACAAACTTACACAACTAGACTCCAAGGCACTTTGTGACAGCAAACATTAAATTACTCATTCATCTGATTTCTGCACTGTGAAAGGCTGCAGAGAGCTTGAAAACTCATCTTGTCTGAAAAGCCTGCATTATTGAGAGAAACAGGTCTGCATATACAGCAGCTGGCTAAATAAATCATTGGATACAAAGAAAGAAAAAAAACAACATTTGAACCACGCAGAAAGCAGAAGTGAAAGATTATCAACACGCAAAATGATGTCATCGCCTTCGAGATCACCTCAGTCACTGGTGGCGACAATAACTGACTCCGGCGGTGTGGGCGAGCACACGTAACTTACAAAAAGTCCACGTCCGTGTGTGTGTGGGTTAGTGTTACGTGTGTGTGTGCATGTAGTATGTGTTTCCTCATAGATGTAAACACAAGCTGAAAAGCCAACAGACACTATCCAAACCACAAAAGGCGATTTCTTCACCTTGGTCTGCCTTCTCCACAGTAACCGGGTCCTCCACAGTTTGAAGCATACCTGGTAGAGGGAATGGCGCAGAAAATATTTTATTACAAATTTCACACGTTTTCTGTTTTGTAATTAAAAGGTTTATTGTAATTTGTAAAAGAGGGAAAAAAGCATCCTCTTATTAGAACATTATGAAGAGCACTTCATCAGACCTACACACAAGGTCAGTCTGCCCACCATCTTTGAATCAGCTCCAAAACCGTCTGAGTTTAAAGAAACAAAGTTTTAAATATTTAACATTCACAAACATCTGGATGTAAATGTTCACTGATGATTCTGTTACTGATTCGGAGAACTGCTGCGCAATCTTACAGAGTATGGCATGTGACTCCTTCTAGTTTTCATCGGTTATAGTTTTAATGACCTTTAATGTTTTTTAAGTTGTGTATTTCAGTGCTGTTTTAAGCTGCTGCCTGTCTTGGCCAGGAAACGCTTGTAAGGTTTCAAATCCTTTGTTATAACAAATAATGATAATAAATGATTGCAGAGTAAAGAGTTAAACACACCTGTATCCCTTTACTCAGGGCTGTAACCCCAGAGTAAAGTATAGACCACATTACTACACCAAAAACTACAAATAATGACAGCAACGTTATCTGCAAAGGAAGATTTCACATCAGGTTGCTTTCAAACTTGTTTCTTCATGGATACTTGTCCTATATAAAAGGGAACAGTACCTGGCATACTGTGCATCTGACACCGGGCTGTTCAATTATGTCCAAAATTAATACTGGGATTATTTTATTATTATCAACATCAGTTATATCACAAAACACCAAGCCGTAGGAACTTGAGATGATTTGCAGAGATCGAATTCAATTTTTGTTATTTGCAAAAGCATAATTTCATCATAACTTCTAAAAGAAATAAAATAAATATATAGTACTCATAAATATGCTGCAAATTTTGTGTACAAGTATATTCATCCATCCGTTTTCTTTACCCACTTCTACTTTTTGCGTCGCGGGGAACTGGTTGCTATGTCCAGCAGTCACTGTGCGAGGGGCAGAGGACAGGACAGGTTCCCAGTCCCTCATAGGGACACATGGAGACAAATGAGACAAACAAACATTCATGTTCTCACTCTCACCTAGGGACAATTTTAGAGTCACTAATTAACCTAACATGCATGTTTTTGGTCTGTGGGAGGAAACCAGAGTACCCGGGGTAAACCCAGGTGTGCACAGGGAGAACATGCAAACTCCACACAGAAAGGCTCAAGGTCAGGAAGTGAACCTGCAACCTTCCTGTTGGGAGGCAACAGCTCTTACCACTGCCCCACTGTGCCACCCTGTACAAGTATATATTGTATATAAATATAATGCTTATTAAAGAAATTTGTGTTGGCAAAATGGCCTTATTTGATTGGCCATTTAGCTAGTTTTGTATGAAGTAGCAATAGCTGAGATTGTGTGTCTCTGCCACTGCTTTTTCTGCGGGTCGAAGCAGAAAACTCTGGGAGCCACTGTTCTCATTACTCTAAATTTGTTGCATTTCATAGACCAGTAGTCTCATTAACCAAATATTTTTATCACTGACCTTTTTTAAACCGTCCATCATTTGGACAGATTAGAGCATGGGGACAATGTTCTGCAGGACTCAGTAATTTACTGCAGCACTGCCAATGATAGTCCCTCTGTACGAGACCTGCTGAATGTGCATTTTTGTTAGTTATTGTTTAGGTTCACGAAGGCGTCATTGCTGACTTTGGCAGTCACGGTATATCACTATCTGGGTACTGACAGCAAATTAAAGGGCAACCAACTAAAGGCTTTGTGTAGGGTCTGTGGCAGCTATAGGACTCACAGAAAGGTGCAGCATTGCTCTTGATGCATTAAGATCAGGATTTTTTTCAGAAATCCTTAAGTGGTGCTAGCATTCCAGTTTCCAAAGTGGCACCAGAGCAAGGTTCAGTCTTCAGATCAAAATTAAAGAAGCGATAATAAGCTGTCAATCATCGAGCACAATCACTGAGTCACTGTGATTTAAGAAGCACTGGATTCGTTTTTGCTTTGTGATATATTGGCGGAGCATACTGTATGTTTTTTATTATCAGTCACTCCTGTTCATTTAATTATCTGAGGCAAAAACTGTCATTAGGATTATAATTTGATTTAATATGCAGTCCAAGCCTATAAAACAAAACCGCTCATCTGGTTGCAGCTTGTATTTATAAGGTTAATGTGGTCTATTCATTCAACCTAAAACAACAATCTTTTTTTTCACCTCAGATTTAATGTAACTGTCAGGAAAAATCAGCTTCGTACAAAATATGCTTCTGGTTATTTGCAAAGATCATCTGAAAATCATTTTGTTGATGTTATCAGTCCAAGGATGGCAGGCATGTTTTATTCCATAATGATTAATACACATAAAAAAGAGTGAACCTCGTGTCAACTCTATTATCTGTCTAGAATAACTACATTTTGTTGAATAATAAAACTGTTACTGCTTCCTACTGTTTAAGCAATGCGATAAAAATAGCTGTCAACATTGTTTAGTATGAAAAGCTGTAATATAACTGCAGCACAGTAATGAAGCTTTCCCAGAATGTGCAGCATGGCTCAGTTATTTGTGGCTTTCTCCTGGTTTTAATAAAAGTATTGTGTAATTCAAACTGTTTTTGTTGCTATCACAGCTGAGGTTCCAAGCGAGCCAAACTCGTGCCGCAGAATGACACCAAAACGCAGCTGACCGTTTCCTGGTGAGACAGAATCAAACAGCTTCTCTGCAGCAGTGCGCAAACACTCATTTAAATCTAACAATTTACAGTATATTTATCACATTTGTGTACAGGGACTGCATATTGTGTGCATTACTAATGAATGCAAAAGGGTTTTATTTAACCATAAGTGTGGATCAAGAGATATATCTTGTTGAGATCTCTAACAATCACTTGTTTTCATTACACTTAAGCATATTTGGACAATACCCACCCTTGTTTTCCTCCTAAGGCTGTATATAATTTTGGATTAAAGTGTCTGCTACATCAGACATATTGTGTGCTAACACAATAAACACAGAAGAAAGCTGTGTCTCACTGCAGCTTCACACCAGAACTGTACTGTACAATGTAAGGGAAAATGCCATGATGGACTCACCTAGTACTAATTAGTTCCAGGAAGTGGTAATATTACACAGTAAAGCTCAATCCAGTAGTGATGGTTAGTAGTAAATGGAGGTTCTGTACACCTAACAACTTGCAAAAGAAGCATCAGCAATGAGGGACTATTTCTACCTCTGGAGAAATCATTCTTGCTAGACTCATCTTTCCCGTCTATTGCCCTGATGCATATTTTCTCACCTATTAGTGTAATAACAAAATGCAGAGTGACTCTGTGGTCCTGTCTGAGCAGCTCCTTCAGTGGTCCTGCAGAGCTCTTCAGCATCCCACTTACACCAGACAAGGCGAAGGACTTCCTCACTGACTAGATAACACAGGCGCAGAATGTAAAGAAAAACACACGGGAGGATTTAAAAGTGGAAAAATAAAAGAAAAATGTACCTGTGACGAGTCGACTCTAAAGCGTTTCAAGAGGATAACATCCCAATGTAAGGGTTAGCTTTAGGAGGGGAGTTTATAATACTATCAAGAGTTAAAAATTGTGTTTTTCTCACCGCGATTTCTTCTGTCTCGATTATTTCGATAACGCAGGCCAGGCAGAGCAGCAGCCCGCCTCCCTCTGCGGGCCGCAGCCGGACGCTCCATTTCAGGTCGTGTCTGAAGTGAACCTTTTCATACACAATATCCGGGCTGCTCATTGTTGTTGTTTTACCTGTGGAACAAAAATAAATAAATAATGTTAGTAATAATAAAATAGTTCCAACGATTATCCTGCAAATAGTGCAGGTGAATACAAAAAGTGTCTACTGTTTACGACTAACTTGAATAACGTTATCGCATTAATTTACAAAGCTTACATTATATTACAACTTACTTGTAATGCTTTTTAAAAGCAACGTTGTTACATACTCTCGCTTCTAAATATTATTTTTTCTGTTTTAATTCCATAAATTACGTTTATCCGGAAAAACGAATTAACCGGAAAATTCGTGAATGACTCAACTAACCAACGGTTAGGCTAGCTTTAGCATGCTAGCTTTGACGGTTGCCTCTACGGCGCGAAAAGTCAAAAGTCAAAACTTTATTAGCAGCAGGAGGCCAAACAGAGAACAAAACACCAGCCAAGGATGCTAAAGTTCCTGTTTTACTTAAGGTTTTTAAAACAGTATTGCTCAGTTTAAAAATCCGAACATTACACAGAGTAGGCTAGTATTAAAAAAATTAGAGTAACTTCTATGAGCTTGTTTCTAAAAAGTTACATTTAGCATGATTTTCATTAGCACATTAGCATTTTTGATTGCTTTCAAAAATAAGTTCTTTCTAAGGAAAAAAACACTGGGTGAAATAAGAAATTAATTATCTATTTGTTGGAGCTATTATATAAAAGTTAAAAAGAAAATGCTACATCACAACAGTTTTACAAATCAAAATGTCATGTATTTTTAAGAGAAAAACTAAAAAAATGTCAACAACAGAAAGTTGTTTACATAATCAGAAACTATGCAGGATACAAAGTGTTTTATTTTATTTTATGTTTTTATTAAAGCCCTTGCATTCCTTGAAGTAATGCATATCACCCTCTGCATTTCATGCCAAATTTTAGCTCAATATCTGGAAACTAACTGAATTACAGTCATTTTTGTGTTGATTAATGTCGAGTAGTTGTGATGTCTGCCTTGAATTTATTCTGTTGTGGATGCACATCCAAGTGATTCATGAGATGTTTTGCTAACAGACAGAGCTGACTCCAAATAGATCATGGCAAAATGAAAAACAAATATTGCGCAATCCCTTAGCACTCAGAATGTGTTGGGGATCAATCTCAGCTACTACTACCACGCCAAATTCTACCTCAAAATATGTAAAATTGACAGACTTATAGCCATGTTTGGGTTTCTCAGGTCAATTGGCTGTGGCAGCCATCTTGAGTTAGGCTGACTCCAAAAATGAAACAGTTGTAGATGCACAAACAATAATAACCTTCTGCAAGTTTCTTTATTTTGGTAACAAACACTGACAAAAACATTGTGAGCCTTTGCCTTTCAGCTGCTGACATTAATAACTAAAGCAGCTTTGTGATCGTCAATGAAAGCTATTAAATATCTATATCTAATGATAGCCTTTCCTTAAATTGGTTAAACACTTCCTAATTGTTCACATAGATCAGAACTGCCACATCCGCTGAAGTTCCATCAGAAAAAAGAAATAAGAGTTTTAAGTTCTGGAGTCTCAAGAAATGTCATTATTTTGCGTTTACAAGCATTTTCAAATGTTTTCATCATTCTGTCTTTCTTCAAGAAATGCCTTTGTTAAAAAAAATACCCTATTAGTTTCCAGTAATGATGTGTATGACTTTGCTTTGCAGAATCAGCTGTGAAGGCCACGTCACCATGACAACAAGAGCCCCTCGGCAACTGAGCGGCGATGTGATGATAGGTTTGTGGAGGCGAGTTTGAGCTACTACCAACACGTCAATTTATAATTTCTGTCTGTTTCTCCATAAACAGACGTCTCTGCACGTCAGTGTGGTGCATCTCGCAGCGTAACTTGTAACCAGGTGAGCTTTTTGCCTTTAGGTGGTTCTGCGGTACGAACGAGCGAGCTCCAGCGATCGTAGTGAGCTAATTGTTTCCCAGTGGGTGATATGTGTTAAAGGTGAAATGAAGTAAAACATCAAAATAATGAGTATTCATGTTTTTATTTTAGTTAAAAACTATCATAAAACACTTCAGTGGTCAATTTCTCTGATTTAAAACGTTAATGATTTGTTTTTAGAGTTTTTGTCTCAAGATCCCGAAGTGGGCTGATTGTGTGGGCGGAGTTCCCTGATTGGTTGGTGACGTAGAAGGAGGCGGGGCCAACTGTGGCAGGCCGCTGTAGGACACTGAGGAGGTTACTGTCTCAGTGTTTATCAGGGAAAATGGAAGCAGAAAAGGAAGAAAGTTTTGTTAACAAGAGAACCGGTTTGAAAACACGTTTTCTTTTAATCTGCAGTGATGCTGTCGGGAACTCAAGCCCACAAGGGGAACCCCCCCGAGCTTTACAATGATGTCACATGGTCTTCAAGGAGTTTCCCATCAAGACTGTGCCAGTCCGACCACAGATGCTGGTCTGACATGCGGTGGTTGTTCTATTAAAACCCAGCGAGCAGGCTGAAAGTACAACTCCGATTCTGACAAAATGGGGATGTTATGCAAATTGTTAATAAAAACAATATGGATGAACTATAGATGATGGGATATCCAAGGTGCTCCACATTTTCTCCTGAGGAACATTATTCTGAAATTGTTCCACGATCTCTAAAATGCTATTTTTATACCCAGTCCTCTTACTGATCTGTTGCCATTTAACTTAATTATTTGCAAAATGCTCCTCTGTCTGTTTTTTATTCGTCCCCTTACTTTTACAGCCTTTTGTTGCCCTAGTCTCAACTTTTTGAAGAAGATTCACCTTCATTAAATTCCATTTTCTTAGTGTAAACATTTGATATGTTTACTACGTTCTATTGGGAATACAATATGGGGTTTACGAGGTTTGCAAATCATTGCATTCTGTTTTTGTTTACATTTCACACAACGTCTTAACTTTTTCAGAACTACGGTTGTAGTTGTTTTGGGTCTCCGACCATGTTTTTTTGGAACAACCATCCATCAGTCTGTGTAGTTATTTTGCTGACCTCTTTGAGAGACGACAGAAAAGGAGAGCGCTAAAACACAATGCACTGTCAGCCTACTCCGACAGCAGTTTCATATGAGCCGCCCTTCAGAGAACGCGAGCGAAGAGAAATAAATGCAGCTTTCTGTCAAAGTGTAAAGCGAGGACTTAAAACGAAAGTGTTTTCACATCATCCCTTGACCTTTGTCTTTCTATAACTCTTGTTTTGAACCACTTCCTTTGTACCCCCAGACACCCACACACAGATCTGTCTGCACTCTGAAACGCTCATCTGTACTGACAAGTTATTTCGGGCTGATTTTCTTCCACCGCCCATACAGCAGCAGTGAATGGAGGTGTTGAGAAAAATCCTAAAATAGCCATTTTTTTTCCAGTGACCTCAGCATGTTGTTTGTAACACGAATGTTCACACTAAAATAACATAACTTTAAAACCACTTTATGTATTTTTGTCACCCACTGGCAAAGGCATAAGGCCGATAATGCTTTTGCCTGTGTTTGTGCACGTGTTAGTGTCTGTCTGTTAGCAAAATATCTGATGAACCGCCAGACAGATTTCGATGAAACTCTCAGGAAATAATCACTGGATGTACGATTATACCTGATTAACTTTTGGAGTCGGCCCCATTCAAGATGGCTGTGCCACATAAGCAAATCTAAAATACACAAAAATGACTATAACACTTTTACAAATAATGAGCTAAATTTTGGTGTGGTAGTCGCTGAGAGTCATCCCCAACTTATACTCCAAATACTAGCTGATCATGCAATATCCCATTTTAAAACTTTGCCATTAACTGTTGGAGTCGCCCCTGTCTCTGTTTGGAAAATCTCTCATGAACCACTTGCTAAAGTTAAAGTTTATTGCTGTATTTATTTACACATCTGTAGGACAATGCTTGCATGTTAAAACGTTTGTAGCCTTCAACACAGTCTCTCAATGGGAAAAAATAAAATAAAAATAGTTTTTTGAATCCTACAATAGAGCTGTCATATTTGATAACTGTCAGTTTGAGATATTTTTTATCAGATAACACTGTTCTCGGTTAGCTAATTGTTAAAAATAAAATAAAAAAAACTTGCTTCTGAGAAATAAACGAGGAAGTGGGCGGAACGTGTTTGTGTGTGTGTGTGTGTGTGTGTGTGTGTGTGTGTGTGTGGTGTTGGAGGATCTTTGGCTTCCCACTCGGGTGTGTTGCGTTCAGGTGCGCCTCGTCCTCCTCAGTGGTGAAAAACTTCATCGAGCACGATGGACTTTAACAACAAAAGGAAGCGTTCATGAAGACAGCGGCTCACGGGGATTAAAACTATGTCGAAGCGTCGGCACTGCGTCGGATAAAAAGGCCGAGAAAAGTTAAAGTCTACGGTAAGAAATGTGAACTCTTCAAGGATAACTCGGGGGTGAGAAACGCTAACCTGGGGTTACCTCTGCACTCTGAGCCTGATCACAACCCTAATACCGCTGATGCTGGTGTTCCTCCGCGGGCTGTTTTTGGGCACTTGGAAATCTTTTGTTTAGCATAAAAAATAAACAAACCTCACGAGCCCAAAGAGTACCTCATCACACAAATTAGAGTGCCAGGAAAAAGACAAAGAGAAAGGCCAAAGAGGACAAATATAGATGCAGGTAGAGAGGACATGGAGGAAGTTGAAGTGAGGACAGAGGACGCAGAAGACAGAGTCATATGGAGGAGAATGACTTGCTGAAAAGAGAACAAAAGAAAGAAACAGAAGAATACTAAATAGGCTTATATCAAATGTGAGTCTGTTAAGAAAGTTAATCAGTAACTGACATGTCTTTATGTATAAACTTAATAAGGTGACTGCAAGAGCCAAACAACGTAAGACACTCAAAAATTGCAATAACTTAATCAATTTTTACAGATATGGACCTAAAATCTGGTGTGGTAGTAGCTCAGACTAACCCACAACACATATTCAGAGTGCTAACAGGTTGTGCAAGATTTTTGTCCAAAAGTTTGCCTTCAGCTACAAGAAATCAACCCTGTCTGTTGGCAAAATATGTTATGACCCACTTAATTAAACCCTCTGGAAATAATGATTGGATGTACATCTACAAGTGATTAACCTTCGGTACTAACCCCATCCAGCAGACCTTAGAAAACACAAAAATGACTATATTTCTTCTTACTGATATTGTGTTAAAATTGATGTGGTAATATCTGAGAGTCATTCACAACACATACACTGAGCGGGACATCTCACAGTATCACATGAGGTTTTGCTTGACGTCATTTTCAAGGTTTGACCAGCACTGTTACAGTTCTGTCATTTCTCAAAATAAGATGATCTTAGTCTAGATCTCTGGCATGACAGTCGGAGGGCGATATGCAGTCCTTCAAGGAAAGCTAGGCCCAAATTTATTCAAGTGGATTGATTTCAAATCACATGAGACCCAGTTTTGTTCATAAAGCAGGACAAGACTGAGAAACTGTCATTACTTAACTACAGACAGGTAGAGGCACAAATGTAGACAATTTAAGACTATTTTTACCCCTTCTCTGATCAGTTTTCACAACAAAACTTTACACAATAGATCAGAAAGGTCATAATTTGGAACCACCATTAACTTCTAGATAAATAAAACCCTGGTAGTGTCTAAGGTCAGGGTTCGTGAACTGCTCACAGGTGCACGGCAGGACTGCAAGTCAAGAGCCTCCGCTTTCTCAAAACATTACAAAACAACTGCAGTTTGCAGAAGATCACATGCGCCTGCTGGAAAATCGTCAGGTGGACAAATTACACCGGTTTTCTGCTTAGAGCGAAAGGTACACAGCATTCTGGCATCACAGCCTAATCTCATCTGTGAATCACGGTGGTGGTGTTATCATGGTCTGGGCCTGTTTTGATGCCTCTGAACCAGGATGGCTCGGTAGTATTTATGAAACACTGAATTCTCAGTATCGTCTGTGAATTTTGACGAAAACATCAGGACATTTGTCGGTGAACTGGATCTTGCAACTTTGTAAAAGCACGAAAACAGAAAGACAGATAAACTGTTTATCACACTTTCTACTGATGGACAAAAAAGTAAATAAATAATCATGCTTTAAATTTAAAAGTCAATTTATTTCTCCCAGCGTTCAAGATAAAACAACAAAGTGAGTGTTTTAAATTGAAAAGTCATAAATCCATTTGAATTCATCTTGGAGCTGGGTTTAGTGGTTAAAGCTTCAATTGAAAATTTATTTCAGCAAAATAAAAGTGAGTTTGCTTGTTGAACACATATTAATGAGTTGATTAATATGAATAGAACAACACTTTAGGGTCACGCAGAGATTAAAAATAATGAGGAGGAGGATTTTTGTTTGTTTCCTTTCAAGATTAGGAAAGAAAACAGGAAAAAAGAAAAGTCAAAATGTTCAGGAAACATCAAAATAGTGTTTCGAAACGAAGTCCAAGGAAGTGATCCCTCCTGAACCGTGTATTTGTTTCATTTCTTTTAGAGGATTATTGAGCCAAAGGTTATGGGTACACTTCTACTGAGTGAACTACTAAAAAAGAAGACAAGGCTTTTATTAGACCAGTCAGAGGTTTTGGTTTGGTCTTTCGTAATAAAAGTCAAACATACGCACATACAGTTCTCAAAATACTCTCAGATCAGCTGAAAGTTAGAAAAATGGCTTACCTTACCATTATTGTTCCACAGGAAACCCGTTCCCTAATCCTTGAGGAATTTAATGAAGTTATTTACAGGTTCGTTACAGCAGCAGATCCAAGTTACAGTGTGCATGCTTAAAGAAGTGCTTCATTATTAAAAATCTATTCCAAAGTTTAAATTCTTGGCCAAATATCTGGCTATCGTAGGTATTTGCTTCAATGGTGGTTTGGATTTTGATTTCCCTTATAATCTTAAAAAAATAACACCTTTAATTCCAAAATATTTCAACATTACTGTGGATATGAAATTGTTCCAGAGGAACCATTCGACGGGAACCAGGAAGCTGAAGTCAGAACGGGAACAGAGTCTCCTAAAACAAAGTATTTTGTCAACTTCATAAAAACAAAAGCTTAGACTTAAAATTAGCTGGTTCAACGTGATTTAAGCTTTTAGAAGTCAAAACTAAACCATGTTAGTTGCATTGAACAGAATGAGTTATGCCAGCTATAAAATTCTCACAATATCAGCTAAATAATTGTAGAGAAAAAATTAAAAATGTGCACAAATCAGTGCCTTATTTTTTTAAAATAAAGCCCGTCTGTTATTTGTGTATAGACAAAAGTTTATTATGTCTAAAAGCAAAATGTAAATGGTAAATGGCTTGGACTTGTATAGTGCTTTATCTAAACCAAGAACCCCAAAGTGCTTCACACTACAATCATCCACACATTCACTCACTGATGGCGGTGAGCTACATTGTAGCCACAGTTGCCCTGGGGCGGGCCGACAGAAGTGAGGCTGCCATCACACCGGCGCCACAGAACCCTCTGACCACCACCAGCAGGCAAGGCGGGTGAAGTGTCTTGCCCGAGGACACAACGGCTGAAACTGACAAAGTGGGGGCTCAAACCGGCAACCCTCTGGTTACAGGCCGAACCCTTACCTCCCGAGCCACTGCGGTATTTTAAAGCTGAAAGTCATGTAACATTTTTTGTTATTTTGTTCACAGTGTGTGCTCACAGAACATATTCTAATACAATCCTCTCATTTTTTTTTTTCTAAAATCTAATCAAAATGAGATAACTCTGCAGAACGTATGATCATACTTTATTTGCAAGTCAAACGTCCTTGTAAATAACAAAAAACGGTCTACATTTTTGCAAGTACTTCAAAATACTGACTTGAAATGTTGCAAAATACCAATATTTCTTGGTAAAAAATTTTTTTGTAGCTTATAGAAAATTGACATAAACCCCTCAAATCTTTATTTAGAATAACTTGATTGAGAAACAATATTCATTTACACATACCAACCATAAGATTATAACCAACCACCTGAAACTGAGCACGTGCTTCTCATGCAGCCGACAGCTACATGTGGGGGACTGGTCTGTAAAAATCTTTAGGGGAGGAAAGCCAGGATGCAGGTTTTGCCCTCAGAATACTGTTGTGTAAATAAAAGATCAGCGTCACATTACCTGTCAGTGGTTGTAATGTTTTAGCTGATCTCATCTGTTTTGTTTTTCTTGTTTGTTTTTTTTTTTTAACTGATAAAATATGTGTCCTTTCAAAAATGGTGTCATGCGCTCGTCACTGCTAAGCCTTTGGACGGAACGGCCCCACATGATCGTGACGCTGAAAAGGTGAAAGGCTACTCGTGGTTGTATTGTCAGTCACAGATGCGCTGCACGACTTCCTGTGGGATTACAGCAACATTAGCAACCATCAGATGTTTCCATGCACTGCTGAGCTTGAGAGCCAGTGCATTCTAGCAGACCGACAAACCGGAAAGCCCGTCTGCAAAGCTCCCTCACCTCTAAACACGTCACACCAGGCAGTGGTTCCAAAAACACCCCCCCTCAGAGATGCTGACAAAAACCACAGCATATCATTGGTGTGTGTATCACTTTCACAGGTGCCTGTCATTTACCAAAATATCTCACGAGCCACTGGACACATTTGATTGAAACTTTCAGGAAGTACTCATTAGTCAAACGTGCATAACTGATTGAGGTTTGGAGCCAACCCGATTTAAGATGGCCGCCACAGCTAACTGGCCTTACAAAGCACAAAAATGGCTACAATTCAGTCACTTTTACAGATATTGCCCTAAAATTTGGTGTGGTTGTAGCTGAGAGTCCGAGTGCTCCTCATTGTGCACCTAAAACTTTCACATTAACTACTGGAGTCAGCCCTGTCTGTCTGTTAGCAAAATATCTCATGAACCACTGGACGGATTTTATTGAAATTTACAGAAAGTAATCACTGGATGTAGAGCTACAACGGAGTAACCATTGGAGTCCGTTCTGTTCAAGATGGCTGCCACAGCTAAGTGACTTAAGCCAACAGGAAAATGGCTATGACTCAGTCGGTTGTACAGATATTGAGGTAAAATCTGACATGGTGGCAGCTGAGAGTGATTCTCTGAGCGCAACGTATCCCTCTGTTGCGTGAGATTTTACCTAATGTTATTTTGAAGGTTTGAACGAAGCTGCTACAGCTTTATCGTTTCTCAACATAAGCCGATAGCCTAAAACACTTCATGAAAGGCGGCGGGTGATATTCATTCCTTCAAGGAAAGAGACCTGTAATATCTCCTGTTTTGCCTTTGTTTATCGAGACAAAACAGGAGAAAGTGCCGACTTATTTCCTCTGCAAAATGCAGACATTAATCAAAATGCCTCATCAGCTCTCATCAGGTTTTTTTTTGTCAGACATGAACAAACATCAGAAACTGCCCGTGTACACCTGTATCCACATGTGTGGACAGTACAGGTGCTGCGCGAGCGACTGAGTCACATTGAGATGTGGCGTCATTATGAGCAGAGCCCTGAACTTCTGTCCCCACCGGGGGAGTATTTGCTTTCTCACAAGGACGGCGCATAAAGACTTGGCCTGATAGAAAGATGGAAAGAGAAAAAAAAACGGTTCAGGCATTAGAGGATTTTCTTTACATGGGAACATAGTAACAAAAGAGAGAGAGAGAGATCTTTTACAAAGATGCTCCTCTTATGTCTCTGATTGAGGTGTGACGTAAATCCGGGCGACATGAAAATGACTTCAAACTATAGAGGGGTTGAAAAGACGTGTCACATAAAAGCGACTTGCCGACTGAAGAAGACGAGGAAGAAACTGAATGATCTCCACCCCCCCAAGCGTTGAAAATAAAAATGTTGAAAATAAAAATGTTTTCAGGCAGAAAAAAGGGGGCTGATTGCAGCAGCGCCATTGGTGATTACTGTAGTGTTGATGGATTCCTGCTCTCCAGCTGTCGATATCAAGTTTATTATTAAAACAGGAGTGAGTTCTGTTGCCGTATCAATTCTTTGTTTAATTAAATTGACGGGTCTGCCGCTTTGTGCGCCATTCAGAGCGAAGAAAACCCATGTCACATAACAGTGGGTAGAAGAAGAACAATGAGGGAAGAGAAAGAGGCACGAAATGAATGCTTTGAGCCATTTTTTTTGTGCTTTGAACAGGCCCTTTTATCCATGCAGACAGCAGCTCTGAGTCTAAACTCACCCTTCATGTTGGCAGAGAATTGTCTTCACTGTAAAATAAATCCTGTTTGCCTAACGTAACCCTCCTGAAGCCCTTATAACTGAAGAGAGGAAAAGAAGCCATTGCATCTTTGGGTCCATCTGACCCGAAGGCCACGGGAGGGGGTTAAAAATCTGTTTTTTATTTCTCTTTTTACCTCCCCTTATGTCACTACTTTATTGATTCTCTCTCCTCTCTTTGTGTCCCTTAGGTCGAGGGCCCTAATCTCTCTTTCCCAACAACCCCCTATTGTTTTGTTTTCCTCATCTACACTCTGTCCTCTCCTGTTTACATCCCCTCCTGTCCTCCTCCCCCTGCCATGTCCGTATCCACGAGGAACCCACCGCAGCGCCGGCGCTCTCTGGGTCCCGTCTCGCCCAAACGCATCTACAGGAACCTGTCCGTCAGGCTGAGGGGAGGGGAGTCTGTTGCCGCCGAGGCGGTCGTGCCCAAACGCACCGGCAAGTCTGCAGAATCTGTAAGACATTTCAGTTTCATTTACATCGTGTTGCTGCTTCCACATATGTTGTGCAATTTTACATATATTGTGCTGACATTTGGTGAGGTTATAGCTAAGAGATGTGTGAGACCTTTGTCTAAAAAGCGCCATTAGCCAGAACAATAATGGTTATAATTCAATTAATTTAACAAGTATTGAGCTCAGATTTGGTGTGGTAGAAGCTGAGTCATTCACAACACGTACTATGATTGTGTCATCTTGTTTTACTGCATGAGTTGCCTTATTTCCTAGGTTTGACCAAAACAGCTCCATCACCATCATTTCTCAACATAAGATAACCTCATTAAAAGGAATTTTAAAAATAGTTTTGTTGTGAAATGCAATTTACTGAAATTCGTTTTGTTTTTATGTAGATAGAATAACAATAAAGTCAAAATAATAACCAAATAACTGAACAGAGTTCTGAACAGAGAACTCAGAGTTGTGTGTGAATCAACTTTGACATTTTCTGTATATAAACGTAAGCATTTCAATGATTTATTTTGGCGACATGCAATTTGCTGATTTTTGTTTTGTTTTTGTCAATGCAATGACTAAGACATATCAGAGAAATTTTTTGGTTCACAGTTGTGCCCATGAATTTAGGACAGGATTACAACAATAATAGCAAAAAAGAAAACTGTAGAAATGTTCAAAAATTATTGTTTTCTAAAAATTATGTGGCTGTGACACAGTGATGAACTAATATATAGATAAAGTAATTAAATTAATTACTTCTGTAAACTTCAGGTCAGACTCACTAATTTCCATAAATTCCCAAAAAATGCATTTTTAGAAGTTTTCAGTTTAGAATATTTCCAAACCTCCCCAAAATATCTCATGAACCACTGGATGGATTTTAATGAAATTTCCAGAAAAGATGGCTGCCACAGCTAAGTGACTTTAGCCAACAGGAAAATGGCTATAACTCAGTCAATTTAGAAAGTTTCCAAACTTCCCCAGCTTAACTTCTCGTGGAAAGTTTCTGGAAAATTTTACAGGAAGTTTAGCCCCCTTTTTAAAACCCCGGATGACTGTTTAGAAAGACGTTTTATGATCGTAACAGTTAAACTAAAATAAATCTGAATTTTAAACAAAAGTGTAAAAGAATTTTTTAAAGATTCTTTTTAGAAATATTCACAAAATAAAAGCAAAAATATATCTAATCCACTACAAAGGTAACTTAATGTTACTACCAACTGTTTTTTTAATTTACTGCACCAGTTTTATTCAATTCTTAGTGAAACTCCCAAACTTTCTCGGTCTCATGAGGCTCCAGTATGAATGTATCCTCCTGGGCTGCTTTGATTTATGTGTCTTGTATTTCCCTCTCATCCACTGCCTCTTACTTTCCGACTCCCTCCCCTATACCTTACTCAGTGAATCTCTTTCGACGTGTAACCCCATCTTCTCCATCTCATTCTCTCTCCGTGGTCGTGCACCCTTTCTCCTTCCCCACATTAGTACAAGAGCCTGTGGGAGGCTGTGGAAAATGAGGACACGTTGGCTGTGCAGAGCCTTTTGTCCAAAGACCATGCCAGCTGTGGAGGAGGAAGGGGAGGAGGAGGAGGAAGCTTGTGGGAGAGAGGAGAGAAGAAAGAGAAGGACTGGGAGAGAGATAAAGAGAAAGGGGTGAACAGAGTGAGCGAGCAGGGTTTGGTTCCCCTGGATGTGGCTGCACTTACCCATAATTCCCCTCTGCTTCATGTGCTGACGAAAGCAGGAGCCAGACATAACCCTGTTTGTGAGTCCTATATCGAAAATAACATAATAGCCTGATAACGTAACGAGTGGAAGGGTGATTATACGCACGCTCACCGTCTGTTTGACCTGTGTCACCTGTCAGTGTGCCGCCCAGTGGAGTGGGCGCTCAAGCTGGACGCTCTGGTGGCCCTGGCGAGTAAACGCGTCGAGGAGTGGAAGGCGGAGCTGGCTCAGAAAGCAACAGCCGGACCCCAGGCACAGGCAGATGTCCAGAGACACATCCGCCTCTGGAGGCTCAGGCTGCAGCTGTACAGCCGGATGAGGGAGAACTTCCAGAACACAGGTCAGCCGTCTTGGGTCAGCTTGTTCAATTTCACAAACTGCGTCTCAGAACACACACTCAGTCATAGTTATTTGAAAGGCGTCATTCAGATGTTTTGAAGTGGGGTTCTGTGGAAAGGTTGCGAGGCATTAATGCCTTACTTGTAGCAGAAAATGACCACGGTTTCGAGAAATAGAGTTTAATTCTGACCAGATTGGCGAGGATGGCAACAGTCCACTTTGGTCTGTATTGCCTCACTCTTTCAACAGCTTGATCATTTGTATAAAAACAAAAAGAGAGAGACTGACAGTATGATTTCGACAAAAATCATTGCCTAATTCTTTCATTTTTTTGCCACACTGCATATGTCTAAAAACGATGAATCACACCAGCTGACAAACTCCGTCACTACAGGTCCATGCTCTGAGTTGACTGCTGAGGAGATGAATGACAGAATCATCCGAGAATTTAACAAAGTAGCACCCATTATCGAGGCTTCTACAGTCATTTGTGTATAAAATAATGAGAAGAGGGGAAAGGACACAATCCTGAAGGGAACCTGTACACAAGAAAAGGGCAAATATAAAAATTGTGAACTTATTGACGGCCACATTATGTTCGAAATGTAAATCGGCATCACATAATTAACTGGTTGTTGACACCGAAAGACTCATAGATTTTTCCACTGTAAACACACAAAGCTAGGCAGCTAAGCCGAGTTCACAAATGTACTTTATTAGTTTAAATGTTAAGAATATCAAGCTCTCTTGCAAACAAACCTGCACAATAATACAACTGAATGATTTAACAATCCACTACACCAAACAGGATTTTTCCCAAATATCATGTTGGTCGCTGGTGCAACACTTATTTTAGGTTGAAGTCTTGTACAAAGAAAAATGTTCTTCGTCTGTTTTAGGTGCACCTGTATGTTTTAAACGTGAAGATATTCAGTAATTACTTTTTAGTTGGGTTTTATTTGTGTAGATATATCTGTTCAATAACCTTGAAGATATTAATTGTAAGTTCCCAGTGATGGAGAGAAGAAGCCCTGCACCTTTATGCTTTTTTAGATATTTTTTTTTACTGCAAAAATGTTATTAACATGAAGTCAAAGTAAAAATTTCAATTCAAGTTGAAATTGAAATAAGTTTACAAAAGTTAGAAATCAGAATTGACCTAAGCGAAACCACCATCTCTGCCTTTTAATAGCTTAAGTTTAAATTTACGCGTTTTCTTCATTTTGTGTGATTATGCAAATCTGCCTACTTTCCTGCTCGCCTTGAGCACTTTGCCAATCTTTCTCTGCACACGAGACAGAGCCTAAACACACTCCCCCACCAGTTCTCTGCTACACAGAGAAAAGACGCCGTTGCAGAACTGTGTGTGTTTTGTCAAGCAGAAAAGTAAAAGTGAGCACCTAATTTGCAACTCAGAATGTCTCGCAACACAGTGAAATATTCTGATTCAGCAGTTCAGGGGAGATAAAAGTATTTAGAAAAAAAAATTGAGAGTTCTTGAACAACATATAGGAGCAAGCTGTGAAAACTACCAACATTTCATCACAGAGAAACCCTCACTGGGAATCTTCCGCTGATTTTCATCCCTGACTTGCTTGTGTTCACTCGACAACACTCGAGTGTCTTTTTTTCACAACACACCCAGCAGAGCAGACCCAAACAGCCTGTAGATGGAGCAGGTGATGCAGACATGTAAGGAGGTGCAGGAAGAGAGAACCCAGACTGCAGCAGTGAATCAGTGGAACAACTCAGGAACCACCAAGGCTTCAAACATGACATTAGCTGGAAACTGCTGGAACACCAGTGTCACTGTCCACCTTTTACATCTCTATGGACTCAGACCGAGACAGAAGCTCCTGCTCCAAAAGCAACACCTTCAAGCTCAACTGAAATTTCAGCTGCCATTGTATCAGTGGTCAAGCATGGTGGTGGTAGCATTGTGCTGTGGTTGCACACAGTGGAAGTAGTATTGAAGAAGGAGGACTATCTCCAACCTTCAACTTCCCTCAAATCATTAGCTAGACAGTTGAAGTTGGACACACATGAGGTTCCTTGAATGGTCTTCCTTAAATCTTGACCTTAATCCCTTTGAAAATTTGTGAGCTATGTTTAAAAGCCTGTCTGAAGCTTGTTGATGGTGTCGTGGATTTTCCGAAATAAAGGTGGAATCAAGAACTTAAACAAGATAATTGTCTTCTGCGACAACCTATTTACAATTGCAGGTCATGTTGTGGCTGAAATGAAATAAAAAACAAGCCGTACATACTCGCACGGGAGCTCGTGATTCGTGCATGCCCGGATTCCAGAGCCAATCAGCTTCCAGGAAGCACCTGTGATCTGAGCCTTCTCAAACCCAGAGCCAATTCAAGAAGGTTTGATGACCCATGCTTGCTTGATTTCCTAGTTCTAAGGTCAAAATATAAAGTATTTCTGTTGCAGTCCTTTTTTGGTATTCATAATATATATGTGTGAATAGTACATTTGTTATTTAAAATTATACATGCTCCTGCATCTACGCCTCTTTGTTCACCAGACCTCTGAGCATATGAACAGAGTAACAAGGACCACCTCTAGATGGGAGTGCAGTATTCCCAAATGAAAAAAAAACTACCTTTGGACAATCAGCTTTTTTTATACGAGGGCACAGAGGATTGGACCAAGCTCCCCACAGACTTGAAGACCAGCACAGATTACAGAGCCTTCTCCAGAGAAATAAAAATATGGATTTTAAGAACTCAGACTTGTCAACACTGACTTTGAACTTTTAATTTAAATACAAATAACATCAGATCAGAGTCTTTGCACCTTTTGATATGTACCGTTTTGTGTAAATTCTGTGTAAGTAGATGTAATGTAGTATTTACTGTTTGTTCTTTTTACTTATTTAGTGTATTTTCTAGCCTGCTACAGGGACTGCAGATGGAAACTAGCTAGAAAGCTATAATTTGGTACAGTGCACCTTTACTCAATCTGTTTAATGTTTTTCTGTACACGGTCCCTGACAAACAAATAAAGAAGGATGAGAATCATTAAAACCCCATAATTAATGACATTCATGCCTGTGAAGAGTGAGTGAAAAACTTCTGACTGGAACTGTATGACTTGCCTGGAAGTGGACAGATATAAAACTTTTAAATATACAACATATTAAAATGCAACATGGATTTTTAACAAGGCTAAAACCTTGATATTCAGCTGTCATTAGAGCTTAGTTACAGCCAGCCTGACCCCTCCTCGCAGCTCTAATCTTCAAAGTCCTCCATCAGTGCTGACAGGACTAAGGAGATGAAGAAGTCAGCTCAACATCTTGCTCAAGTTTCACTGATTTTTCGTTTTTCTGTCAGGCCTTTTGTTAGGTCCTAACAGAAAGTCCCCCCCTTGCAGCTCATTTGAAATTCAGCAGAGTCCCTTGTCATCAGCCCGTCCAAATTCTCTCGTGGCCAACTCTCCTTCCACTGGCTGCCTGTATCAAATAAGTCCTTGATGCTGGTAAAAATAAGAGTCAGAATCTGGAGTGTTTTCAAGGATGTGGTGCTTTTTTTTATTTCGTTCACCAACTCACGTTTGTTATTTTGTGCCTTCAGTGGTTCAAATGATTGTTTTTTTAATTATTACAAGGTCTACTGTTGCCCGTTTTATTGCTTTTCCTTTGAACTCATTTAATTTCAGTCTCAAGGACTTCTAAATCTCTTTTATGACGTTTTTTCTTATTTTTTTATTATTAACTCAGTGTTAAGGAGAATCAGGCTTCAGGTCTTCTCTTTGCGCACTGTGAAGTCAGGTATGCTCCAATTACAAACCTCTGGGGAGAAAGAGGGTTGGCTAAAATGCTTGAAATCTGAAATATACATGATTTTTTTTTTTGCCTTAGGTGTATGATTTAGTGCAAGTTGTTAAATTCAAGGTCACAGCTGAGCGTGAACTAACTATAAACCCCTTTGTCTGGACTCAGTGGGTGGAACACAGTTAAATTTATCACAAAGCAGAACCTCTGCTGGTTGGGGGGGAGGAAGAACAATTGTTATATTTTACTACAAATAAACTGTACATGATTTGATTTTATGTAGTCGTCTAAGTTTCATTATAATTTCAAGTTTGTCCCTAACTGTCTCCCGCAGAGCTCCCTGGTCCCCCCAGTCATGTGTCCTTACTGGTAACCAGCACGTCGTCTCTTTGCGTGTTGATCAAAGAGCCAGAGGGCAACACCACGGGGCTCATCACCCGCTACAGAGGTAGGTTGTGATTAATATAAGACGATAATGATGTCTTAGGAATAAATTAAATGATAGATACATAGAGGGTCATTCAGACGGGGAGGCTGTGGATCGGTGGTTAGAGCAGTCGTCCTCCAATGAGTGAGCTGGAGGTTCAATTCCACCAGTGTGCCACATGTCGAAGTGTCCCTGGGCAAGACACCAAAGCCCGAATCGCCTCCGATGTGTGCCCCATCAGTGTATGAATGGAGTTTTGAAAAAAGATTTGGCTCTATAGAAAGATTTATTCAAATGAGCTTTGCAGAGCTGTAGTAGAGTGCTGGATGAATGTGTGTGGATGGGTAAATGAGGGCCGTTTGTGTTATAAAGTGCTTTGAGTGGCCTGGATGGCTAGAAAGGCCCTATATAAGTACAGTCCATTTAGATATGGCAGAAGATGGAAAGGGTGTTGATCTGCTGTAGAGGTCAATTTACTGGAGTTTTTCAGTGGTTGATGCTGATTTTTTAGAAACTGCAGCAGATTTATGGCTGATTCAGGAAGATGATTGTTTTGTCTGTTTTTGACCATAAATTTAACTGTTTATTACATCTTCTAGGCTTTGAAAGAGAACAAACAAATTGTGATTCTCTGTAATTTAGGGATTTAAACCTGGAGCCTGATGCAGATCAGTACATACTCTTTACTGTGCTGCAGGTTATTAAAGGATGGATGTGAATGCAGCTCCGAGCGTGAAGTTATCAATATTTTCTGTCTAAAAGTAACATTTCTTATTCAATCAGTTTAATATATAAAGCTCTAAAAGATAAGAATTTGTTATATTTCAACTGTTTTAAAGTAGGCTTCTGCGGAAAGGTTACAAACAGTTGATATCTTACCTGTTGTAGATAGTTCTTTGATTGATCTCAGTTTGGAGGAATAGAGTTTAATTCTGAAGCTAACTAGCTAACAGCTAGTTTGAGTGAGCCCACGACCAAAGTGGATCGCTGCAATGTAAAACCCCTCCAAATACGCTGTTTTATAATCCTTTACACTGTCATCTGTTTTGTATTACAGGGTTATTCTTGCTGAAATGTTTTCATGCTCCTGTTGCGTTTGCCTCATTGCATCGGATGTGCTATAGCTAGTTGCTGCTGCCGATGTTTGTGCTTGCAAATAACTATAAAATGCCATGTGATTATTGAAAGACTGACAGCAATGCAATAAAATTTTAGAGCTCAAAGTTATTCTTAGACAGCAGTATTTTACTTTGTTCTCAGCCCCACTCAGACTAACTGTTAGCTCATCAATCCAGTCAGAAATAAACTATCATCGCCAATCTGGGGGACTCAAAAACCAAGGCACCCTCAATGTGGGAAGCATGTAGACAAAAGGGCATAGTGTCAAATGTAACAATACTGTCCTACATGTAGATGTACTTTCCTTTAAATTGGTTTAGTCTGATCATGTGTGGCCTTGCCATTCATTTTTAATGAATCCATCAACTCATCAATCAAACTTCCTCTTGTCAACTGCAAAAAGAGAGGAGGATTTCATGTGTTTGTTCAGCAAAATCAAAGTCTCACCAAATGTCAACACTGCCTTGAAAAATAGCCTTTTATTTGTGCATCTAGTGAAAGCTTTGCTTCTCCTGCCTAAAGTAGACGAGGCCTGGGTGCAGCCTGTTCCTTGAACTGTAAATACTCCGATTCTTTGTTCTCTCGTAGTGGAGCTTTGAGCGAAGCCAGAAAGAGATGTGTGAGTAAGGCTGTTTTTGTTTGCAGTGGAATGGAGCACTTCAGCCAACTTCAAGCACATCCTTGGTTCAGCACAAGTCACACAGACCAAGAACTCCTCCTATATCATCAAGGACCTGACAGCAGTAAGTCAGAGTTGATGCACATAATATTGACAAAAAAATGCATGTCACATAGCCATACAGTGTATAAAAGCACAGCTCTCAGCCTACATATTGGCTATATTTATTGCCTCATTTGTAAACTGCTTTGAACCACTTTCCACAAGAGAACACTTTCCAACGACCCTGGAGTACTCAACGAGATGAATTAATTATAAGAGCTCCATTTCTTTGTCCTGAGATGGCTGATTCACGAGGTTAATGCATGCTGATAATTTGGCGTTCTGGTGTTTCTCCAAACACAGGGAGAGCCTTACTTTGTAAGAGTGAGTGCCTACAATGTGAAAGGATGGGGCCCACCTCAGTGCTCTGCTCCGGTCAGCGCTGCCCCCTCTAGTGAGTATCCTGAACTGTAAAACTTTGTCAAAAAGTGGAGTTTTAGAGGCCGCCAGTATTTTTGTCTTTGCCTCATCATCATAAAACTTTTATTTAGCTGATATCGAGTTTTACATGAAAGAAGTGGATTCCACTCATGGTTGGTGGATTCATGAATTATTAAAACGTGGAGAATTAAGGGTGTCATTGTGAATCAATGGGCCTTGTACCTATGCTCCTATAAGTTAGAATTTGGCTCACAGTCTGTCTTGCAAGTAACACTACCCCCCTTTGCTACATTACCTGCCATTTCTTTTTACTTAGTGTGGCGTTGCTGATTTGTCAAACAGCGCAAAGGTTTTTAGATGGACCATAAAGGCAAAAATACTACTGCATTTTGTCAAAGACAATAGTTAACAATCCAATTTATGATGAGACCTGGTTGCAGGGGTTTAAAATAGTAGAAAATAGAAATTCTGAGAGCATTCAGGTGTTTTGTCACGCAAGCACTCCTTCTTCCTTATCACTCTGAAAGCAGCATTTAGGACCTGCCAGCAAATTAATACTTGGCATCTGAGTGATTCTCTCAGACTGCATAAAATTGATGATTTGTCCTTCCCTTTCTTCCTGTGCAGGCTGGAGAGAGTGCGTCGGTGTAAAGTCACAGCCCAGGAACCACCAGGGTCTAGTGAGGAAACTGCTGGAAGACGCTAAAGAATCGCAGTACAGAGGATATTACATAGGTGACAATGGGTGTTAAGTGATAGATGTTACTATTGATGGAATTATACTGTATGTACCACAATTACTGATGGCACACTATATCATTTTCTGCACCTGTTTGAACTTGTTCAGGGTTGTGGGGAGCTGGTGCCTTTCTCCAGCAATCAGTGAGTGAGAGGTGGTGTTACACCCTGAACAGATTCGTTGCAACATACCGTATATGCATCCATAAATAAATTAAATTAAACACACAGCCTATATGTGTTTATTGTCGCCTCGCAACGAAGGTGATAATAGCAAAATATCTGATGAGCCACTGAACGCATTTCAATGAGACTCTCAGAAAGTAATCATTGGACGTGGATCTACAACCGACCTTTGCAAACACAAGAATAGCTATAACTTGGCCAGTTTCACAGATGTTGAGCTATTATCTGAAAGTCACAACACATAACTCTGAACACATCTCACGAGAGCTCACAACACAAGCTTGTGTGGCTATATCTTCTAGATTATAATGTATAGGAGTATGAATTTGTTTTATTTATGGGCCAAAAACAAACAAACAAACAAAATCTGCCTCATAAATTGGCTGTTGGTTGCCCTGTTTTCTAAAAATTGTTATTGTATTCGACCACTGAACAACCCTTATTGGTCGACATCTATGTAATGTTATTACAAAACAAATATACTTTGATTATTTCCTAATTTGTCACTTCTAACTTTGTTAGTGTTTGCCTCATAATGCATTAATAATGAAACAAAAAGAGGGACTGGAGAATCTATTCTTGTAAATACTCAGTTCCTGACATTTCTCTCTGAGCAATCTATCTAATGTTTGCAGGCTATACATGCAAATACGAACAACAAATCTGTTGTGATTTGGATAATAATGTGATATGTCGGGGCTTTTATGATCTTATTCTGACTTTACACTGCTGCATACAACACTTCTTTCACTCACTGAAATATGTTTCCTTCACAGCCAATATGTTTTGGCAGATAAAAGGATTTTCATCTGGTATGATCCTCCTCTCTTCAATTCCACAGAGACCTTCAAGTCACAGAGTCCCGGCAAGCGTCTGTCGGTGTCTCGGGGCATCAAACAGCTTTTCCAGTCCGCCACCAAGTTTGTTCGCCTTCTACAAAGGTAGCGCTCATCTGTCTTACCATTCCCACCATGCCTTGAGGGGATCAAGAGAAATCTGTTAAATGTGATGCAACCTACAGCAGTGTAGACTGCATGATGCGAGTCCAAACGCATAATATTAAAAAGAACATGAGTTGCTTTAGAGGTGCTCAAGCTTCAAAATGACAGTTTGGGACAAGACGATGTTTGAAATCTGAGTTGCCTAAACTGTCAAGTGACAAACTTTTGGAAAACCATACTTACTGGTAATTGTAGGTATTAAATTGTATTAGGATTTGAATAGGGTGATATTTTGTGTTGTCTTTTGAAAGTGAATGTTTTCATCTGATAAGACAGTTTTGTGTGTTTTGTGTTGAATCAGGGGCGTGTACTTGGCGACCGTGTTCTACCACAAGGAAAACATCCTGGTGACAGCTGAAGATCAGATCCCACTGGTGGAGATCCAGTGCTGCTCCACCTCCATCACCCAAGACTTCCTTTGGTTTGCCAAGGTAAGCTGATCATAGACACATTAAAACTCTGTGAACGGAGGAATGAATATGGTGGATGCAGTATGCGGTTTAGTCTTGTCTTGCTGAAATATGCAAGGCCTTCCCTGAAAAACATGTCGTCTGGATGGGAATGTATGTTGTTTGAAAACCAATATATACTTTCTGCATTGATGGAGCCTTTCCAGATTTGTAAGCTGCTCATGCCATATTTATTAATACATCCCCATACCATCAGAGAGGCTATGAACTGTGCACTGGTAACTGGCTGGCTGGTCCCACTCCTCTTTAGTATAGAGGACATGTCTGTGGTTTCCAAAAAGAATTTCAAATTTCATTTCAAACATTTTTTCTCTTTACCTCAGTCCATTTTAAATGATCTTTGGTCCAGAGAAGAAAGCAGTGTTTTTGGATGGTGTTCACATCTGTCTTCTTCCTTGCATGATAGAGCTTTAAGCAGCATTTGTGGATGTCACAGTGACCTGTGTTTACAGACAGTGATTAGTGGAAGTGTTTCCATGCAGTGATGTCCAGAACAGAATCAGACCTGTTTTTAATTTAGGGCCACCTGATGACGGGTGTCCAGCCTGGTCCTTTGTGCTCACAAATCTCTCCACATTCTTGAAACCTTTTGATGATATTATGAACTGTCGATGATGGGATATCCAAAATCTTTTCTTTTCTGTTGAGAAATATTAGCATTATGTTGTTCTACTATCTTTAGACAGTTTTTGCAGACTGGTGAACCCCTGCCGACCTTTACCTCTGACAGCTTCTCTAAAATGTTTTTTTTTTTTTCTATTCCCAGTCCTCTTGCTGACCTGTTGCCAATTAAACTAATTAGTTGCAAAATGCTCCTCCCTTCATGCGCATGCTGTTCCTTATTTGTACCACTTACTTTTACAGCCTTTTGTTGCCCCTGTCTTGTCTTTTTTGAGATGTTTTGCTGACGTAAAATTAAAAATGACCTTATCTTTTCCAAGAAATGGTACAATATCTCAGTTGAAACATTTGATATGTTTACAATATTTCATTGTAAATACCATACGGGGTTTATGAGATTTGCAAATCATTGAATTCTGTTTTGGTTTATGTTTTACACAACATCCCAACTTTTTCAGAATTGAGGTTGTACTTCTAGTAACATCTCGTTAACTGCAGCCTAAGACTGTGCACCTCCTTTCCTTGCAGTTGTCCTATGCATGGCAGCAGGTACCCTGGCTTCAGCAGGCCCTCTCCTCCGCTCACTCCTCTCCCTCCTCCCTCCTCCAGAACAGGCACAACATCCTGAGAGCTGTTTCCCAGCTGCAGGTAGGACTATAAGCGGCTTATTCTCTAAATGAGAAACCTAAAAATGGGTTAATTGCTATTTTGATTACCTCTTTACATCTCTGATTTCCCCGCTTCCTAAACCAGCCCACCAGCGCACACAGAACCCGTTTCACTGCATAATCCCTTATTTGTTTTCTAATTCTTTTGTTTTTGTTGTACCTGTTCTTTTTTATCTCCTCTCAGTCTTCTCTAGGAACAATGGACCTGGGTCAGGTTTACTACGAACCGCTGAAGGACCGGCAGGGCAACGTACTACTGGTGACTCTGAAGGAATTCCCAATCCCTCCCATGTGAGAATGAATCTTTTCTTACAGCCTCTTGGTCTCCATCAGACTTTTGATAAAGCCCACAGAACAAGCAAACAAAATCGATAGAAAGACTTTAACTTGTCTTCTGTTTGAAGGACAGGTCTCCAACTCATCACTCACCTGCTTACAGTCCTGTCTAACTGAATTTAATTAAAGGTACCTAGGCTTAAGCCTTGAAGCAACCCTTATTATTTTTTGATTGTTAATCTTCCATTTCTGATTCGCTTTTTCTCTCATAGCCTTCAAATAACTCATAGAGTGAAGTACATCAACATATGTGGTTCAATCAGGATTAGTGTGCTATGACCTTTGGTAGTTTACCTTTAGGGTAAACTTTTAAATTCAATAACTTTTTTTCTAGGTTCCCTGAAAGGACCTTAAAAAGGGATGTCCTGTATCAGTAACTGGGATGATTTCATCAAGAAAACCTTTTTCATGTTTATAAATGTTGGTAACCAAATTACACCAAAGACAAGGTTGGTCATTTTTAAAATATATTTATTATAAAGGAGTAAAGAGGGATTATTGTTGGTGGAGTGAGTGTCAGCAGTAGAGAAACTCTTTTACTCTGGAAAACAGAATCGGTGATTGTTTAATTCACCTTGATGAGTATAAAATCATGTGCCAGAAGGACAACTTAAGAGTGGATTAGTAAAAATGTCTGCATGGTAAAGACCCACCGTAAAAACCGTTTCCTCCACAAGCTCATCCTCATCTTTGACCCCTGTGTTGTGGAGTCAGGGAGGCTGAAGTCGTGCTCGGTCGCCCACCTCTCGAAGCGCTCCTCCTCTTTCTCTCTCAGAGCCTCTTTCGCCTTACGTTTTTCCTCCCAGTAGGCGTCCAAGTGTCTCTTAACTTTCTGCCTCTGTTTTTCCCGGCGGAGCCACTTCTCCCGTTTCTGTCGCTCTCTTTGAGCGGGGCTGATTGGGTAGAATTTGTCAAAGTTTGCTTTGGAGGCGAAAAGAGCAGGAGAGAAGAGTAACGAGCAGATCTTCCCTAAAAACAATTCAAAGAAAAGAGAAAACCAAGAGCCCATTATAACAGGGAGAAAAAATAAATAAATTAAAGCACAGCATTCATGGAAGGGATGCATATCACCCGCCGCCTTTCATGTTAGAGTTTTACATTAAGATCATCTCACGGTGAAAAATGATGTTATGGCCAAACGTAGGAAATGTTATTTGTGATGTTTGTTAGCACTGTATGTGTTGGGAATGACTGTCAGCTACTACCACACCACATTTTAGCTCAATATCTGAAAAACTGACTGAGTTATAGTCATTTATGTGTTTGCTAAGGTCAGTTGGCTGTGCCAGCCATCTTGAATCGTGTTGACTCCAAACGTTCATCACTTGTAGCTGCGCGTCCAGTGATTACTTTCTGAAAGTTTCATTAAAATCTGTCCAGTGGTTCATGAGATGTTTTGCTAACAGACAAACACGGCGGGCGATAATGAGGTGTTTACATTGTTGACGCTCTTACTGTAGTAAAACTCATCCCCCTCCTGTCGCTCTCTCTTGTAGGTTTTAGAGATCTTTCTTCGGTAGTATTCATGGATTAAATCATCCAGCCAGGTGATGAACCGTCTGCGAACGCTTTTATCTTTGGGCTTTTCTTCAGGTCCTTCCAGCATTTCATCAGGCGTGGCAGCAAGATCATGAAACCCCCACAGGTTAAAGTTCGGGTTTTTCTTTTGACGGGATTCTTCCCGGTTCTCCCATCCCCGTCGCTCCTCTCCGGACTCTTTCAGCGGCAGCTCAGTGCAGGTTTCTCCCTCAGACATTACTTCTTCCTGCCCCACCTTCTCTTTCTCCTGCTCTGCCTCCTCAGCACGGAGCTGGGCTGCTGTCTCTGAGCGCTGGGTGTCGTTGGAGGTCGAAGCTGCAGAGACCCGAGCGTGACCCTTGACCTCTGCCAGCAGGTCCCAGCTCCAGCCGTTACAGTGCGGGAGCTGAACAGTATGGAGACGAAAGACGCTGTCTCCAAAAACTGCCACCACCTTTCCTGTGGACTCAGGAAGGTCCTTTTTGACAATTTCCTTCATCGAAAGATCGTTGTTTTCCTATAAAATGTTAAAAAAGGAAAAAGTTCTGTGAAAACTACTGAAGGCAAAGTATATTTTAGTAGAAAACAATAAACCTGCAGCAGGGAATAGGGAATACCCAGACTTTTTTAATGCTGAAAAATATTTATTTTATAAAAGAGGATTTATTTGGCATTGACTTGCTGAAATAAGCAAAACCTTCACTTTAATATCAAAGGTTTTCTTTTAGGCGATATGCAACTCTTTTTTTTTTTTTTTAGAAACTTTATATTAAACCCTAAATGCACAATTTTTAAAAAAATCCTTAAAATCGCAGCTGTAATATATTGTCTTTGTTCTGTTGTATTTTTTTATATTTAAAGAAATATGTCCATACAGTGCCTGATTATGACAAAATTAAAGACTTCTTTATTTTTCAGAAAACAGAAAACTTCTTTTTAAACTTTTAATTTAAATCAAAACATTAATGTTGTTATTATTTTTTCTCCTTTGAATATAGGACTTTTAATTATAAAATCTAAAATGAGTACATTTTAAACAATCACCTCTGTTGTATATTGATTTCATTTTTTCCTCTTGCTTTAGTTTTTGTATGAAGCCTTGGTTAGGTTTTTTCTGACATTTTTCATGCTTTTGGTTTCATACGTCACACAGAATCCAATTTCATAAAAGCTAGAGACCTTTTAAGGCTTGTTTTGTTTTATATTCTCCAATTATGACAGAGAAATCAGTCAAAACGTATATGAGACAGTGAGATTAACTCAAAGCATAATATAACTTCTTTAATTTACTCAAAACTTTGTGCCAAACTTCACCGTCTTACAGTATTAGTTTTAAAAAGAAGAAATTGTTGCAAATGAAGATCTTAAATGTTGGTTCTTGACATTTGCAAACATTTTCTTTTTTCAGCTCTCAAGACTTAATGTTCTTACAATCGTTGTGTTAAAGATTTAGTCCAAGATCTTTATGAAAAAAAAAAACTATAATTAGCTCTAGCAAAAGGTAGGAACATCATCATCATTTGACTTTTCCATTTTTCTTCACCAAACAGACCAATCTCAGATGAAATGTTTTACCTTTTGGAGGAAACGGTTCAGACTAACATCGTCCCTGTCGGCCTCTCCCAAACATTTGCTGGCTTGATTTCCTGGTGTGTGGACGGAAAAAAACAAAGAAAACAAAAGAACAAAAGAAACAAAGAAAACTCTAAGAAAACAAACTAAACCTCAGAAAATGAAATCACAAATATATAGAGACATGCAGATTTCATAAAATACGCATTCTTTTGCCAAGGAAACAAAACATTAAATCTTAACAAAATATATCAACATTATTTTGATTTGAATTAAAACCCTAAAATTTCTCCTGTTGTCTGCTTTAACAAGAAAAACTCAAACAGTTAGTGTTTGTCACGTGATCACAGTAACATTTTAAAATCTGCAGCTTTTAAATTCACGCCTATTAATTATTTTAGCATTACAATTTGCTCATTCAAATACATATCAAAGATGGAGTTGTTTTACTGTAATCGTTCTGATTTTTTTGTTTTTCTCTTCACACCAAAGAAGCAGACACTTTTCTTGGAATGAAGCTGACCTTTTAAAGAAAATATATTGATCTGAACCAATGCAGTCAGTTGAAGTTTTATAGAAGCAGTCCTTTTACTTCCTGTTCAAAATGTTCGAAGTAAACACAATCAATCATCCCGTCCGTAATTAAAAACAACACAATCTGTTATAAGATGTTCAGATCCAGATTGTCTGATTATAAAAACAGATTTGCATATCAGGATATTATTTTGACCATTTCTGCAGTAAATTATCTGTGGATGAACATCCAGAATTGATTAACTTTTGGAGTCGGCCTGATTGAAGATGACCGCCACAGTGAATTGACCTTCGCACACACAAAAATGATTGTAAGGTTGTCAGTTTTACAGATTTTTGGTTCACATTTGGTGGGGTAGTCTCTGCAAAATGCATTCCTTAAGGAGTGCTACTTCCATTTCAGAAGTAATTCCCAAAATACTGTTTAGCTTTTTAGAAGAAAGGTTGTTGCATGCAGGAATTTCAGGGAGCAGCCTTCAGAATCCCTTCAGAAAATGTCTGTTTTTCACGGTACTATGAATGATTGAGTTTGTTTAGGCTGTGTAACAGGCTGGATATGTGCAGCACACGGACTGAAAGATTTCATCAGTTATTCCCTCTGTCTCGAGTTTGATTTTAGTTGTGCTAAATGTTTCATTGTTAGTCTGATACATTTGCAGTTCATTTTCTGCTTGATCTTTCTGCCCCCAGCCCTCCTGAACCTCCATTCCACTGGATGCCTCTGGACCGTCTGGAAAAGAACCGCAGCAGAACTCCTCTGCTGCCTGAGCCCACTGCCATGGACACGCTGTACGAGCAGCTGAAGGTCAGTTCGCGTTTGGCTGCAAGAACGGATAAACGGAGAGTTGCGTCGTAGACGTGCCAAGCATGCAGCGACAACAACAACGACAAAAACAATGTACCGATCCTTAAACAGAAGTTTGAGTTATTTTTGTGAAGCCAAATACAACCAGAGAAATTGCATTTTCTGTGAAAATGCAGTGTGAGTGCTGAGCTGAGCTGAATGGCTTTGAAATTCACTGAGCTGTTAAAGCTTAAAAAGCAGCTTAAACGAGCTAAACACGAACTAAAAGTAGCAGCGCTTGCTAAAAGTAGCAAAACATTTGTAAAAATGAAAAATATTAAAAGGCTTGCTAAAAGCTAAAAGTAGCAAATTGCCAGATAAAAGCTGAAAGTGTCAAAAGGCTCGCCAGAAGTAGCAAAAGGCTAGCTAAAAAACAAAAAAAGCAGAATGGTAGCTAAAAACTTAATAGCATTAAAAAACAAAAAAAGAGTAAGTATGCAAAAAGAAAAAATAATTTTGGAGAAATTTGCCACATCCTTATATATTTCTATTCTATTTGTAAATAAATTTTAATATTTTGAAAAGTATAAAAGTAAAAAAAAACAGAAGTCATAGCACCCATCTCCTGACTGAGCTGAATGTTTAGTTATATAAATGGCTAAAATAGCACAAAGCAGTTCACTTGCAGAAAACAGTAATGTGAATGTGGATTCAGCAGTCACATAATGAATCACCAATAGAAATAAAATTTAAAAAAAGACATGTTTTTAAATAGTAAATCAAATTAATATCCATCATGCGATGTTTGTCTTTGCTTTCAGGACAAGATGTCCTTTCACAGACACAGCATTCAGTGGGCGCAGCCGGGTCTGTATGTGGGCATCCTGAAACTGTGCAGCTCGGTCGAACAGATCCGGGTCCTGGTGCCTCAGAGGCTGCCCAACCTCCTCTGCCACACGCGGGTCCAACACAACGCCCACGTGACCAGGTACCCACTTCAAACGGCACTTGTATACGTCGAGCAAAAAAAAAACAACACTCTGAACTTATTCTGTTTTGTTGTCGCCGTACGCCAGGGAGGAGTGGGCTTGGCTGCAGAGTCATGTTTACACGGCGCACACCGGCAGCGTTCATAACCAGCTGAGCGGCGAGGACGACGGCTCGTTGGAGAGCAGCGGCCTGGCGGAATTCGTCAGGTCTCTGAGAGCGGCGATCACACACCTCCTGACGAAGCTCAACATCCCCCTCTACAGGGTAAAAACGTGCTCTCCGAGTCACACGTGTTTGAAGATAATAAAGTTCAGGTCATGATCTAGATTTCAACAGATATCCGTTCCGGTTCCAACATTAGAAATGAGAAGTTTCTGCCTCTCTGTGACTCTGGCAGGCGTATCAGTACGGTGTGTACACGCAGGAGCTGCTGCAGTTCGGTGACAACGTATCCATGCTGCTGCTTCTGCCTCCCAGCGAGGACTTCAGCTCCAGTTACTGGCCTCTGGTGGGAACCAAGGAGCCTGGTCTCACCATGCCTCTGCAGACGTTTGAACTGGGTGAGCGGAGAGATGTGTCCACATGATTGTACCACTTTAGTTTTCTCAAAATGCAACAGCTTTTGTAAGCCTTGAGGTTAAAGCTGGGAAACCTGAAAGGGAAAACCTCTTATTTGTAAGGCTAACATTCAGCCACAATAAAGTACCTGTAACTAACTTAAATCCATCTTTCCTTTTGAACATTTCCTCACTAAAGGTTGAAAGACTTCTAATGTTCTCTCTGTTTACTGCGACTCAGTGTCTTGTCTCCTCTCCCCGCTCTGCTCTCAGTCCACTTCTGGACATACGAGCGGGACTTCCTCTCCCAGTACTGCCAGGCCTGGGTGAGGCTGGAGCTGGACTCTCATCTGGCCCAGCAGGCTCTGCGTGAGGCTCTGGACGCCAAGGAGGTGCAGGAAGCGCGAGAGCGGCTCAGCAACATCAATGAGCTTTTTCGTGTAAGTTTTAAACGAGGGCAATAAATAATACATTGAAAGGCCAGGCATTCCTTGAAGGAATTCACATCACGTGCCGCCTTTTGTTCCAAAGTTTCAGACTATGTTGAGAAAGGACGAAATTCTGGCCGTTCTGGTCAAACCTTGTAAATAACAATATGTGAAATCTCCTGCGATTTAACAAGGTCTCAGGAGATCTGTTAGAGCTGAAAGTATGTGTTGAGGATGACTCTCAGCGACTACCACATCAAGCTTTAGCTCAGTATCTGTAAAGCTGACCGACGTACAGCCATCATTGTGTTTTCTAAGATCAGTTGGCTGTGGCAGCCATCTTAAATTGCGGTTTCTCCAAAAGTTAATCAGTGGTAGATGTACAGTCAGTGATTACTTTCTGCAAGTTCTATTAAAATCCATCCAGTAGTTTATGAGATATTTTGCTAACAGACTGCAGTAGTTAAAAGCAATGTTTTGAAAACAGATTAAACGTGATCAATTAGCTCTTAGACTATAAGTTGGGGATCAATCTTAGCTACTACGACACAAAATCGTAGCTCAGTATCTGTAAAAGTAACAGTTATTGCCAACTTTGTGGCAAGAACATTATCGTCATTTTGTCTGTAGCGGCAGGTCATAAAGAGAAGAGGGTCACATATATTTACATTTAGGACAAAGTTATTTACTGGTTTACAGATTATATGATTGTTTAAAGAATCCTTGTGTCGTTTTAATCAAGAAAATTCCTGTGAATCTTCTCTTCCGTGACTGTTTTTTAGCATTAATGAGAGGAATGAACTCACTGCTGCTTGTTCTTTTTTCTCCCATTTCTTTAGTGTTTGGAGGTGGTGTGGAGGGGTGCCCGCTGGATTATGGACTGCCTGCAGTGTGTTCGCTCCAAGCAGTGGGTGGGGGCCGTACCTCTAGGCCTGGTGATGGGAGGAGACCCCCCACCGTGTCCTGACAGTGAGGAAGAAGAGACGAGGCTGACCACCAGGCTGAAATGGGCCAATCGGATGCAAACGCAAAGACCCGCAGCAGGTAGTGCAGCAGCTCGGGCGTATATGGTTCTGTCTTTACTGTACTTTTTTTTTGTTTCTCTTCACAACTTCATATTTCTATTTCAGAGAGTTCAATCAGCGTGACTTTACCCACCACTGCTGAGATCTCCCCTCCTGACAGCGTCACCGTCATCCCCGAGGAGGAGCTGGTCTTAATGGAAGGCGTCGTTAAGGGAGGCTACCCTGTTGACATCAGCTCTCAGTCCCCTGCAGACCTGACCTGTGCCGCCAAGTCGGACTGTGCGAGCTCTTTACTCGAATCTGGCCTGGAGCCTGCTGCCGTCGCCCAGTTCGAAGCCGGATATTTGGTTTTGGACACACAGGAGTCCTACTGCAGGAAGACGGACGTCCCCCCCAGCATCTCGGAGGTCATCCGGCCGATGGAGTTCGCCGAGCTGGTGGACATCTTGCCCACGTTGAGTCGCATTGAAGAGGAGAACGCCGCTGGTCCAACCTCGCCGTCTGTGATGGACATGCTGGAGAACTTCGGACTGGGAGTCGGTGAGAGAAACGCCCCGTTTGACTTTGGGGACTCGAACTTGACGTGTGGGGACGAAGCGCTGCCGCAGCCCCACGAGACACACTGTGAGAACGTGGTGTCGAGGGAGCAAGAAGCGGCATCCTTTTGTAACTCTGTACATTCTGCAGATGATGAGACGCCTGTTCTGAGCTGGGACTTTCCTCAAGAGGATGCAAAGAAACCGGAGGCTGAAAGTCGAGGGACATGCCTTCCAGTGAGAAGCCTGGTGGAGTGGGACAAACCCTCCAGCAGCTCATCCTGATACCAAACCTCTATCTGAAACAAAAAAACCCTTTTTAACCTTTCTGACTTTGATGCTTCCTTCGAGTCCTTTCGTTTTTCATCCCCTCAGTTAAAAATAACTCCTGTGAACTCACTGACCTCTATTATCTAATAGATTATTGTGCCTAATTTAATGGCTGTGGAGAATGAAATCAAATCAACTTTTCATTTTGCACTTTTGCAGCTCACTAAACCTTGTTGGATGTAAAATATTAGTGATAATAATAAGCTAAAGCAGTAGATATGACTTGAAAATCTATCGCTCACTACAGCCACACTGCTGCTTGTCTGAGCTGTAAACAAACTCCTTCAATTTAACAAATCAGTCAAACTAAAGCATTTACTCTGCAGTCTGTGTAAAACTCACTTATTTGGATGTTAAATTGAAAAAATATAATTCTGATTGTTTTGCCAACGGGGTACTTTCTGCTTTTTAGGAATACAAGATGCCATTATTCTGGTGTCGTTTCTGCTAAAGCCAAGATAGCTAGTTTAGAGGGGCTTCCTGTTTCAGAAGCGTCTAAAGATGAGACAAAGCTGAGCTCAGAATGTGATTTTAATTCATTCTTTGCTTCAGCTTTTAATCCTGCATCTTTATCTTCTCTGGCATAACGAGACCAGGTAAAATCGACAAGAAGACGAGCTGCAGGGAACAAAAGCCACCTGTAAAGTGTAACAAAATAAAGTGATTTTTAAGATGATTTTTTATTTTCTTCTGCACTGATATAACATTTAAAAAGGCACTGTAAGCATCCTGGTAATTTAAGAATAAAATGGTTTGTATTTTGCCTTTCAGCAAAAATCCAGCAGATAACTGTTTTCTCACAAGTCAAAGTATTATTGAGGCGCAGCTTAAGATACTGTAATTAAAGACCTAGCATTCCTTGGAAACATATATATTTCGATGAGTATATGTGTATAAGGTGTGGAGGGGGACCAGTGTCCCTTTGCAGAAGGACATAATACAAGCAGGACAGTCCACATACACTGCTACTCTGTTAAAGACGTAGGAGAATATGGTGTCCTGACAGAAAGAATTTCATCCCAATCAGAGCAGTCTGATAAAGAATGATCGTATCTCCCAAACACACTGATGCCTCCTCAGCCTCCTCAGCCTCCAGGTACCAGCGACCAGTCAGACTCTTTATACACACGAGGACAGACTTCAGATTTGTCTGGATGATCTGGATATGGCTGGTCCTCACCTCCCTGTTGTCGTCTGGCAGTTTCAGGTTTCTGCGTTGGTGCTGATGGTGAGCTGACAGGAACCTGACGGAGAGAATCCAGCTTCAGCTATTGATCTGTTATCTGTTCATTAATCGACGCTCTGATGATCATTCACGGTGTAGTGATGTGTGTGCTGAGGTGTAACCTTCAAATGTTGAGACTTCGTCTCATTTTTCCCAATATTTGACAGCGTTTCCATGGTGATTAGTCAGAGCTTGACAAGTGGGGCCAGCATCATTTATTTTAATGAACGGCTCTGAGGCTCCTTAATGGTCTGCTGGACCCAAATAAAAGTGATAATAAGCGGAGAGAGAATAGTTTATCTCTTAAATTAATGAGAAAGTGCTTGTCGGCAGGAGGAGGTGTCAACAGTCCAAAACAAGAATAGCTAAGTGTTATCCTTATTACCAGCTCTTTAGTTTCTTTGAAACCACACATGAAAAACAAAAACATTAGCGGTATTTAGGCAATTATTAACAAATGATTCATTAATGTGGGGCATTTTAAAATGTTCATTTGTATGTCACAATCTATTACCTGGTCTCATATCTGAAAGTATCTGTAAACTAGTGTCAGTGATCAGGTATTATTATATACAGAAATGTACTTTGTTCTAGCTCTTAGCTTGTCAAATAGTCCAAATGTATTTGTTTTGCCAAACTGAGGTTGTTCAGAGAGCTGCTACAACAGGTAAGATATTAACTTCTCATAAACTCTCTGCAGAACCCCACATTGAGATTTTTGAACTATCCCTTTAGGTTTTTGCTTGTCTTGTTCTGGTTCTCCTTAGCTAGAAATGTCTAGACCAACAGCAGTACATCAGATTATAAGAATAAATGGGTCTTTTCCATGTAATGTGAACTCCTTTCGTCTCTTTTAAAAGAAAATTTAGTTTTATTTTGACTTTTCTGTAGGAAACTCAGACTTGTGCGTCTTTACTGCCATCATGTGGTCAAAAAAGTGAACTACAACATCATCCTGCTAAAGTCCATTGTCGGCTGTGTAATTTACGGGACATGTAGCTGCTTCATTAAAATATACTACAGTTGTCAGTAATTACTATTTGCTGGCATTAGACTTTCCCTTCAGTGTTGTTTGTTTTAGGGGTTAATGATGTGCGTCATTCAGCGTGGAGCGCCGCTCCAGCCTGATCTGCGGCTGCGCACTGCGGTTCTGAGGAAATGAAGTGACATTAATTTCAGCAGAGCAGCTAAAATACAAACGAGATATCAGGAGTGGGAATGACCTTTGTATTTGCTGTCACTGGATAATCGCCACACTTAAAAAAAGCCCCTTTTCTTGAGATGTCCTCTGAAAACGCTGCGTCACATGATGAAGGTACGTTCAAAGTGTCAGTCAATAATAAGGACAGTGTTATTTTTTATTTAAAGTTTATTCTGACAGGAAAACAAATTTTATCCTCCTATGTTATGCAAATTAAATTAAAAATGACCTATTTATTTGTAATACATTAAATAATTTTAAATGCTGTCCTCTTTTCTCTCTGTAATTTAACACAAGCTGCCAGATTGTTGATTATAAAAGCCTGTAAAGACAATCAGTGCATGTTTTGTACAGGCTGGGAACCATCCTCTCCCTCATCAAACGCTGAACCTCTGAGGTTCGTTCTGCTGGGCCGGACTGGGACAGGCAGGAGCTCCTCAGGGAACACCATCTTGGGGAGACCAGCCTTCTGGGTGGAGGTGTCCCCCTGTTCCATCACCACAAGGTGCATGAGACAGAGTGGGACAGCAGGCGGGCGCAGTGTCTCTGTTGTTGACACCCCGGGGTTCTTCCACACGCACCTGTCCCCTCAGGAGGTCATGGCAGAGGTGGGTCAGTGTGTGACGCTGTATCCTCCGGGCCCCCATGTCTTCCTGGTGACCCTGCAGCTCGGTAGGTTCACTCAGGAGGAGAGGGAGGCCTTGGAGTGGATCAGGGGGACGTTTGGGCCTGAAGTGTCCAGGTTTAGCATGGTGCTGTTCACCTGGGGGGACCAGCTGCGAGGCAAAGGTGTTGAGGACTTCCTGCAGGAGAGCCGTGAGCTGTCAGAGTTTGTCAGCAGCTGCCAGGGGGGGTATCACATCTTTGACAACTGTGGGCAGGACAAGACGACAAACTGCTCACAACAAGTCATTCAGCTACTGAAGAAGGCGGATCAGCTTGTGGCTATCAATGAAGGCGGTTGCTATAGCAACGAGATGTACAAGGAGGCTGCGGACATCTTGAGAGAGGCACAGGAGAGGATTCTGGAGGCTAGAAGTCACAGACTGGGGTCTCCTCAGAGGGAAGCTAAAGACAAGGGGGAGCCCGGAGCAGACCCCGAGAGAGTGAGGAGGGAGGAAGAGGAGGCCAGGAGGAGAGAAGAGAGGCTTTTCTGGTGCGAGCTGGTGACCGCACTGGGGAGGGGGGCTGCGGAGGGGGCAGGCATCATCGGCAAGGACAAGGGAAAACCCCTGAAGAAGGTGAAGGTGGTGGAGAAGGCAGCAGCCCTGGCGGCGTCGCCTCTCTGCATCAAATCTGCCGCGAAGGTGGTGGGAGGAGCGGTGAGGGAGGGAAGTAAAGTGTTCTGCAAACACAAAAAGACTCTGCTGCACTGAGCAGAGTGGGACACAGATTTCCCCAAATCTGTGGGACGATTTGGGGAGAAAGGCTGTTCTTATGCATTTTTTATTCATTATTTAATTTCACAAGTCAGAAGCTACAAATCTCTGCAGATCAGTTAGGAGCACTGTAGGACTAAAATGTGTAATAATGCATGTTCTGCATGTGTAAGCTGCACAAAATAATAATAAAAAATGTGGCCAAATTATTATGACTTTCATTTTTCATGGTAAGAAGAAAGACCACCCTAATCCAACATTAAGGTTTTGTGTGTCAAAATTTAATAAACTGACCCAGATTCTAAAATTATTCTAATTTAACCTCAGTTATTGAATAAAAAATGGAGCTAAAAAGAAAATTGTGCGTGAAAAACTACATCCACTCCATGATTCAACAGCTTGTAGAACCACCTTCAACAGCAATAACATGAAGCAGTTATTTTCTGTCTTTATCAGTCTTTCAATATTGTTGTACAGAAATTGCGACCCACTCTTCTTTATATCATATATCGTTCTGCTTTCTTAAGGTCTCACTGCAGCAGTTCAGCCAGGTTGAGGCTCTGCACTTTGACTGGACCGTTGCAATCCTTTTCAGTCGTTCTGTTGCAGATTAGCTGCTGTGTTTGGGATCATTGTTCTGTAATCCTGGGTTTGGTCCAACCTGTAGCTGTCAGGCAGATGGACTCACATTTAACTCCAAAATCCTTTGGTCTCGAGGAGCTCCTGCCCAAATCAGTGACTGTAAAGAGCCCAAATCATCACCCCTCCACCACCGTGGTTGACAGTTGGTGTGAGGTGTTTGTGCTGATATGCTGTACGGTTCTCACCAAACATGGCGCAGTGCATTATGGGTAAATATCTCAACTGCAACCCCTCCTAACAAGTTAAACTTGTTCAGTGTTTTTGATGTAACGTGTTAACTAAGGTTTGAAGAGCCTGAAATGTAGCTGAAGTTTTGTTTTTTTGCAAAATTATTCGGAACCAGCTTGGATGGACTTATTTTTTTCACACACAGGTTCTCCTTTTGCCTCATTTTTAAAAATTGTGTCCCTATTGTGGCCAAACGTGCTCGTCCCTGATTGAAGTGGGTTTTAGAAATACACACATTGTCCTTTTTTTAGCCCAGACAAAAACAGACAGATTAAGTTATAACAAGAATTGTTTAATTACAACACTGCAGCAGTTGCCCCGCTACTTCTTTGGCTTCTTTACAACGTGAAAATATAATCAGCCCTTCTTGTCCCAGATAAACAAAACACACTAAAATACAAAAGAGAAATACAAAAAGAAACATACGCAGCAACAAGGAAAGGAACCGTTTCCATTAACTGATCTACTCGGAGTGTGACGTTCATTACAGCCTGAAAAGATTTGGATGTTCACGCATTACAGAAGACCGTGATCGTGTTTAGTGCAGGAACCTTTGACATGAGCGTGCACGGCTGTAAACAGCAACACGAGAAAACAATCTCTGAAACTACTGGGTGCGTTTTGTGGCTTCGATGATCGAATCCTAAATTTATTATGAGACGACCGAAACGGATGTCGCTCATCAATCATCTCTGGAAAAATACAAAATCAAACGAGCACAAAAGGGAAAATGAAATGAACAAAGACACGTCTTCAGCAACACATCAGCAACATAATTCCGTCGTCACATTTACACCTCGGACAGAACAAAACAAAAAAACAACAAAAAAAACCCAGCACATCCAAAACACATCACTTTTTTTTTCTTTTTCTTACAGACTTAAAAGTCATACATCCATTCTTAAAATGCCAAACAAACAGATGATCTATTCTACTTTGGTCTACAAATCGATGTAAGACTGTCAGTCCCACCGCTGAAGTGCAGATGAAGGGTAAAGTCTGTGCTCGGATGGTGAATCGTGGCAGGCACAAATAGGCGACGGCGCGCCCTTTAAACGGGCATCGGCAGGGTCATCTTTCCTTTCCCTTGGAGCACTGCAAAGATCCGGACGACAAACAGTCAGAACGAAACGAACAGCGAAATGAACCTAATGTCTAACCCCTCCGCTTGCCACTAAAACTCACTGTTTCCTTTAATAAATTGAGCAAATTCTTAATTTTATCTGCCTTCAAAAAGGACTCTTCTCCTCCTTGATAAGAAAAGCAAAAGTAAACATGAAAATGTGGTCTGATGCTACTAAGTCTCCCCTTTTGTAAAAGAATCACAAATCTAGTCAGCCACAAGTACCTACTGATAACAGTTCATACTCACCCTTTGTGACGTAAAGGTAGAAGAAGTCACAGTAGAAAATAGTCTGCACGACCCCTGACACGACGGCGATCTGGTCAAAGAAGCCCTCGGTGTGGTAGCGCCACAGCCAGTTGGCGATGTAGAGAGCTCTGTAGAGGCCGAGGAAGAACAGGTAGTGGGTGGTGATGGACTCCGCCTCGCCTGTCTTGGTGATCATGAAGAGCTGCGGCATGATGGCAACGGACTCCAGGAAAATGGAGAAGGTCCACAAGATCTGGGTAAGACGAACACAGAGAGCTTTGACTGATCCACCCAGAAACACGGCGTCAAACCGCTTCAAATGTTCTTGGATACAAGACATGCATTTGTGCCTTATTTATTTATTTTTTTTACCTCCAGTGGGGTGAAAGAATAATTCTCCAGGAAGGACAGCCCGATGACCGGCACCAACAAGAACTCGACCCGGAACGTGTCGTTCTCTGAATCATACGTGTTCCTGAAGCGCATGTAGATCAGGTACACAGTGGCGTAGGACAGAGCCAAAAACACCACCTGTGAAAAGCGAAGATGAGACGTCCGACTTACCACAGGCTTTTTCACATGGAACTGGTGGCTGCCTGATCCATGCTGCTTACTGTATGAACCTGGGCAGGATGAGGTGTGTGTACGCATGCATGTGTGAGAACTGGTACAGGAATATCAAACAGGTTGGTGGCTTGGATAATAATCAGCTTCAGATCTTTAGAAATAAAGGCCAAAAGGTGGAAAGGTTACGAACAGTTAATATCTTACCTGTTGCAGGTAGTGCTTTGAATGGCCTCAGTTTAGAGAAATAAGGACTGACAAGTTAATGACTACTCAGATACAATACAAAACTAATGGTGAAATAAAAGTAAAAAAAACCAAAAACATTAAGGTAGAATCTCACTGGATTGTGATGTTGACAAATAGCTGGCGAACAGTGTTTGCAAAGAGGCTCTAAAATGTCTCGAAATGTCCACTGGGGTTCTGAAGTTCTGATGAAATAACCACCAGGTGTCCCAAACCCCTGTCAGTTTTTGTCATGGCAACTCAAACCCGTCGCTGTAGCACTAGAGATACATTTTGACACAAGCAAGGAAGCCCTCCTCAGACAAAGCATCAGAGGATAATGATCAGGTCTACAAACCACACTCATGGCAAATAAGTATAAAAAAAAGTCTCCAAAGCTGCAGATCTTCCTTTCAAAGGCTGCTAAGGTGGGTACACTGGGGCAGGAAATCAAATAATGTGCATTGCCTAGAATACAGTTTTGCAAGCCATGCGTGCGACAATATGTGGTGACTTTAAAAAATTGGGTGCTCAGAACAATTAGCTGATTGCAAACACAAAAAACTTGCCTATTTTCTCACATATTTGAGTCGCCCACGAGTCTCCAACAGTCGCAGCCCAGCGAGACACTAAATTGAGCATAAATTGTTATGACATCTTTAAGATCGGAGTGCTGTTACGACAGCAGGAATCCTTATTTGGCCGTGGCCTCTCTCAGACTACAACAAGCAGGATATTAATTGGTCATAACCTCTCTGCTAAACCCCGCTTTAAACGATCTGAACTGTCCCTCGTTTTACTTGGTGTCAGGGTTTGTCGTTCAATGATGCAAGTGACTCCTTGTTCAGGCTCTCCAGACTCACCTTCATGACTGTGTTGTAAGCTGAAATGTAGACCGTAAACAGGTCCAGATACCTGGTGGTGAAGACAAGTGCAAACAGCACCTGAGACTTCCCAGAGATGCCTGTGGGGGTGGAAGAAATACATGAAATTATGAATTCATAATGACAAGCTAAATACAGATGACACCAGCTGTTAGCTGTAGTAACTATAAAGCAGTATTTCTTAACATGGGATCAAAGCGCTTTAAAGAAGGGATAAAGCACATATGGCTGGATTATGGTTTAAATGTGCTTGGATATTAATTAGGGGGAAAGTCTTCAAGTTTGAGGCCAAATAAGCCTTACAGATGGAGTAGGTGGAGCAGGCAGCACTTGTGTTGACACTGCCACGTAGCTCCCAGCCATGCACAAATAACACAAAGCATCCATCTACATAATGACTACAGAAAGATTCCCCTCTGAATTAGAGAAGCATAAGCCATATATGTCCAAACTGCATATATTGTGCAGCAGCCTGGAGTTAAAGTCCAGCCCGACAGGAGCTCACCAGCGCAGGATTTGGACCTCCATATCTTCAGCAGCAAGATGATGATAGCCACCAAATGGGACACGTCACCCGCCAGACGAAAGATATTCATGCTGTTAAAAGTTCCGCTTCAACAACACGAACTTGGTGAGAACTCCTTCAAGGCCCCTCGCACTTCAAAAAACACGGCGTCCCCGAGTTTTTCCGCCCACTAAACGCAAAACGGACCCAGAGCTACAACAACAAGTAACAGGTTTAAACCATGAAGCAAAGCGTCGCAGCCGCCGTCAAACAGCTCGCTCGGCCTTTTTTCTTATCAAAATGTGTGTATGTAAACAGATAAACCGCCTGCAAAGCGACCCTGACAGGCTAGCTGTATGACAGAGTACTGGTCAGATAGCTGCCTGGAGGAGGAGGTGACGTGGCTGTCAAGCTAGCATAAATCAAACCTAACTGTTTCCGGTTAACCCTTCAAAGTAAAACTCTGGTTTGAGCCGTTCGCGTCGTTAAAACGGGACTGTTTCCGGTTGATGTTTTCAAAGTAAAAGTCAACTGGGTTTAACCGCTTTGTGTTTAATACCCGTCGGAAATGTTACAGAAATAGTGGTGTGATAGGTTTTAGTAGTAGTTGTAATCGGTGAGTTTTATTTAGAAGGGTTTTTTTTAATAACATATTTTTGTCACTTGACTTGCTGAGGGCAAACTTGACAGAATAGGGCCTTTAAAAAATAAAAATAGAGGTACTTCCCTATTTAAACAGCAGGTGGCGATATGCTGCAGATAATGAGGAATTACAAAAACTATCTATTTATTTATCAAGCCAGCAGCTCTGCTTATATTTCCCCTGAATTACACTTTTTAACTCTAATTGTTTTCACTCATATCAAATGTATACTTATATAGTAGTTTAGGTGATTGACTTTATTAATACTGATGTTGCTTTTAGTACACACCACTGTTAAAGATTCAACCTGTTTCCACCAGTTTTATGATCTCCCCCAAGATACAGTGTGTAACCAAGATCACAATTTCAATATTGGTACACTGCTACCAGCTCCTCGAAATTGGAATTGGTTTTCATATGTATACAAATGACTCAACATAAGAGCATTAGCATTAGATGTTCTAAAATCAGCTCAGGGTGAGATTGCACAGAAATTGTTTTGAGACAAGTTTTTTGCTGACCTAAAGAAATGAAGGAAGATCACAGACCAGCAGAGAGTACACAGTTACTTTTCCTCCAGCAGAAAGCCTACTAATCAATAATTTCAGACCTGTCACGCGGTCTGTTCTGCTAAGGAAGTGAAGTGAAGTGAAGTGAAGTGAAATTTATTTATATAGCACTTTTCCGCAACAAGGCGATTCAAAGTGCTTTACAACACAGAAACAACAATCAGATACATAATCAAATACAGATAAAAACATCATATCAAACATCATAAAAATATCATAATCAAATATAGAAATACAGAAGTAAAAAAATCAATCATGTATAATCTATATGAAATATAAGATAATCTAAGTAAAATCATGAAACTAAACATCTAAACATGAGCTAAGACAGTCAAAATAGTAGCTAAAATAATCTAAATAAAATCATGATAAAGTTAAAGCTGAACTAAACAACAATTAAGAATCTAACAATTTAACAATATCTAAAATATGAACTAAGATAAACTAAACTAAGCTAAATGTACAGGAGGGATCTACCAAGCCGCCAAACTCTCCAGTAACAAATCCGATTAGTTTTGGTGGCATTTGTGGGAAATTAGTAAAATCCAGAAAGGCCCTAACCCAAAACCTCAAGAGTTATTGTTAGTATCCCAGAAGAAGACACCAAAGAACACCATTAGCAAGTTCTTTGTTTTTATCTTGACTGGTCTGTGGATTTTTTTGGGTTGATAAAGCATCAACCTACTTGATATTAAACAAGAAGTCCTAATTTTACGCCTGATTAGTATTGGATACTGTTCAGCTGAAATGTTCATCTTATCTGAGAATGAGCAACAAATTTGGAGAAACAACAATGGAATGGTTCATTTTCAGCCATGCACATTTATAACGCTAATAATAAAAATAATAATATTCACTGAGTGATTTATGTGAGACAGGGATGAGGGCTGAGCAGCAGACAGAGGACATCCTGTCTGTGGACTGATCCATATGCAGGTTACCATAATACGGGGGAGCTGAGGAAAAGGTTATGGGAATAATCTGACACACAGGCTTGATTAAAAGCTATTTATACACACGCAGACTGCAGAGTACCTGGGCATCTTCTCCTCAGATGTTGGACTGTGATAACACTAAATCACTGGAACTCCTATGCGTTACAAAAGTCTTTTTCCTTCCTGTTTTGTTTCTTTACATGTCATGTTCCACGGTTTTCCTCCAACTTCCTGCTTCCTGTTTCAGGGTTGCTGCTGAGTACTTAAGATCATTGTGTTTCTCATTCCTCTGTCATTTTGTCATACAAGCAGAGGCAACATCCCTGTTGGAGGGAAAAATGTGGGTAATTTACTTCCTAACAAAGAACTCAAGGACTGACAGCTGGAGAGAAGTTTATTCAGACAATCACATTAACGGTTTCACTTGGTTCTGAGACAGTAGCAATAATGATACTTATTTTATATTACTTAGTTATCTCTAACTAATCGGACACAGTTAACACACAGACATTGTCGTCACAAACATAACACTGGTCAACATTCTGACTCTAAGCAGATTTTTCTGGGGTGCTGTAGCATTTAACAAACTGCAACACTGATAATCGTGAAACTTCAGTTTCATTTGTAATTTCCAACCTAACACTTATCTGTTAGCGCTACTCATAACTTGCATCCATATATGTTTTTTATGTTTTATTTTAATTTAAACAAAAGTCAACACTGACAAAAGGCACTGACTGGATCAATGTTTGATAAATGGATGTATTTTTAGTTTTTTTTTTTGTTATTTATTTCTATTCCTTTTTGGTTATCAAGTTTTTCTCTGTGCTCTGTGTTTAGTCCTGTTTTCACTGTTTCCCCGTGCCTTCAGTTCATTTTCCTCAGTCAGTTTCTGCTCCTCAGCTCCTGCCCCGCTCACTCTCACCTGTTCCTGGTGGTCGTTTAGCTCAGGTGTCTCCACTTGGTTCATCAGCCCCTGTCCAAATAGTCTCAGTCCTCATTCCTCTTTACTCTGGCCTTGTCTGGGTTTCCCCCCTGTAATCTGTGAGTTTTACTTTTGGGTCATTTTGTTGTTTAATTTTTGCTGCCATGTCAGCTTCTTTGTTTTGGAATTTTAAATTCCTTAAGATTTCATTTGAGCTCCCCATGTTGGTCTGCATTCTTGGATCCCTCCTTCCACAAAGATGTGCAATTTTCTTTTCTAAATAACTCTCACAATATCTGCTGAGGCATGTCATCCTAAAATATAAATATTGTTTCCATTACTACACTGGGCTGCACAGTGGTGGTACTGATGCTTTGCAGTAAAAAGGTTTTGGGTGTTACTCCCTTATCTATGGAGTTTGCATGTTCTCCCTGTGCGTGTGTGAGTTCTCTATGGGTGCTTCAGTTTCTTCTTGCCATCCAACACCATGCATTTTAGGTTAACTGCAGACTCTGAGTTTGTCCCAGGTTTGAATGTGTGTATGTGTGGTTGTTTGTCTCTATGTGACAGTGTGGTGAACCGCTGACCTGTTCAGGGTGTACCCCTCCTCTCACCCACTGACTGCTGAAGAAAGGCACCAGCTTCCTGTGAACCTGAGCAGGCGGGCGTAGAAAATGGATGGATGGATTATAACAGTGCGTAAAAAAAAATGTAACCACTTCAATTAACATTGCAAAACATGTTAATCTGTAGAACAAGTGGGGCCAGTACTTGAATAAGTTGCTTAATGGCTTTATTTGGATAAACGTTCTTTTAAAAAGTCGTCAGTTTCTGAAAAGCAAAGATGAATTCTCTGGTAATTATGATCATGTGGACTACATTCAGCCTGACAGAGCAGCTCATCATGTAGATAATTAAGATATCTTAATGCACTGCCTGATTTCAAATAAATTTACAGTCAGAAGCACTTAAATAAAATACAAAAACTCTTGAATAACATTATATAACCCTCCTATCATAAAGTGTGTTTATATGGCTTACAATGTAATTTTAGGAGTTGAGCAGTGACTCAGTAAATGTTTCTCCCTGTTTCCCATGATGAAATAACCACACGTGAGATAAAACTTGTTGCAGCATCACAGCACTTAAACGGCAAATCAGGAAAATTCATTGCAAATCCTCCCACTTGTTCTATTGTTCTTTCTGCGAGTTGACATTTTGTCTCAGAGTGAGTTCCTGTTTGCTCACACGAGTGCTTCGGGCTTTATTCAACACCTACACATGCCCCCCTCTCCCCCTCCTTCAGTCTCCTCTCCACCTTCGCCTCCCAACTCGCCCTGCAGAGGAGAGATTGACACAGCGTTTTCATCCCGGGCTGTGTGAGGAGATGGGATTATAATCGGTGAAGGAGGCAGCGGAGGGCAATCAAGGATTAATAGAGGGACACAAAACAGAGAATGAGCAATGAAGGAGAATCTACAGAAAGAAAGTAAAATAATGGAAGCATTAAAGGAGGGATGATATGAAACTGAAGGATGTGGGAGCTTCGCGCTGACAACTGAAAGTGGAGTTTAGGAAAGTGAAGTGATACGGGAGGACACAATCAAGCAACAACTTACCAGAGTGAGTAGAATCTGTGTTCAGTTTGCAAATTTTTCAGGATTAAGATACCTGCACAGTAATGAGTTGAGTGAGTACATTCATTTGACAGGTTTGAGTTTCAGATAAGAGACTTTAAAGAGGTAGTTTTAGCTTCAGTCTCACAGAAAACATCAACATGAATTCTGCATCAGACATTAACTCAGTGAACAAGCCACACAAGTCATCTGCACCAATTTATAGTTCCAAGTAAAGCTCAAAATCATCCCATTTAGGACACATAAAAAATTGAAAACAATTTAATACATTAGATCAATTTCATGATGATCCATCAGCAAAATAGGTAAGAGTTGATCTGAACAACCAACTGATCAATACAATAAAATAAAAACTGGATACAAGCAAGGATTGTCTGGGATGTGACATTGTGTGGGAATAAATCTCTGCTTGCTTGTCTGTAAATTGGATCGTGACAAGCGTGAGAGGAAACAGCCCATTTGGGTTCATGTTTTATAAAAGGGGAAAAAGAAAAAATGCTCCTGGTGAAATGCAACAACAATCATTATTTGACCGATTAATGAGCGAGCAAGCCTTCTTCGTTCATCTGTCTGATCTAACCAAAGGGGGAGGTTTTTTGTTGAACAATTATAAAACCACAGTTTATTATTACTTTAAAATCATCTTGATGCCCAGAAAACACATCACTTACCAGTGAATGTGTGAGGTTAAACCTTTAAAGGACAGCACGCTTCATTTCCTCCTCTTAATGGCCCGCATGTGTTGGAAATCTTACTTTGTATAATTGCTTTATTAAATGTCACGTCTGCTGAGTGCTATTTAAACTCTGCTATGCACAGTGCATGTGTCGGGTTTTATTATAATTTTCTTTTAAGCATATGATGTAGCTTCAAAACACTTAGACCCTCCGTCACCCAATGCTGTTGTATTTTTTTAATTAATTAAAAGCCATAAAATGTTATTTCAGTGAGTGGTTAATAAAATCAGAGAGGTGTTATTGAGGCAAAATTAATGTAAAAGATATACTCTTGTGATTGTGCAAAAATGGCTTTAATAGGAAAAAAAGTGATTGTTCAGACATTAAACAATAAAATAGAACAAAAACACTAAAAAGGAGTTACTCCTGACAACTTACAGTAAATATCTGAGCAGTTCAAGTTTCAGAGCCAAATATGAAAACATGGAAATTAGTCTTACTATTTTTTTTTCGTTTTGTTTTTAGTGTTTAACTTTAATTAAAAATGACTTACCTATAGAATACATTCCTTTAAAACCATTGTTTTCTTTAAAATCAGTTTCAGCATACTGGCTCTCTTTTTGTTTTTGTATGCTACTTTTATCATTTTGTTCCTTTTTGCCACAGTTCTGCTACTTTTAACTGCTGTATTACTACTTTTAGCTTCTTTTGCGCTTTTTAGCTATAGTTTTGCTTATTTTAGCTTTAGTTTTAGCATCTGTTTGGGTACTTTTAGCGACACATTTGCTAAATGTAGCTACAGTTTGGCTCATTTCAGCTTTTAGCTGTTGTTTTGCTATAATGAACTCTGTTTTAGCCTCCTTCAAATAAATTTCAGTCCAATCTTTCAGCGCTCATCACACGGCATTTTCACAGAAAATAAAAGTTTTTCAAGTTATTCTCATTATTTAAAGAAAAAAGTGTTTTTTCCTTATCTGCGTTTTCACTCAGTGATAGATAAAACCCTCTCACCTGTCGCCTCTTCAAATCCATTTAAATATTTTTCCAAACAAATGTAAGAGCTGTGCTGCTGCCCCCACTTCTCTGATTCATGTTATAAGAGCACTTAATACGTTTACTGCCCTCCTCCTCCCAAACACATCTGACTCTTTCTGCTTCCGTTTGCTGCCCGATGCCAGCAGAGGAGCGTTCCCATGGAAACAGGTTTCAGTTTTACCTGGTGCAGTAACTACAGCTGATGTTGTTTGTGTCTCATCTCTGACGTCACTTTGGGGATCACACAGAACCTCTCCCTTTGTTTTCTGCTCTTTTTGCATCTAAAGGCTTAGCATACAGAACAAAATGAAACATTTAACTGCTGCATGAATCTATATACAACACAGCACACAAGCAACTTAAAAGGATAGTTTAGATCTTTTGTTGTGGGGGCTCAGTGGAAAGGTTATGAACAATTAATACCCGACCTGTTGTAGATGGCTTTTTAAACAACCTGAATTTGGAGAAACAAAGTCCTCCTTCATCATTAAGGTTTTCAAATCACTCTTTGTCTGACCCCTCCCCTGAGGCCAGTTTGCCAGGGGACCCTACTAAAGGCTAATGCCCTTGACCACATAGCCACAGGATCATGGGAGTACTCAAACCCCTCCACCAGGTTAGGGTGGCAATAATGTGGAGGAACATTTCATTGGAAAAAGGTGGAATGCTCCCGTTGGGTTGGGGGTGAGTCTCTGCCTCAAGTGAAGGAGTTTCTGTATCAGGATGTTTTGATCATGGGTGATGGTAGGATGGAGCTGGAGATGGATTGACAGATCACAGCTTCATAGTGATAAGGGTGTTCCACTGGTCTGTTGTGGGGAAGAAGGAGCTGAACCGAAAGATAAAGCTCTTGATTTACTGGTCCACATACGTTCCAACCCTCACCTAAGGTCATAAGGTGTGGATGATGACCAAAAGAACGAGATCTGATACAAGTGGTTGAAATGGGCTTTCTCTCTTGAGCAGAGCCGCTGATCCTCTGCATTAAAAAGAGTCATTTGAGGTGGATGAGGCTCCTGATTAGGATGCCATCTAGGCGCCTCCCTTTGAGGGTTTTCAAGCCAGATCTGAACTTCCTGGATGGATTCTGTTTCCTCTCTGGCCTGGGAACACCTTGGGATCCCCCAGAGATTGGAGAGTATCGCTAAGGAGAGGGATGTCTGGATTTTCCTCCTAAACCTGTTGCCTCCACCACTCACTGATACGTGACAGAAAATAGATTAATGAATGCCTACACTGAGAGCTAATAATGTCAGAGGTAGGTTTTACTTTGTTCTACATATATATGCTCAATTAGATATCAAAAATTTAAATTTGCTCTAACCAATGTCTAAACAGATTTAAAATTGGAAACAAAGGTAAACACATTTATTAATGTAACCATAACCAATTTGTTGTACAACCTTTAACTTTCTGTACCAGTGATTCAGGAACTCTTCTTGTGATCTGACTATTTCATGAGTTTTTACACATAAAATAATTGTGTCTCCTGCAGTGGTCACTTCAACAGCATGAAAACCTTGTGGAGAGCGAAAGTTTGGTAGAAGGACACAGTCACAGTCATCTCTGAGCCACTTCCCAGAGATCTTTGGTGCCATGGGAACAAGTAGGTCCAACAGGTGAGAAATATCTAGTAGTTTATAGTCATCCTTGATTGGACTTTGAAATCACAGACGTTTATGCCTTTATTTTGTTATTAGTTTATGAGATCTCCAAAGTGCTTCAGAACACTCTGCATTGGGTTTCGTCAGTGATGTTTGTCTCAGAACAGCCTGAGAGGTGAGAGCTTGTTAATTTGGCTCGATTGGATGAGTCAGGCCCAGCTCAGAGGTATTTAATGTAAGCAGATCCTCAGAAAGGCCAGGGCGACCCTGCACTGTCCTGATGGCACACAACGAACTTGTACCATTAGGCAGCTGAAACAGATTCATTATCACTCTGATGACTAAGTGAACTTTTAGCTCTCTGTGGTTTTATTAACTTGCATGTTATAATGGTATTTACGTATACGCTGCCCAATTTCTGATACCTTTTCAGTGTTATATAAGTTTTTTTTCTCATTACAGTGTTATGTCTGGTTGTGCCAATCATCTAATTACCCCCTTAATTTGTATGTTGCTTGAGAAATCTGGATAAAATTATGTCATTTGTTGTGCATTAAAGAGAGCAGTTCTGAACCAGACCTCTTGGGTATCAGTGGATTGATGAACGATTAATGGTTTTAACATTTACTTGCACATGATAGAGTGACACAAGATTTATCCATCTGAAAATAGTTAGTCAGTCTGACTCAAATTTAATCCTATAATCTGTGAGGACAGCAATCCTTCTCAGCTAGACAAACTGAACTCACCTTCCCATCAGTTAATCCTCCAGGAGAGACGGGTTGGTTTGTTTCATCCACAAAATTTGACCAACACGACTGACTGAAAGTGAAAATCTATCTGTTCCACAGTCTGAAGAGGTGTTCATTTTTAAAAAAATGTTTTCTTTTAGAATTTTGTTTTTTAAATCCTAATCCCGCTCTTTTACAGGTACAGCATTGTGTCAGACATCATACCAGAGGAGGAACTCCAGAAAATATCCAGCTTAGGACTCTTCAATGGCCACAGTTCACCTAAATTCAAAAAGCAGTACAACGTAGAAGGAGACGACGGTAGGCAGAGGCCTGGAGCCTCTGCTGCTGTGCCCAACGTCAGAGGACAAAGAGGGATGAACAACTACAATGGGAAGATTCTGACGAGGGGCTCCAACCAAATACGGAGCCGATTTGTGAAGAAAAATGGGCAATGCAATGTTGTATTCACTAACATGGAAGACAGAAGGCAGCGCTACCTCGCGGACATCTTCACTACCTGCGTGGACAGCCACTGGAGATATCTGCTGCTTCTGTTCTGCACCAGCTTCCTCATCTCATGGCTGATTTTTGGTTTAATCTTTTACACCGTCTCCTTTGTGCACGGGGACTTTGAGGCGCCTCCTACACAGAGAGGTGAGGGGCTGTTGGTGGGAGGGCAGTATGGACCCTCCTCTGGGCACATAGTTGGAGGGCAGACACAAAAGATGCCCTGCATACTGCACCTCCAGGGCTTTGTTGGGGCGCTCCTGTTCTCCATGGAGACCCAGACCACTATAGGCTATGGCTGGCGTTGTGTTACAGAGGAGTGTCCCATCGCTGTATTAACAGTAGTTATACAGTCCATTGTAGGCTGCATTCTCGACTCTTTCATGATCGGCACCATTATGGCCAAGATGGCTCGGCCAAAGAAGAGAAACCAGACCCTTATGTTCTCCAGAAATGCGGTCATCACCCTGCGTGACGGCAAACTGTGCCTCATGTGGAGGGTGGGCAACCTGAGGAGGAGCCACATTGTGGAAGCTCACGTCCGGGCTCAGCTCATACGTTCGTACGTTACGGCTGAGGGTGAGTTCATCCCCTTGGAACAGACAGACCTCAATGTGGGCTACGATGACGGCACAGACAGGCTGTTCCTAGTGTCTCCTCTGGTTATAGTCCATGAGATAGATAAAGATAGCCCTTTGTACACTTTAAGCCGAGCCGATCTGGAAGCAGATGACTTTGAGATTATTGTGATCTTAGAGGGGATGGTAGAGGCTACGGCCATGACCACTCAGTTCCGTAGTTCCTACCTTGCCAGAGAAATCTTCTGGGGTCACAGATTTGAGCCTGTGATCTATGAAGACCGGGACCGCTACAAGGTAGACTATGGTTGCTTCCACAATACGTACGAGGTACCATCAACGCCCCATCTCAGCGCCAAGGAGCTTGACGAGGCTGCAAGCCGGGCCTTGTCTGCTGCATCTCCAGTTTCGGCCTGTAGATCCACAGAAAACCTGATCCCACAGTCTCTGACCGGATTCTGCTACGAGAACGAGGTCGCACTGAGCTGCGAGGAGGAAGAAGACGTGTTTGACTCTACTCTCACGCTAGCCAAAGACAGGGCAGATGAGAGGAGGACATCTGTTGACTTTCAGAATATGTTTCACGATGCAGCGACTGTAACCTCAGGCAGTCACAGTTTTCTGTGTGTTCTGGACATGGACAATAACCAGATGGAGTTTGACATCCTGCAGACGGCCATTCCTCTTGATCCAGTGACCTATAAGACTGAACAGGAGACCTGAAGATGACAGATGGAGGGTCTTTTGTCCACAAAAATGGACATTTAGTTTATAGACTAAAGCTGAAACCGTATTTTGCCTTTTTAAAATATGTTCTTTTTTTAATTCTTGTGATGTTTAGTCAATAACAAGATCATTTTAGGTGCAATCATTAAGTGTAAGAAAAGGCAAACTTTGTTAAACACTTCTAGCAAAGATAACTTTTACTCAACGTCTTGATTTACTTCAAATTAGAAATTTTCATGTGAATATTTATGTTCCTAAATAGAATCAAACTTCATTGTAAAATCTGAAATAATGAAACTAGAATTCCTTAAAAGAATGCACATTTTCTATTATAATCAAAGCAAAATCTTTGCATTTTGTTTAGATTAATTAGTCTTTCCTTCTTGGTTTTTGTTTCTCGTGGAGGTACGACCCGTGATGACGGAAACAATACCGAGAAGTGGCTTTAACTTCTGTTTGAGCTGCTGCTGTTTCCCAAAAGATGAAGTTAGGAGGTAAAACAGAGCGCCTCTGATTTAACATGTGGATCATACAGCAAACAGGCAGATGAAGTGTACTTGTTTTTTGGTGATGGTCAAAGGTGAAACACCGTGAAGCACAAGGAAGCAAAGGGATAAAGGATGTTGGTACAGTCACTGGGAATGTCCAACACCTCACTGGATTTGCACAAAATTAAAGGTCATGGGAAGTGCTTTATTTTAATGACGGTATGGTAATTGATGCTAAAAGACAGATGAAAACCTGACTAATATAAAAAACTCAGATATATTTTATGTAGAATATCCATGATTAAGCTTGTGTTTACTAGTTATATTACCAGCATAGCAAATTTTATACATTTAGTAAAAATCCATAAAAAAATGCTATTTTTTGAAAAAGTGTTTGCTGTTTAAAATTGAAGTAAAAACTGAGCTAGCATATCATTTATACTTTTTAAGAAACTGAAAAATCTTATTGTCATTTAGGTAGCAGTTTCAAAACCTTTCATAATCTGTTTCATCAAAATATCATGTGAACACTGTTCTGTAAACCTTCACGCTCATCAGTTTTACATTACAAAGTTATTCAGCCAGCAATACTGTATTATGATATTTCTGCAGGAAGTGCTGCACCAGAAGTGCTCCAGCTAGCTGCTGCTACCACTATTTGTGCTTGCAAGTAACCACATACATTTACATCAATAGGTTAATGTACAAGAGATAAGAAATTATTTATTCTTAACCTTTTTGCACATTTTTCCTTCTCTTGGTCTTAAGGCTTTTTGGTCCGTGAAAGAAATAATTTCTTAATTCTTTATTGAAAATGAGGGATTAATGAAAAATATGAAGTACAGAGCACTTTATTCTTCCTTATGATGTAAATGAATGCTTATATATTTAGGATTGTGTGTTATTTTGTAATCCTGTTAAAAGCCATGCTAACACAGACTTGTTCCTGATGCTGACTGTCTTGTTCCTCTGCAGCCACTTGGTGTCTCTGTGGTTGTTTCAGTCCTGAAGAGTTTCTGCAGGAAACATTAAACCAGGCTGTGTTCACTTTATTGGTGCATTCATTCAATGCTGGATGACGAAGCTGGACAGAAATTCGGAACTGTTTTAGAGAAAATATACAATAATGTACATAATAATGTCAATAATAAAAGTAAACAAATCTTAATCCTTAGTCTGTATATTTGTAGGCTTTTACATCATATGTTATTGGTATTAGTGTGCTTTCTCTCAAGAAAAAACATAACAAGAAGCTCAAGGCAGAGTCACATGACATCCCATTATGAGTATTATAAAAATATGCTGCAAAACATCTAAATACTGGATCTTTTCCTGAGATGAACTCAAGTCTTCTAGGTTCTTCTAAGAAGAGAAAAAATGTTTTACTAGCCAACATGAGTGTGTGTTTTTTAATTTAAGACGCCATTTCTAATTTCCTGTAGGTTGGAAGAGTCTGGTACAAAAAATGATTCATTTCACTTATGTATTTTGTGGTGATTTGGTTTTTCTATGGGTTTTGTTTATGTTTTATTTTTTATTTGGTTTGGGTTTTTGTTTTGTTTCGATTCTGTTGTATTTGCTTTTTGTTTTGTCTCATGTTCATGTTTCATTTCACCCTTCCCCAGTCACTCACTTGTCTGTTAGCCACGCCCATCTACACCTGTCCCGACTCTGTAATCACTCCACCTGTTCCCACTCACCTCGTTATCCTCAGTACTCAAATACCCGGTCATTTCTCCCACTAGTTGCTGGTTCATTGTCTGTGTTAGTCGTCGGTTGGTTGTCATTGGTTGCTTGTTGTTTTTGCCGTCTGGTCTCGATTCCTTCGCTCCATGTTTATGCTCCGTTTGTTATTTTTGTTTTGCTGCCACGTCAGCTGTTTGTTTTCATTTTGTTTCTTTAGTGTAATAAATTAGTTTCTGTTTCTTTAATTATGAGTCTGCGTTCTGGGTTCGCTTTCGTCTCCACCGTTCCTGACATATTTTAGGTAAAGTATCAAGTCAGTGACTGATTAATGTCCGAAAGGCTTGAGTGAGCAAAGATTCAGTCATATCTCTGCTCTGCTTATTACTAACGTAGATCATCTGAGCATGACACATGACAAACAAAGCAATGCCAATACAAAGCCACCAAAGAAAACACTCAGTGAGCTCATCAGTCTGTCTTTGCTAAAGGAGACCTTTGTTTTCCAAAGAAGTTATTCGGCTTGTTACAGTGCTAACCCAAAATAATTTTTCCTTTGATGTAAGCCACCTTATTACACCGGCGCCATCTTGAGCTGCAATAAATGTCCAATGGTTCATGAGATATTTTACTAACAGACACACAGACAAATGACAGACACGGGGAATAGCATGACTGCCCACTTTCCATGGCTGCAGATGATAAACTGGTTCATTAGGAATGTCCTGAGGTTGTCTTTTAATAATTCTGTTCTTTATCTGCTGAACAGTCAAAGGTAAAAACACATCCTGACACATCAACTTTGGTTTTGAAGCATTTTGTACATCTAATTTTGATCTTGATTGTCTTGGGGTACTACTTTTTAATTTCTGTTGTACTAAAGAATGACTTTCGTTGGCACTAAATCCTGGAGCAGACTTTGGAATATAACTATTTCTGTTTAACACCAACAACATTTTACACTTTTAAAGCAAGACGTCTTCAGAGGTGAATTCAGTGTTTGTCTTTTGTGACTACAAAAAAATTCAAATATTTTTCAGCTAGTTTATAATAGAACTCACCTGAGATATCCTGGTGAATACATGAAGTTATTATAAACTATTGGGGGGAATTTGAATTCTCATTTTAAATTTAGGAGACTTCCTGAGATTAGTTTTTGTTTGGTGGTTGGTTGTTCAAATCTGTAGCCCCAAGTAATGTTCTGGGGCTCAGTCTTCACTGAAGGCAAATCCCAAATCTCCCATGATGAAGCACTGACAGAGTATTGGTCATTGTGCGTTCCATTCATACTTGGAGGTCATCATTTTCAACTTCCAAATCAGCCCAGAAGCCCTCAAAATTTGGAATTCCAGCTGTAAAAGTTGGAGATTCTTGACTAGCACCAACCTTAAAATTCAATATGGCTGACTTGTGCATGAAAAGTGGTGATATCTGCAGTAATGAACATTTTATTCTCCCAGTTGTTGGGTTTCATTTCAGCAAATCAGTCACACAGACGGTACACAGACAATCTCTATTTGTGAGCATGTAGTCTTTGAATGCAAAAAATGTAGGGAAAGAAATAAATTTTTATCAGTTTATATGACTAACAATAGTTAGTGTGCACTAACCACAACAATAGGAAATGGACTCCTGGTAGCTCCACCACATAAAAAATTGCAAATAGAATTAAAAGCATTTCTTGACAGATTGCGTATTGCCCATTGCCTTTCAAGCTTCCATGCTCATCACTTAAAATGCAAAGTGCATACTTTAAAACAGCGGTTCAGCTTTAAGGTTTAAGATCCTCAAAAATGGCTTGATCTTTCTTTCACTATGCATACTTTTTTCTCAGAGTCAGAGGAAGTTCCCATGCAGAACCCTGACAGCTAACGCGGCCTCCGTGTTGGACCTCTGAACTTCGGCGGACCTGCAGAGGGCAGTTCTGTTGGTGGATGAACAGATGAAAAGAGGGAATGGAGGATGAAGAGGCCAGGCAGCTCAGTAACCTCAAGCCTCGAGGCTATCAGCTTTTCATTAGCCAGTCAGTGAGTGAGAGAAGGAGTGCGATTGGTGGAAGGGTAAAACACGAGAGGCCACGTTGGTTATTAGGGTTATTTGGGGCTCCCACTGCTTCCTATTGTGCATTGTCTCCAAAGTGAGCCATGGAGGCCCAACAGTGAGTCATTGAGTTGGACATTTAACTGCCTGTTAGCATGCTAATTATGGGATGTGTGTGTTTCTGTCTGTGCCAGTGAGTGTCCATCAAGTTCTGGCCTTTTCCATCTCTCTCCTGGGATTTACACTCCTCCACTTCCCTTTTCTTTTGTCCATCTTCCCCCAAGGCACTAACGCACCGCTGGTCTCTGTGTTCCTGCTGACCCCCTTTTCAGACTCCTTCCTGCTGGTCCCATTTCTCTGTTCCTGAATGTGTTCATTTTGTGATGAGAGGAGACAGAGTTATAGCCGTTTTGGTCAAACCCTGTGAATGACATTATGTGCGATCTGATGCAAGATCTTGCGAGAATGTCGCAGAATGAGGTACTCTCAGGTACTACCACACCAAGTTTTGGGTTAATATCTGTTAAAGTGACCGAGTTATGCTCAGTTTTGTGTTTTGTGAGGTCAGTTGGCTGTGGTGGCCATGTTGAAATGAACTGACTCCAAATGTTAATCAACTGCAGATGTACATTCAGTGATTATTCATTAAATCTTCTGCTAACAGACAGACATCCATGGGAAAAACCATTATTGCTCTTCCACCTTCGGCAGCAGGCAATAATAAAGATTTCTCTAGTAGTTATTTATTATAACTGATAACCGAGGGGTATATTTTCACTTAAAATGGCAAACTAAAGTTGGTGTTTCTGTTCCTTCATATGCACGCTGTTCTTGAATGGCCTCCTTTTCTTCTATGTTGAATAAATGAACCTGTTTGTCTCTTTTGAAGCTTGATTTGCTACCCACAGAATATAAAATCAGTTTCTGTTCTCTGGAGAGCACCTAAAGGTTGTTGCACATGTGATCGTGACTGTAAACAGCATCAAACTCATATTTCTGCATGTATGTTTTTTAGCTGTGCTTGTGAGCATGTAGACGCCCGTATGTGTGTGTTGTGTGTGTCTGTGTGAGCAGCTGTGGGCCCTGTGTTTGAACCCTGGCTCACATGGGCAGAGCGAGGGAGGGCCGCAGGCTGAGACGGAGATAGGAGAAGGGACTGATGCTCCACAAACTTGCCGTCTCCTTCTTCCCTTTCATCTCCGTCTCCCTGCGTCAAACAACGGCCCCTTTGATTCAGGCAGCGGTGCCACCAGCCACCCCCCGACCCTGGAGGCTCCCACCCGTTCACGCTGCTTAATTCAATGTTCTGAGAAGAACTCATGATTTGGAAAATGACCTTTTTTTTTAAAAAAAAAAAAAAGAAAATAAATCCTTGTCCTTTTCCATATCTCTTTTTTAAAAATGTCACCCCCTCTTGTTGCTCGGAGTAACTCTGGGTTTCCTGCTTTCATCAAAACAACTTATGAGCTGCAAACAACAAGAAACTACAACTCAGTTTACTTTAAGTGTTGTTGAAAACTCCTTGTGTTGAAATACTGTTAAGATACAACTCCATTATAGGCATAAAGATAAAACACTCATTGAAATGCTGTGAATGCAGGTTTAAGCTGCATCTGTTAGTGACTATTTGGCAAAGAGCATTCGTAAAGAAGTCTCCAAAATGTCTCAAAATGTTCACAGGAGTTCTCAATTTCCTAACAAGTCTCAGAGGCTTGTAGCTTGAGTTTTGAAAATGTTCATAAATATGTGCAAACTCTTCTCAGTTGGATCTTTGTACATTTTAGTGCGCTAGAGCTTTTAACACCTTCACAGGAGCCCGCCTCATGGCAGAAAACATCAGAGACTACAGCTCCAAATGTCTAGGTCTAAAAACCACGTCAATGTTATTAATAACTGTTAAAAAATAAAAAATAAAAAAAATTGTCCAAACCTGCTTATCTTCATTTCTAAAGTGTACTCCAGCAGACTAAATCAGAAATGTGGCCAAGTCGAGGCAGAATTAATGCATGTGGAGATCAGATGTGTATAAAGTTTTGCGAGCTCCGCACTTGAAAAGAAGCCATGATTTTTTTAAAGTTTGCTGGTTGCAAGCCCTCATAATTCAGTGCTCCACAGGGTGGCCAGTCCTGCTTCAAACTCTTGACGACCCAGGCATGCTGATGCCTGTGGGCCCCCCTGTCATGGACATGCTGATGATGAACCACCACAACTTTGCTACAGAGGATTTGCACAGACTCACAATCTACAGTATCATGTGGAATGGGGAGCTTGTTGTGTTCTTAATGCTGGTCTGAAGACAGGACCCTGCAGAGACCATCTATGTTCTGGCTGATTTTGGAACGTCATAGCTGGGGTCATCATCGTGTGCAAAAAGGGGGGCTATAAAATAGTGAGGCCCTCCTGTGAGAGAGAGGGGTTAATTAGGTGTCAAGGGTGTAAATCATTCAGATCAGCTCCTCAGCAGAAACAAAAATTCAGCAACAAAAACAGCATTATTGCTTTACTTATACTAATCTGTGAAATTCAGCGAACAGAATTAAATTAGCGTCAGTGTTAGGGTTTGTTCCACTCAAAATTTTATGCTGTCATAAGATGATTATATGTTTTTTTTTCATTTAAAAAATGATCAGTCTTGAAAAGAGTTTGCATACGAAGTAAAACTAAGGAGGGTCTTATTCACAATTATTAATAATTAGGCATTTATTTTCACCAGATGTAGTCTTTACATAAAAAATAATTAGTACTGGTAATGTTTCTTAAGACAAGAAATAAAACAAGGATAAAATAATTTCCCAAACTCAAATAATTTCCCAAACTTAAAGATCTCCACTGTGAAGAAAGGATTTGAGAAACTTGTCGGTTATTTTCCAAGAATCTGAAACGCATGTTGTTGTCTTCAGCTACAAGCATAGATGCCAAGTTAATTTACTTATTTAATGAGAATCTTGGTTCGTGACCGGGGGCTGGGGAGTGGAAAAGAGCCTGTGAGAGAATTGGTAAAACTGAACATTTTTAGAAAAGCACATCATCGCTCGGTGATAAGCTCACAAACAGCAACCAGGCAGACATGCAGCAGCAGAAGCCGACCAACAAAGGGCAGCCTTGTTCCCAGCTGAATTCTTTAACATCATTTTCGACATTTTCCTTCAAATGACTCAATCTCCACGTCCCTCGCCTCTCATTCCGCCCAATTATCATTTTTCAAACATGTTCCCCCGTCTACACAGATTAGCTGTTTGGCAGTTTCCACAAGTCCAACCATGAAATCTGGGAGCATGTAAAGAGATGTTTTGAGCAGGTTTCAGTGCCGCAAGAAGCAGAATAAACAAAATATATACTTTTTATACATTCATGCTCGATACAGAGATGCTCAGTGGCAAAAAAACAGGCAGATTTTATCCATAGCAGAAAAAATGGGACACAAGGAACCATTGGGGCCTTCCTTTTAGTTGTCCCAAGATCCTCTTTTAGTTATTGTTTCAGACACAGCTGCAGCAGGGCTGATCAACACGCAGCTTTATGAGCTGCTCTCGGTTTATACAAAAGGGCATAATGTTTGTTAGTGTGTTACAGGCTGCTCAGTGCATCTGCAGCTACAGTTTAGTCAGTGTAAACTGGCTGAATGTGTAGCTGCTTGTGTCTAACTACTGTTTTACTATATAATGGCTTTTTGTCAAGATTTTCCGAGGACTACGAGAAAAACTAGAACATTTCTGGTGAAATTTGAAGTGTACCAATGCAGATACTCCCTGAAACTGCAACATACATCAGCTTTCTCCTATAAAATAAGTCAAGTCCAAATCATGAATCCAATTCAGGTGTAAATATCAAAACTAATTACAGTCAGTTCATTCCTATTATAATGCAATATAAACACATATCCTTACATTATGAAAGGCCAATTAGTAAAAGTTATCTATCTGATGAAGCCAGCAGATTGTGTTGATTCTTCACTTTGTTACAGTCTGCCATCCTGAGCAGCACAACAGGAACAGGGCAGGAACAACTCGCTTTTAACAGGAAGAAACCTCCAGCAGAACCAGAACCAGGCTCAGGATGAGCGGCCATCTGCCTCAATCGGCTGGGTTTGAGAGGACAGGAAAGAGACACAAAGAATGACTGGTCCAGGTGGAGCTTCTATAGAAAGGACCAACAAAAATGCATATTCGTGATAGGAATAATTGCAGTAGAGCGAGTAAAGACAGCAGCAGAGAGAGGACATGTGGACAGTTTGTCCTCCAGCAGCAGAGAGAGGACATGTGGACAGTTTGTCCTCCAGCAGCAGAGAGAGGACATGTGGACAGTTTGTCCTCCAGCAGTCTGAGCCTATAGCAGCAGAACGAAGGGATACTTCAGGAAACCCAAACAACTCTAACTATAAGGTTTATCAAAAAGAAAAGACTTAAGCCTGGTCTTAAAAGTAGACAGGATGTCAGCCTCACGGACAGCAACTGGAAGAGAAAAGCCTGAGAACTGAAAGTTCTGCCTCCCGTTCTACTTTTGAAAACTCTAAGAACCACAAGTAAACCTGCCGTCAGAGAGAGAAGTGCTCTGTTGGGAAAGTATTAAACAATAAGATCTTTATTAAAAGATTGTTTAAAGCTTTTTATGATAGTTTTAGTGGGAGCCAATAGAGAGAAGCTAAAATTGGAAAAACGTGATCTCTCCTTCTAATTCCTATTATAAGTGTGGCAGAAGCATTTTGGACATAAAACTAATCTGGTTTTATTTAGATTTGGACTTTGTTGATAAAAACAACACAGCCAGTAAATCTCTTTAAGACTTTGGAAAAGTATTGTCTGATGTGAAAACACCAAGATCGACTAAATCAAAGCAAAACTGATTGACTCCATAGATGTGATGTGCCTGATGGGATGGGTTATTGTAGAAAAATAATGTAACACGAAAATATCGCCATAAAGTTTTTATGCTGGATCAAGTCAGTCGCGAACCCATTACATTGTTTTTAAAGGAACCCATTAGGGTGAAAGTGCTTTGTTTGCATGCAGTGCAGCAAAGTTAAAATGCTAATTTATTCTAGATCAAGTTGTAGAGACTGACCGACAGACAGGTGGTTAGTCCAAGAGCCAAACTGGTGTGTGTGTGTGTCAATGGAGAAACTTTTAAAGCAGCACTCCAAAAATAATCAAAATAAAAACAAACGGTTCTGAGTGATAAAACGCTGCCAGTTCAGTTTGAGTTAAAGTGTATTTATCACAGGAAATAAGATCGGCTGCAGCCGATAACAAGCCTCTCGCTCTCTTGTTCTCACCTGGACGCTCACCCCAATCCCTACACCCCTGGCCCCCACCCACTACTACAACCTATACCCCCACCCCCCCCAACCCCAATATATCAATTTCCTGTAGATGTTCCCCCTTACACAGCCGAGGTAACCGGACTCTTTCTTCTGGTTGGTCAGAGGATACATGAAGCACAACACACAATGGGCTATTCATTAAAGAAGCAACACACCCACAGACACACACACACACACACACTGTTTTGCACACAGACCTTCATATAAACACATTCATGTAACTCACTCACATTGAAGCTCTCTTCAGTCTCCAGCTGCAAAGTTCTAAGTAACAAATAAGCCCATAAACATTATTTTTATAACTCCCCGCCAAGAAACTGATGGATCTGTTCCAGTTCTGTCATCCCGCATCTCACCCCACACCTTCTGTTCTTCCTTTAGGGCAGGAAAAATCAAAAGTATCCATCATTATCTTGTTATTACAACCTCTTTATTTAGCCACGAGGACGTCAGGCTAGAGCTGCTCCGTAAAATAAGGCAAAATCGATTAGCAATAGCTTAATAAGTGCACAGTTAACGGTGGATCAGATCCTCCTGCAGGGTTGACTGATCCACTTCAGTGGGAGCAGAAACACACACACACACACACAGCAGCTTTGTCCTGCAGGTGCATGAAGGGAGCGAGACAGCGTGTCGCACAGAGGTGGAGTGTGTTTCGAAGATGTATATATGACAGCTTTACACTTCTCAAGATGTATCAGACCACCCAACAGAAACACAAATGTTAGGATTGTATCTCTTCTGTGATTAGAAAAGAGACCACATGTGAGAGAATAAATATTTAGGTTCAAACTCCGCACATCCACATCCAGTTTGTTTCCTGTTATCTCTGTTTTGTTCAATGAATTGTTCACTGCACACTTTTTGTGTATTTTTTTTTTTACCACTGAACACCATCCAGAAGATCAGACAGTTTCAGCAGCTGAAAAAACTGGGATGTAATGAAGGACATAGCGTGCCTTAAAGGAATGCATATCCCCCGCCGCCTTTCGTGCCAGAGTTTTAAACTCAAATCATCTTGTGCTGGGAGGGGATGTACTTTTAGTCGCTTTGGTCAACCCTTGCAATCTCATGCTATATGGTGAGATCTTGCAAGCTGTAATAGAGCTCAGAGTATGAGCTGTGAATGACTCTCAGCTACTACCATATTAAATGTTAACTCAGAGTTACAGCTGCTTTTGCGTTTACTAGGTTTGATTAGCTGGGCAGCAATCTTGAATTGGGTTGACTCCAAAAGTTAATCAGCAGTAAAGGTACATCAAATGATTACTTTATGAAAGTTTTGTTAAAATCCATTCAGTGGTTCATGAGATATTTTGCTAACAGACAGACAAATGAACACACAACCGTGGGCAAAAACATTAATGCCTTCAGTGGCTGGCTATGATGAGTCTGAATTTGAGTTGACTTCAAATTTTGTCTTACTTTTAGGAAGGAAATCAACTTCTTTCTTTCTTTCTTTCTTTCTTTCTTTCTTTCTTTCTTTCTTTTCCTTTTTCTCAGACATTGGCACAGTTATAACTTTTGGGTCTGGATTCAAGATAATTAACATAAACTAATAAAGTGTAATTACCATGACTGCTTGGAGTCAGTCTTTGGGAGGATGGTGGTTCTGGTCTGGTCTGGACCCCCCAGACTGCTGGCCTTTAAATGTCACACCCCCTTTTTGACATTTTTCTCATGACAAGAGTCATTTTGTTGATGTGCAGAGTAATGTAAGAATTTATGTTTGATGCTTTTTAAAAAATTTCATTATTTGATTTTCCTTGTGCTCTTCATGTCTTTACTTAGAGCTGGCCTAAGCCTTCAGTCACGTTTAAATTGACTCATATTTACAGTAAAAAAAAGTTTGAGCAAAACGAGCTGAAAAGTAAAACTTTACCATCTAATCAGGTGTGTCAGAAACTAAAACTTTAGGTATCTAAAACGTTTTGATTTTTTTGTCAATCAGAAATTTAAGGTACATGTTTACACTCTAAAAAATTGACTGTTTGAATTATGTAACTATTTTATTTCAAAATCAGTGCTTTTAGTTAAATTTAAACAGTCTAAATAAATCGGTTTATTTTATTATAGCATTAAAACAACTAAATACTCCAAATAAACCCAATTTTACCACTTTACTACTACTGATTAAAGGCCAAGTTGCTTACATGTACATCCACATTATTACTTAGGCTAATTGGCCACCATTTGGAACAAACTTTGAACTATTTTACTTTTGGAAATTAAACTGGCAAATCTTTTGAACTACCTAAGTGTTGTGGACAAAGTCTCAAATAACACACACACACACACACACACACACATAAGTATATATTACAACAACCGAGTTTAGTGGAACCAGTTGACATATCTAGTGAAATAAACCTATTTTTTAGAGTGTACTGCGAAACTATTTTCAATAAAAGTTTCTAAAGATTATAAGACTAAGCTAAGTGCAACAAATACTTTCTGTTTTTAATTTAAAACTCATTATTATTATTATTATTATTATTATTATTATTATTATTATTATTATTATTATTATTATTATTTTTTTTTTTTTTTTTTTAGCAGAATCTTTTCACAGATAAGCTTTTTGGGCTCTGTGTTAAAGGTTTTTCTGCTGAATCTATTAAAACACAATTTAATGATAAATTGAATTCCAGTCTCATCAAAGATAACTTTTTTCCCCCAGACTGACATGAGGCAGGAGCATATTTTTGGTGATAATTTCAAAAGTCCAAATAAAATTATAGGCAATCACGACTCAAACATTAAATCCGTTAGGTGATATTTGTTCGCTCCAATAAAAAAATATTATATGTATCATGGTATTTGCCTACTAAAGGACTCCCAGCAGACAGCCGGGGCCGCTCTTCCTCAGCTCCACAGCCGGAGCGGAGCCGCCGGAGCGGCGCCCTGAAGCTCCCCGGCCTGCAGCTGCAGGAGCTCGGTCAGTCCCACCGCCGCTCCCCGGTCTTGCCGCTGCGCCCCTGGAGCTTCTGCTTCTTTTTTATTTTATTTTATTTTATTTTATTACTATTATTTATTTATTTATTGTACAAGAGTCAGACAAAGAGTGTCGGAAGAAGAAAAGACACAAGGGTTTTTACTGTTTTTATGTGCACCAAACTGCTTTTTGTTCCTTTTTATTAAAAGGCGGATGCTTATTTTAACCACATGATTAGAATTCACCTGAGTTTTTTCTCTTTTTTTACCTTTAAGGAGTTAGGAGTGGAGAAGTTTGATCATGTTGGACTCCCTTATCACAGTCAACATTCACGGCTAAAGAGAAAAAAGTGGTGATTTTTGGATTGGGGGCCAGTGTGTCGCATGGCAGGGACACAAGGGGTCATTGTTGTGAGGAACAGGGCCTGTTTGTGTCAATGAGGACCCATGATGTCCCCGATCATCTCTTCTTTCTGCGTGAATCAGATCTGTTTGATTTCTTGTCTCAATTAGTCCAAAAGGTGCTGATTCAATTAGAAAAAACACCCGCGGACACGAGGTGATGCCAGTCACTTTAACACACCTGTTTAACAAAAGCTGCAGTCCAATACAGGAACCATTTTATTTAATTATTAAAAGGAAAAAACTGTTTATTTGACATAAAACCTTTGATTGGGATTGAGATATTTTGACAAACTGAAAAAAATCAGCTGCATTGTTTAGACCTGAACACTATTTATTTCAGTTGGTTCAGCATTGATGTGATTTTTATATAAATTTCTCCATAAACAAACCTTGAAGCCAATGGACCAAATTAGCAAAAATGAATAAATACAAATAAATTATTGATACAAAAATATATCATTTGCAGAGTGGGTGACAATCCAATTCATTTAAAATAAATCCACCTGCCACAATTTGTGCACTTTTTAAGAAAACCTGAAACATTTCATTATTTCTTATCAAGCAACTTTTCAGACATTTGCTTTGGGTTTCAGAAAATTCCTTAGGTTGATTGAAATTGTGATACTATATAGATCACGGGAAGCTAAATCCTTAAACAGAGCGTGTAAAAACAAATAAAAAACCTAGTTTAACTCTGTTTTAGTGGAGAATAACAGGAGAAGTTCTGACGGCACAACAGGCTGTTCGGTCTGCGCATGCTCAGTGAGGGTTTGTTTCCTTCGCCTTAGAAAATGGTGCCTCTGCAGCAAAACTTTTCAACAAGAAAAAACAAAATAAACCTTTAATGTAGCCTCTAGCTTTTATCAGAACAATGTCTGTTATTTAACTGCTTAAAGTTTAGAGTTTTAAAAGGACAAAAACAAGATCTTAAAGTTAGATTGTTTCTTAATAAAATGAACATAAACATCTAGCTAATAGCCTTTAGCCGATGCTAACTATTTTTTGAACAACATGGTGAAATAGGTTTGATGTCTAAACACAGGTGTTACCAACATCAACATTGTAATATTTTGTATTTTTCAGAAACAGAGGCATGAGAAGGATTAATGGGATTTTACATAAAATTTGTTACATTTTATGGAAAAATAGCAGCTTTGAAGGACCCCCAGTTTGAATACAATGTGTTCTGAGCGATATTTATTTCAAATTCACACTTTAAAAGATGAGCAGAGCTGATATCAAAACAAAACATAATCTAGTTTTTATCCTAATTAGTGGAACTATGTTGCAAATTACCACACAGGCATATGAAAATCTGATAGATAGATAGATAGATAGATAGATAGATAGATAGATAGATAGATAGATAGATAGATAGATAGATAGATAGATAGATAGATAGATAGATAGATAGATAGATAGATAGATAGATAGATAGATAGATAGATAGATAGATAGATAGATAGATAGATAGATAGAAACGACTAACCAATCAGAGCTCTCAGGAGCAGTATATGTGTGCTGCTGCTTTAAGACTCGTCCCTGCATCTTTTTTTTCTACTCTCCGTCTCACACAAGGGGCTCTTTAAGCCCTGGCCCCGGACACACAGAGCAGGCATTCATTCTGAGGCTGCGTGAGAGAGCGAGGGGGCTGGGGAGCGAGCGTCACTTTGGAAACTCACGGATTCTCGTGCTGCGAGCGGGCGACCTCCTTTTCTCATTACTGAAGTAAGGCGCTTAGCGTTTCCGACTCTGCTCGGTGCTGCCGGTGGCTGCTCTCACGCTGCGATCTGATCGGTCCTTCGTGGCCAAAACCTGTAGACTCAAACTAGTTGGTCGTGTTAGATTGTTACTGGGGAGGTTTCTCTCGTTTTAGAATAATTTGAGGGATTTCTGAGCTCGTTCACTGAACAAATCTGGGGACTTTTCTGACATCCAGGTCTTTTTTTGGCTGAAAAGTGTAACTTTCTTTTTCATTCTGGGGAAGATTTCCTATTTTATTCAAATCAAATGCTCTCTCTACAAAACGATTTATTTCAGATATTGTTTATTTATTGTATCATCGATTATTTTTACGCTTTAAAATTTTAAACTCCGAGGTTTGGGGGCCACGTTAACATTGTGCTGATATAGAAAAAAAATGCTTGATTTTTTAGCAACAAGAAGCTCAGCTACAGTGAAGTTTTACACTGAAGCTCGACTTGAAAAACAAAACTGTATCTTGTTGCTTAATTGGAGCTGTATAGAAGCAGGTTAGGCTAAACAAAGAAAACAAACTAACTTTCGAGCGAACAAATTAAGGCCAACTTATTGGCCAGTCAGGCGGCGATAATGAGTTCTCATCGCCGGAATTCATTACGCGCAGCAAATGTGCTCAGATAGCAGACTGAAACAGTCTAAAGGGTGTGTCAGAAACAGTTTATATAATGGTCTCTGAACGATCAGATAATAAAATCAGACGTTTACTGCTGGGGAGAGGACGTGCTGAGTGGTTTGACGCACGTATTTTCCTTTCATGGAGTAATCTGCTCAGGAAGAATAAACAAGGTTTAATATGAAAACGAACAAAAACTCAGTTGAGTATCGTTCTTTCCGTTCTCCCATTAAACAATTAGTCTGTGATGCACCACCGCGCGTAAAAAAGGTCATTGCCTTCCCTTTTACGCACGGCTTTTTACGCACAGGGATCTCTTTGAGTTTTAATGACAGCCTGCAGCCTGCAGACCAGGTGGCAAGCGAATGTCAAAACTGGACAGGTGGTGGAGCTTTACCAGTACTTCTGCTGGAAAATAATCCACCTGACAGCCACTCAAATGTTAATTAGGAGCTGTTTTTGACAGACGTTTATTAAGAGGCACTCTGTAATGTGATAACCACTGGTGTGTTTTTTTAAAGAAAGGAAACATCTTACCCACTGTGGATGATCAGAAAAATGCTCAAAAATACTGTATCTGATAGTCATAAACTTGTCATTTCCATCCCTCAGACATTGGCGCATTATTTCAAACAAAATAATCCATCAGTTTATGTGCTGCTGGTGAGGTTTGCTGATTCGGCACATTACTTTTGAGGGCGGATGATCAAAACGAGGTTATTGCTCCCCACCGGTAGACCTGCCCCCTGTTCCAAACCCGCCCTCAGAAACTCGCGGACACACGGGGTTTGTGTCTGCCGCGCCAGGTCATGTTTACGCGCCAGCCGAGGACAAATCCGAGATCTGTGCTCGTGTTATTCCAGCGCGCGGTCTCCAGGGAGCCTGCAATAACTGCAGAAACCCTGAACAGTAGCCGATTTGGAGGCTGAGAGCCACTCAGTGCAGAAGAAAGGCTGTAAAAAAACGTTACTCAGATCCAGATGTTTGAACCTTTTACGCACAATCAGACATTTTTCCCCCGCACTGATCACACAGCAACACCTCATGGTGACACATGAGCCCCAATGTGGAGAGGTTTCATTGTTTGTCTGATTTACTGACATGATGCCCCTGTTCCAGGTTCTTACTGTTGGATATTTTGAGCGCGGGACAAACGGAGAAGAGACAGAAGGGGAAGTGACACCGGGTGAGTTTGACTCTGACCGCTTTCCATTAGCAGGTAAACTGGGGTCCACCGTGCGCACTGAGCCGCCTATGATACCAGCCACACGGATGGAAAGAACTTTGATGTGGAATCCTCACAGAGTTTTGCAGCGGAGGCTGAGAGTAGAGACAGACTGGCAGTTTATATTATAACTTTCAGAAGCAGGCCAGAGAGACAGAGCAGCAGCTGCCACTCACTGTAGGTTAGAAACACACAGAAACAGGAGGCCGACAGGTAGAGCGGAGCGTTCAGGAGCAGGGTTTAGAGGTTCTCGTGGAGGCTTGTCTGTGGAGGAAGATGTCCAGAGAGGAGCAGAGCTTCTCAGAGGTCGAGTCGGACGACAGCCGGTCCCTGTCACCGGGTCACTCGTCCGGCGCTGCGGGCGGCAGCGACTCCCCGCTGCCCGGGCGGCAGCCGCAGCTGGCGGCGCTGCAGGACGACGCGTCCGCGGGCTGCTCGTCCGTGAGGTCCGAGGACGAGGACGAGCGCTTCCCCGCCGGCATCCGCGAGGCGGTGAGTCAGGTGCTCAACTGCTACGACTGGACCATCGTGCCCGTGCCCGTGCGCGTGAACGCGGGCAGCAAGAGCAAGTCGCACGTGAAGAGGCCGATGAACGCCTTCATGGTGTGGGCGCAGGCGGCGCGGAGGAAGCTGGCCGACCAACACCCCCACCTGCACAACGCGGAGCTCAGCAAGACCCTGGGGAAGCTGTGGAGGTGAGGGGGACACACGACTGGAGAGCTCTGACGATGCACCCTCACAGCCTGTGCTGCGAGATATTTACAGACGAGTTTGCAGGGAATCCCATCTGTCCATCAAACAAAGCAACACTGAAATAGAAACGTTTTTTTTAAAAAAGAACACCACTGTCCTGTATGCAGGAGTCTGTCTTTTGTATTATTTCTCAACATATAAAGATTCACTTCAATTCAAAAACTTTTAATACAATGAAAAACAATATTTTACCCGCTGTTGAAGCTCTACATGTGGACACAGTGAGTCTAGTAAATACTGTAGGGCGGAGTATTGAATAAATGATCAAACAGTGAAAATGATGGTGACTTTTATGATACAAAAAAAACAACAACAACAAAAAAAACACAACTGTGACAATATTAAAAGAACTTGACTAAGCCATATTTCTGCTGAAATAACCTTTAGTGCAAAATTGACAGCAGTGTAAAGATTCAAATTTAAAAACATCAACATGAGCTGTTACAAATGTTTTAAAGGTTTGATTTGTTTTAGGGTGGCAGCAGTAGAAGTGGGAACATTATACAGTCTGGAAGGATCCCCTTCTAAAGCTAAATTTTTCCATCTTAAAATAACTCTTTTATATTTCAAAGCAGTTAAAACTTTTACACTGCCATCAGTTTATAAGTTGATAAGAAACTACCGCTGAAGTTTCCCAAGCTGCACTGAAAATGCCACGGCTCGCTGCAGCTCCTGGAAATAACCAAAAATAACTGTGTAATGTGAAAATGATGACAAATTCATGTTGGCACAAACAGCTATAAGAGTGTGGAGGTTGAAGCTGATTTAATGCAGCAACAGTCCACTTTTGGTCTTAGACCCACAACATCAGTTCTGTAGAAACTAAACTATATTCAATCTGAGGTTGCTCAAAAACCTATCTATGACAGGTGAGATATTAATCATTCATAACTTTTCAACAGAACCCCGTTTCCAAAAATCTGAACTATCCCTTTAATGTCCTTTTTTGGTTTCAACTCACCAGTTGTTTTTGTAAGTGTCTTATAGTCACATGATCCTGACCTGTTTTATACAATGTCAAAGCTTTTCATTCTGACAAAAGAGAGTGTTTTTATAACTATTAGCTTCTTATTTAAAGTAAAACTTTTAACTGTCCAAGTCAAAAGTTGTTGCAAGAAGTCCAAGTCATTCCAATGTGACTTTCACATATTAAAAATAAAAAAATAATGGTTTTGTTTCAGTGTTCTGAATTTAATGTTTCTGAGCTAAACTTGGCAAAAATTGTGGGTTGGGTTTGAAACCCCAGATAGTCAAAGGTCCTTGGACCATCTGCGGTCAGCCCTGCTTTGCTACTTTCTTTAAAGCACACACAGACACACACACACACACACACACACACACACACACACCCTAATTCATGCCTAGAAGCTTTGATAAGTTAAATGAATTAACCTCAAAAAGATCAAATATTAATTAGATAAAGCCCTGACCTTGGACTCAGCCTGGAGTAGTTAATTGGCCCTGAAACACGATGAACCACGAGGCTGAGGAAGGTCAGGGGTTTCTCATGCTACTCCTGCCAGCAGTGGTAATAGTAGGAGCTCAGTTCCATGTTCATAAACAGGATGCAACCTCGGCCTGTTATTTCATTACTATCCAGCAGCCAGAACGCCCCCTGGCAGGCATGCCATCAGATGAAGCTGCTGTAACAAATGAAGCTAGCTTAGATAACAAGAGCATTCTGTAGAGTGTGTTAAAATACACTAAAATGGATTAACTTTATTTTGATACAGCTTTCTTTTTCTTTTAGTATGATGCTATTTCAGTCTCATTTATAAATGTGCTCAAATGGATACTACTTTTCTAAACAGAAATGTTTCTTGAACTGATAGACTTTTCAAAGCATTGGGCTTTTTTGTTTCCGAACCTTCCTCTAAACAAGTCAAGTTTCCAATATCTTTTTCCCCCCCTCCACCTAAGGCTTCTCAATGAGAGCGACAAGCGGCCCTTCATCGAGGAGGCGGAGAGGCTGAGGAAGCAGCACAAGAAGGATTACCCGGACTACAAATACCAGCCGCGGCGCCGCAAGAACGGAAAGCCCGGTTCCAGTTCAGGAAGTGAGAACGACGGCCATTTGGAGGGTGAGGTCAGCCACAACCAGTCCCACTACAAGGGTCTCCACCTGGAAGTGGTCCACAGTGGGGGAGCCGGGTCCCCTCTGGCAGATGAGCACCACCCTCATGCTGCAGGTGGGCTGCAGGCTCCCTCCCACAGACACCACTCTCTGTCACACTGTTAGATCTGTGTGGAGTCCACTGGACAGGACTGTTAGGTGAATGTTTGTGATTCCTCAAAGCAAAAGAGGTGTGACTATATTCTTGTGTCTCTTACAGGTCAGAGCCACAGTCCTCCCACGCCTCCCACCACTCCTAAAACTGAGTCTCAGTCCGGGAAGTCAGGGGAAGGTAAGAGGGAGGGTGTTGGGAATGGGGGGTCCCGTGGAACACTGGGAGCACAAGGAGGCTCTGGTGCCTCTGGATCCGGAAAACCTCATATTGACTTTGGTAATGTGGACATTGGTGAGATAAGCCATGAGGTGATGGCCAACATGGAGCCTTTTGACGTTGACGAGTTTGACCAGTACCTCCCCCCGAACGGGCACCCAGGGGTTGGGCAGATTGGAGGGGCAGGAGGAGCTGCAGCAGCCTCTCCAGCCTCCCCGTACACCTATGGCATCTCGTCAGCTCTGGCGGCGGCCAGCGGACACTCAGCAGCCTGGCTCTCCAAGCAGCAGCAGCAGCCGCAGCAGCATCACAGCTCCCCTCTGGGCTCGGACCCTTCCAAGGCACAGATCAAGAGCGAGGCTGGGGGTGCTGGAGGTCACTTTGTAGAAGCAGCCTCGGCAGGTACTCATGTCACCTACGCCCCACTCAGCCTGCCTCATTACAGCTCTGCCTTCCCCTCGCTGGCCTCAAGGGCTCAGTTTGCAGAATATGCTGAACACCAGGCCTCCGGGTCGTACTATGGCCACTCCGGCCAGTCCTCAGGGTTGTACTCAGCCTTCTCCTACATGGGACCTTCCCAGAGGCCCCTCTACACTGCCATCACTGACCCAACCAGTGTGACACAATCGCACAGCCCCATACACTGGGAGCAGCCCGTCTACACCACACTGTCGCGGCCATGACAGACACCGAGACCAGAGGGCACCGGTGCAGGTTCAGCCCCAGAGTCAGACCAGTGGAGGAGCTGCAGCGACAGCGGCGCCGTTGGAGGTATCGATGACGAAGGTGGTCTGGTCTGGGGCGAGTGGGCAGGCACTGGAGGCGTCAGCTGGGGAGGCAGGAGGGGCGAAACCTTCTTCTGATCTCGCCCAGATGTGGAAATGCTGTCACAGCCCGAGGCTGAGCTTCGAGTGAGGTGCTTTCGAGGAGTGCTTGATTTATTGGTGACGCAAAGACCCAACCAACACCACCGCAACACAGCTTTCTGACACTCTAAACAACCCCCTTAAGGGCGGTGAGGGGTCATGATCCCATCAGTTTGAAGTCAAAAAACCTTCCACAGGTCAACAGAGAGGTCAGCAGCAACAAAATGACAATTAAGTCAATATAATGAATTGTGAGCCATATTCTCTCTGTAAGACTTAGCCACAAAGTGCCAATCTATCAGCTGGCTTTACATTTCTAAGTCAGGACTGACCTTTTATCAAACATATTTTGTGATTCCAACAAATGCTGATAACAGGGTTTGATCAGTTCAGAAATTATTAAGCTGTGTTCACCTAAAAATCCCTGTATACACACAATAAACTGGAATAAAACCATGTTTCACACAACGTGTATAGTTAGGCAAAAACAACTTTCATAACAACTCTGTGGTACTGAGATAAATGCTGCAATGTACCTGAAGTTAAAAAGGACCTACTGTATATTTATATACGTAGATATAAAATATTTGTAAAATTACCAAAGTTTTGTGACCAAAACGTACTTTTTCTAGAGAAGAAACTGATTTTCAGAGGTTTCTCCCAGCGCGACACTCAGAACTACCTGATGTTTTGTAGCCAATTAGACCATTGAATTTCATTGTGACATATTCTTCATTTACTTTTAATTGTATTTGTGTCAAAATATGTTCATTTTTTTTTTTACATTGGCACTGATTGTTGCAACATTTTTTTTTTCAGTTCATAATTTAGAGTCGATGACAAATATATTTATACTCAAAAAGTAAAAGTTTATTGAAAAGAGTAGAGATTACAATCAGGAAACGTTCTTTTTTTTGGATAAACTGGAATTATATTCTTTTTTTCCCTATTACTATCTGTAATGAAAGCCTTTACTGCTGTGTTTGCTTTTTGCTTGAGTGTAATTTAAAATGATGTCTCTAAAGAACAGTATTCAGTGTTAATAATAAAACAAATTTGATTGTAAAAACAGCAAAAAATAATAGGACGGATGCCAAGATGAAGCTGCCACAGATGAAGCCTTTTAACACAAGCTAATATAAAGTGTAAAAATGTACCTTGTTCTCAATAACACACACTAACAAAAGGTGCAGAGGCGTAAAAACCCTCTAAATCACTGTGTGTTTTTGTCTTTCTTTAAAAGTTTATGTATCATTATTTCCATTTTTGTTTGTTAATTCTCTATATTAGTAACTATTCTTCATTAGTCTAAAAAAACACTAACTCTTCATTTGGAAAAGTTTATAAAAAATGCATAAAATTTTATTTGCATTATTTTATGTAGTACTGACATGAATATGAGTTGCTTTTTTTACTGCTCAAAGCTTAAACTCTGTTCCTATTTAAGCATTTTCCTCCAGCAGAACATACTGAAGTAAGTTCTATGAATATTATCCTTATTTATGTGCCTCTTTATGTTATTTTGCACTGTTGTTTCTCCTTGTTCCGAGGAAATCCTTGCCTCCTTCTGCCATTTTTAGTTTCATAACTTTCAGTCGACTTGACACAATGTCTAAGCAAAAGCCTTAACATGTGATAATGACTAATCTCGATCTTTTACTCTTGTTTTGTGAAATAAAGCTGTTTTTTTCTGCTTGAATTCAAATTTGCCCTCTTCAGATATTCTTATGATTAACAGAAGTAACGTAAACTTCATGCTATGGAAGAAAAAGGTGAATTTTCAAACAGGAAATTGTTGTAACACAAAAATCAGACACAAACACAACTCATGTTCTAATATAATCTGCTCATCTGATGGATAATTTGCTTCATCTGACTGGAGATCAGACCACAGATACAGCAGTCAAACTGATGTGACGATAACTTCTGCATTTTTTGGTTAATAACTGCAACTGAAAGTTTCTCTGAACTTAATTTATTCTGATCTGGTGGGGTGTGTGTGTATGATTGGTTGTGTCTGAATGAATATTTCTGCTGTCATATGCATATATGAGTATTTCTCTGCCTACTCCTGGTTAAGCCTGACGCCTAATTCTCCCTCTTTAATCGGCTGCGTGATACTTTGAAAAGACAAAGAGGGCCATTGATGGGACTGAGGAGAGGGGGTTGAAAGAGGGCAGTGAGGGAGCTTTACCCGTAACTACTCTGCCTGCAGCTTCACTGGGACACAAAAAGAGCCTTACTCTCTGCACATCGACCCCACAGCACTCACTGCTTGTACCCTTTTCCACACTCATCCTGTCCTATGAAATAAAACAAATTTGCCTCTAAGATTTAAGCTAATATATACAGACACAGACAGATTTGTTTGTACCCTTCTTGTTAGACAGAAAAACCCACAAAGGTCACAGATAAAAACTTGAAACTGACAGTGATAATAATTTTAAAAAATACTGAAAATCAACTAATGAAAATCATTTAATGCTTTTGAATTTTGGTTCAACAGAAATATTTTAAAACACAAACTCATGAAGCTGGTCCTGACAAAAAGGATGGTATCTCTAGAAAAGACTGAAAGTATTTTGACCACAGGGACATGTTGAACTAAGGTGTCTCCTGTAATCAGCATCACAGGTGTCATCAGTTTTGTAATCAGTCCTTCTGCCTGTTTAAAGGGTGAAAAGTAGTCACAGGGCTGTTTGGTATCACTAAACATGGAGCACAAAAAGCTAGGGACCGAGTTGTCTCAGGAGCGTAAAAAGAACATTCTTGACAGCATGTTAAAGGTAAAGGCTTTAAGACCATCTCCCAGCAGCTCCATGTTCATGTGACTACAGCTGCACAGATTATTTAGAAGTCTAAGGTCCACAGGACTGGAGCCAATGTCCCTATACGTGGCCGCAAGAGGAAAATTGATGACTATTTGAAGAGAGGGATAATATGAATGATAACCAAAGAGCCCAGAACAACTTCCAAAGAGATCAGAGGTCAAGGTACATCAGTGTCAGATCACACCATCAGTCACTGTTTGAGCCAAAGTGGACTTAATGAAAGACGACTGTGGAGGACACCAAATCATAAAAAAGACAGACTGAAATTTGCCAAAATGCATATTGAGAAGCTACAAAACTTCTAGGAGAATGTCCTTTAGATAGGTGAGACAAAACTGGACCTTTCTGGCAATAATTCAGATCCGCTCTATGTTCACAGACCCTAAAATGAGGCATGCAAAGCAAAGACCACTGTACCTGCAGTGAAACATGGAGGAGGCTCGGTTCTGTTCAGGGTGTCTTAGATCTGTTCAGGGTACAATAAAAACTCAAGACTATCAAGGCATTCTGGAGCAAAATGTGCTGCCCATGTCAGAAAGCATGGTCTCAGGCATAGATAATGGGCCCTCCAACAGGATAATGACCCAAAACACAACTAGAAACAACAAGAATGGCTCAGAACAAGACATTGGACTGTTCTGAAGTGGCCTTCTGAGGCCTTGATCTAAATCCTGTTAAACAGCTGTGGAAGGAGCTGAAACATCTGGACAAGAAACACTTTGAACCTGAGACAGCTGCAGCAGCTTGCTCATGAGGAATGGATCAAAATACCTGTGGACAGGAGCAGAAGGGTCAGAGAGTTACAGAAATTACTTTTCAAAAGGTTGCGAAACAAAATATTTCATACCAGTTCATACAAATCCAATTGTTTAAACATTTACATTGCAGTGAAATTTGGCTTTAGGGTGTTAATGTGTATGAATGTTGTGAGTCCTGCTGAAAGTGCCCCAGCCTGCACTGGAAGAGCTACAGCAAGCTGCTGCTGCCAGTCACACAAGCAAATAACCACTGAATTCAATATATAAGTGTGTATTGTCAGGATGCTTGTGGTTGGATGGGCCCAAAATACAGGAGAGCAGGAAACAGCTTCAGGATCAAAATAACTTCAATCTCAGGAAAATCAAAACATGAGTGGGTACATAACAAATTAAATTCATTGGTGCTGATTAGAATTAACTGAATTTAACTGAATCTGTTTGCATTATGATGTCAGGATTGTTTAGTTGAAGGTGAAAACATCTGAACAGAACCACTCACTGAGACACCGCTTGAAGGACAGAGAAGTGGAGGGTACAACATTAAAAGCTCAGAAGATTTTTTTTGTTTGTTTGTTTTTTTCCCTGATGACCTCACAGGGTTGGATGCGAGCATGAGCATCACATGCGCTGCCCTCTCCACCCCATGAGACAAACGCAGCATCACCCCGAGGCACCATCTCCGCCAATCAAAAGACTTCTGGATCAAAGCAGAAACAAATGTGCCTTCATCTAAATATAACATCCATCTTTCCCTTTTATAGCCTGCAGGTGTTTTAATCATTCACCTTAACATACATGTTACAAACAGAGGAGAACCAGATCATTCAGTCTGATCATCATAAAGCTTTCGCTAAACAGAGCTCAAGTTTCAGCGAAAAGTTCCAACCCCTTTTCCCCCCAGAGCTCATTTACCATTTTTCTGCCTCATCTCATTTCTTCTCAACAATACAGGGACTGTTTAAAAGCTTTGCATGTGCGTGTTCGTCAGAGGGAAGAGGAGGGCGTCTCAGACGGCTAATGTCAGAGATGGAGCCTGCGGGAGTAAAACCGCTGCATCGCTTTAAGACAGCTTCTTAACATTTAACAAACTAAACAAGTAAAATATGACTGGTTTCCCACTATTGCTAATCAAATTTAAGAGGAGAAATGACAAATCGGGGACAATTAAGTTCAGTTTTAGTTGAAACTTTTGAAAGAATTGGGACTTTCCAACTTGGTTTCACGCTAATTTTGGAAATGTCATTTGTAGGTTTCAGCTGACTGATAATGTTAGGCTGTCAAAATAAAATTTAATGCAGCTTTGCTGTTGTTGTTTAACTGAATATAAACAACCTACAGCTGATCCGCACCATCGGTTCAAAGCTGAGAAAATACTTTAGATGTAAAACAATCGTCACTGACATTTTGATTTGCCATAGCTGTGTGACGGAGAGTTACTCTGCAAAGATGTAGTGAACAGTAGCAGCTCTAATGCTGTACTTATAGATCTTGTTCAGTCTGTCAGCTACAGGCTGTTGCATTATTATCATAAACAGCCTAATTATACAGTACATACTGTGAAATCACTGAAAATGTTTCCTGGGTGTAACTTCACACTTGCTACAACCCCGTGAAACAGCTCTAAGTGTGATAAAAATCAATAACTACAGCTTATAGAAAAGAGTTTATTAACAACACTAAAATATTCCATTTACACTACTCCTTTTTTTTGAAAAACAACACAAACTCAATAGTTACAACACAGGATTATTTTCTAAAAAAAAGTGTTTGACTGAAGTTCCCTCCTTGTGTCTCTTACTTACAATGCACTTGTTAAAACAATGAGAATAAATTATGTCGCCTTAAACCTCTGCATGAGCGGGCAAAGGAGAAACTCTGCACTTTGGGATCTTCCGTAAGTTTGAGAAACTCTAAAAGTCCAAACATTAGAGATAATGTTCTGTCAGAGCCGTCAGGGTGAGAGGTTTAGTCGGTTATAATGAGCTCGTCGCAGCCCCAGTCCTCGTAGCTCCCGTCGGGAAGGTACCTGCGGATGATGATGGGGATCTTTCTGCTCCTGTTGGAGAAAACAGAAATAAAACAGAGAATGAGATAATGATTTGTTCTCTAAATAAAGTCAAAAATAGAGGAAATAAAGCACTGACAATGGGTCTTACTTTAGTTCTTTCATAGCGATCTGCAGAGGGTCTGTTTCTCCCTCCAGCTCCACCATAACAGGAGCGCACATCCTGTTGGAGACAACAGTGGCAAAGAACAGAGCAGTTTGAACTCTTTTCGGGACATTTAAAGCTTCCCTGATTAACTCTTTTAGCAGAGGAAATACTGGACCATCCTTACTTAAATAAAAAGAGGAGATTCTTTTTGATATTTTTGAGCTGAAGCATCTTCAAAAGTGACACTGGTACAGATTAAATAAGTTCAAAGTCAGGACTGTTTGAGAGCATCACAAATGAGCAGCTTGTGAAAACCTGATAAAACTTTGAGGCCATTTTAATTTTTACATTTTAACTTTCTGATCTGAACATGCCCAGGATGGAAAAATACTAAAATAAAAAGGTTTTCATGCAAAATAAAATACTTTTTTTTTCATGACTGGAACAGAATCATTACAAATAACCAGAATCTAACTTCATTGAATACAGTTGGATATGTTTGGAGTGCACTGAAACAAATTGGACTGTTACTTTTCCTGTATAAAAATAAATCTCAAACATCACTTGTTTCACTAAACGTATCTTGATAATCTTGAGAAAGAATGTTTTATGTACTTCAGTGAGCCCAGAAGGTAAGGTGTAGGAGAGCATGGACACAGTTTTAAAGGCCTGACTGTATGATCTTTACATCTTGTGTAAAAACACTCACGCTATCTGCAGGGCCCTGGTCCCCAGCACTCTGGCCCTCTCATACTTGGTCATGTACGGTGTGGTGATCCTCTTCTGGTTTGCCTGCTGGCCTTCACCTGCGGGCAGGATCTGCACGTTCTCGTGATCCTCCTGTTCAGCACAGCAAAACAAACATGTTCACACTGAAGCTGCTTCCTTTGTTGCTTTACTTCTTTGTCCTTTCGCAGTTTTCATCACTTTTGTAGGTACAAAAGGTTTTTAACTTCATTGGGTTCTCTTTAGATCCACCATAGGGATATATTTTCTGGTTAGAATCTAGTTAAGATTAGGGCTAGGATTTCTTAGTGGGTAAATGAATAGATCTGTATGTGTCTCTAGTGACAATGACGCACAAATGTGCCACAAATGAGCACTTTAGCTCCATTAGTCATCAAAACCTTCCTTAAATAAATAAACAGATACGCATTGGTAAATACATGGATGCCGTGTACGAAGTGGCAAAGACGGGAAAGACGTAAGCCTAAAACTTGCACCAAGTTCATAACTTGTGTATATTCTGGAAAACAAAATAACAACTTACATCTTCGGCGTTTTCCAGGTCATCTAATCCTTCATCCTCCTCGACGTCATCAAAATCTCCATCATCAAAACTGCAATTAAAATAAAATGTTATAAAAGACCAGAAACATTTTGCTGTTGTTGAACAGTTAGCATAACCATTAGCTAATGTCGGCTTTTTCTAAAACATGAACATTCTTGTAACTTTCTTTACTTACTTATCTTCGTTGTCTGACATGTTTTATTGTTTAAGTTCGTGTAAATTCCTCTTAAATCCTTTTTATTCAATATTTTATTGGGAGTCGTAATGTCAATATGAACCCACATGAACAGTGCGACACACTTCCGGTTGCTTGGTACCCCGGAAAACATTCCGGACGCTGAACAGGAGTAACTTTATGTTCCGTTCCGTTTATTCTTTGCTTTCTGAACCTCCAGCTTTAAAATACTGCCATCCTCTGGAGACAGTGAGTTACAACATCTGACACGTAGCCACACATTCAGCCCTGTTTTACGAACTGTAAAACAGGGCTGAACTGTTACAAGAAAAGTACTTTTTAATAAAATGATTAATTGCGCCTATTTGCTGATCAGATATTTTGTTTATTTACTAATACCTAAAAGTTTAAGAAATCATCCATTAGAACGATTTTAACTTGCACACAGCAAGTCAGGTAAAAACAGATATGTACATGCATATATTTCTTATCTAAAAATCATGTCAGGGTTCGATACAAACAATTCTCCTAACTTTGACTTCTACCAAAATATTATTACTCTTTAAACTATTTTAACAAGAAAGTCATATCTAGCAGACTGCAGGATCACAGAGTTTGGTTATTTGTTGACAGTTTGACCACTTAAAACCTTCTCACTCGGCTGCAAACTACCCCAGTGCACGCTGAAGGTCCTGACCTGAAGACGTCAAGAGAACCACATCGTCTGCAAAAAACAAAGACGACACCCTCCTCTCCACGGCTGCACCTATTCACAAATATTCATGGAATAATTGAACTTATACGGAGGCAATGTAAAAAAAAATAGATTTATTGCTGCTGGCACGTGAAGGAACACAGACTGGTAAGAGTACATTGATAATACTGAATTGTGCACTGAGAGAGCGTTATCAATTCTGACAACAAGCAGCACATGAGAACACGAGTAAATAAATGAAGCGATAAATGAGTAATGATGGATCTGTTCCAACTGAAGGGGAATCTTAATGATGATGATCCTAAATCTTAAATTTACTTTTATTTAATTGTTGTCTTTTCCCAAAAGAATGTGTTAACTAAAGACTAGATACCACATAAATTATAATTATTACTGCCAAAATTATGAAGGAAGAACTTTTGGCCAAGATGACTCAGGTAATTGAATGTAGCTGCAAAATTCAACTTAAAAAGATAGATACTATGACCACATATGTTACAACAGGTGGAATTTAAAAGCTTTTAAAAATGGAATTGTACTTATTTTTTGTGCCTGAACTGGATTATGTCCCCAACTAAGTATATTTGTGTCCCTAAAACCAAATGTTTAGTATTCAAGAAACTCAAGATACCTTTTTGAACCTCTAAGTTTGCTAAAAATTTAAGCACAAATTGTAACTTTGAACAAAAATCTGTAAAAGCTGATTTGATTTTAAAATGTTTCCCACAGTTCTAATGTTTGGGATTATTATAACCTCAGTTTATACAATGAAAAAAAGCTAAGAACTGGAGGTGGTGTGTGTGTGCGGGTGTGTGGTGGTGGTGTGGGGGGGGGGTCCTGCAGTGATGATGTCAGTCTTTCAGCTCCTTTTCTCCACAGGGTCCTTTCTGTTCTCTGGTTTATAATAATAATAATAATAATAATAATAATCATTTTATTTAATAGCGCCTTTCAGGACACCCAAGGACACTTTACATCAATGAAGAAATAAAAAAAAAAAATAAAAAAGCAGTGCAAAGAACAGGCAGGAGTTAAAATATAAAATACATAAAACAAAGTTAGGAGGGGTAAGCTAGTCTGAAGAGATGAGTTTTAAGTTTAGTCCTGAACAGAGAAAGGGAGGTGGTGTTTCGTAGGTCAGGAGGTAGAGCGTTCCAGAGGTGGGGGGCAGAGCAGGAGAAGGCCCTGCTCCCCATGGTGGAGAGGCGGGCAACGGGTACATGTAGGTGTAGC